>NC_039365.1:61318735-61654899 GCF_003573695.1 Papaver somniferum
ATCGAGGAGTTAATATCTCTCTCTTGTTTTGATTTACTCGAGATAATAGAAATCAGCGAGTCTTTAATCAAACACAAGGAATAACTTGGATAGTACCAAAGACCAATATCCAAGGATTAATCAATATAATTCAACAACCAAAGGTCGGATTTCCAATTGATTGATTCAAACGCACAACCTGTATTATTTCAATTATAAAGATAAAACAATATAATGCGAAAATTGAAATAACACAGACACCAGAAATTTTGTTAACGAGGAAACCGCAAATGCAGAAAAACCCCGGGACCTAGTCCAGATTGAACACACACTGTATTAAGCCGCTACAGACACTAGCATACTCCCAGCTAACTTCGGACTGGACTGTAGTTGAACCCCAATCAATCTCCCACTGATCCAAGGTACAGTTATGCTCCTACGCCTCTAATCCTAGTAGGATATTGCGCACTTAATTCCCTTAGCTGATCTCACCCACAACTAAGAGTTGCTACGATCCAAAATCGTAGGCTTTGACAATAAACAAATTTGTCTCACACAGACAAGTCTATCAAAGGATCAATTTGTCTCCCACGGATAAACCCTTAAGGTTTTGTTCCGTCTTTTGATAATAAACAAGGTGAACAGGAACCAATTGATAATCCGGTCTTATATTCCCGAAGAACAGACTAGATTAATCAATCACCTCACAACAATCTTAATCCTATGGTAGCGAAACAAGATGTTGTGGAATCACAAACGATGAGACGAAGTGTCTGTGATTACTTTTTATATCTTTCATATCGGAGATATCAATCTCAAGCCAATCAATATAATTGTACTCGTACTATAGAAGATGCAAGATCAGATCACACAACTACGATAAAAGTAGTATCGGTCTGGATTCACAATCCCAATGAAGTATTTAAGTCGTTTAACACGATTTGAGAAAAGAATACCAGAGGTTAAAGGAGAATCGACTCTAGCAAACAACAGGAAGGCTATTGTGGGGATTAGTTTTGCAGAGTTGCTAGATGTCCCCTTATATAGTCTTTCAAATCAGGGTTTTGCCTTGGTCACAAAGCAAACAATATCCACCGTTAGATGAAAACCTGATTTAGATTCAAGCTAATATTTCTCAACCATTAGATCGAAAACTTAGCTTGTAATATACACTTGACAATGCACGTTTCTAGGTTTGTTAACCGTACCCAAACGTATGCACTTGTTGGTTCAATAATAGTTAACCAAAAGGTTAGCCATATAAGCATCTCATATCAACCATGTTCTTCTTCACCATAACTAGTTCAAAGGAATAAAATGAACTAGTTAGAGAGTTGTTCAATTGCAAGGAAATCTTATGTACTACACAAGACACAATTGAAGCAAAGATTATTTGATTCACTCGAATCGGTTCATGAAATTTATATTCACGGTTTGGAAACTGCATTCCTTAGTCTTTATAAGTTTAAGTTCAGAAATCATCTTCAGATATATAACCTTCTTAAGTTCGCAGACTAGGTTCGCGGACTTAAGCAACCGGACAGAGTTTACAAACTCCAGTAGAAAATATCGGCAAAGACTTTCGCCGGTTCGCGGACTAGTCTAGTTTGTCAACTCCACCAGAATTTCTCGGGATGAGAATTCGGCAGTTCTCGGTCTGAGTTCGCGGACTTGGCTCACGCCATTTCCCGGTTTCTCTTGATCAACAAAGTTCGCAAACTTTGGTTCAAGGAATAGGACTTATACATAAATGTGTTTCCACAACAATGTTTATGTCCATTATTGGTTATGTAATCTAAGCTCTCATTTCAATCATTGAAACATTCTTAGAGGACGTTATATAGTTGTTACACCATTTCTCGTCAAAGCAATTCTCAAAGTGATTGAAACATATCATGGATTTTGTCACTAGGTAAAGATAAACTTGATCGAAGCGAAACGCTTACCAATACGTATTTCGAGATATAGATAGGCGAGGTATACTCCGCTCGAAATACCAAATGTGTATAATCCAAGTCTATATATATAGCACACGACTTCTTGTCTTAAAGAGTAGGAGATAGAGTAGATAGACTTTTGAGTGATAGATAAGTTCAAGTCTTCACATACTTTTTTGTCGAGAAGTTCCACCGGTTCCTTGAGTAGTTTTTCTTCTTGTATAATGAATTGCCATGAAGTCCTTGAGCTCAACTACACTTTCTATCCTAGTCTGAGACTTAGCTATAATAGACTAGAAATCAAGACTTATAGTTTTGATCACTAACATTGACAAACATGCTTGATATGGCAACGCATGCGAGGTTGACCGAGCAATGCTCTAACAATCTTCCCCTTTGTCAATTTTAGTGACAAAACTATCAATACATATGGAATACAAAAAAGATAAAGAAACTTTAGTAGCTCCTATTTCACATGTATAATCTTCAACATTCCTCGAAATCTTCGTCACTTCCAAGTACTCCTATGATCCCAAAGGTTGTAAGTTTAGTATCACCGTTGTTGAAGATCCGCAGCTATAACAATGAGAAAGCATCGGTCTCAATCATTGTTATACAGTGTTATAGTATTATTACACAGTGTCAAAGTTCAATTGTATCACAACTGCAACAATAATACTATGGTGATATGTATCACTCCCCCTTAGTCAATACTCCATCTCACATGGAAACCACTCCCCCTTACATAATGATCCTAAAACCATATGTATTTGTAGTATGAACTATGTATTAATTCTCCCCCTTTTTGTCAATAAAATTGACAAAGGTACAAGAACGGGATCATAATGAAAATTCCGAAAGAGACGTTTTATATACTAAAAGAAGAATACATACCAACTAATTTATATGCAATCATAAAGCCGAAGCTAAATGCATTCATCAAGGAGTTTAAAGATACAAGATAACCCCTCTAATATTCCACAACCGCACTCCCCTCAAGATATTGCCATTAAGCACAAGTTAAAAAGAACTCTCCCCCATTTGATGTCATTCCCGAAAGAACAACAAGAGCGACCTTAATTTCAAAAGAAAAGAAGGATTTTATTGGACACCAAAAACCATGAGAATGACTTTCTATATCCAAGAAACTCAATCAAATTAATCACAAGTAAACCCATGATTAATTTAATCGGAATACGCAATCAAATTAAATACACAAGGTGATCAATTCAATTGATTGTGCTCAACATAAGAGAACTTATGGAGACACAAAAATACTCAACTAGATTAATTACAAGAGAACCCATAATTAACCTAATCAGAATATACAACCAAACTAATCACAAAAATAATCAATTTAATTGTCAATTTTTTTGCTCGACATAAGAAAACTTACGGAGCAATAACTAAATAACCAAACAAGATGATTAATTTAGTTCAATATGCTCGACATAACATATCTCACGGAACACCAACTAAGCTAATAAATCAACTTTGTTGTATAGTGCTCAACATAAGATGCATTAAGGAGCCTCACAATAATACATAAAAATATGGATCAGGGATGATCAATACTGCGGAATACACAAGGATTCATTCTATCTTCAATCACTATTTGCATAACGACATTAATAGACATAATCCTTGAAAACAGAATATTTTTCAAATATCCATCAAATATTTGACAATATAGGCTTAACTTTTGTATTTTTCAAAAGTCTATTCATTCCTTTACCAGTACGTGAATACCGATCACAAACGACTTTACTTTTGACAAAATATGGGACCTTCAAGTTCACGGACGCAAACATACATATCCCATAACAAATTGCAATATATCAAATTACAAGGATTAATACTACAAAAACAACATCCTCCAAATATTTTTAGAATTTAATACCAAATAAACCTAAAAAAGAACAAGAAGATGAAACATAATAGCTATGTGTACTCACAATCATTGCTATTCAAGCACTAGTTATTCTTCCAACTAAACCAAAAAGAAGTCATACTAGGCAACAATAAGAACACGAATTACTCATCTTCTTCCTCATCAGAGGTATTCCAAGATGCTTGAATTGCATTCAAATCTTCCTTGAGCTCGGGAAACTTCGTTGCAACCAAGGACAATTTTTCTTGAACACACTTTACTCTTAAATCAACCTTACACACACCTTTATGAATTTTTTGAAGAAGGCTCACGGTGGTAGGGTCGCTGAAATCAAGAGAAGCGATTCTTTGTCGCTTGCAGGCATTTTCCCTTATGCGCCTGAAGGTACACGGACGAACCGGTTTGGGAACCCCAAGAGAGTTTCCAATTGAATCAAACCCACGATCATGGCAAATTTTACTGATCAAGCATGGATATCCCAACGTCTTGACGGGTGAATTCATCGAAATCATTTGAGATATAATAAAACCACAAATATCGAGACTAGGAATACCCGATTCAAGGAAATATACCAATTCCGCAAACTCATGACTCCACCAAAAATTTTCAATTGTGGAGGGACAAATATTGGGGATACCAAGTTTTCCAAAAGCCATCAAAGCAATACTAACATCATTAGTAGGGAACTTTCCTTGACTCCAAACGACCTTCTTGCCACAAAGCCCAACCGAGATATCATCACAAGATGGACGTTCATCACATGGTCTAGGGAGTCGTACGTTCCCAACAGGATTTTGGCAATCCTTGAAATTAATTCTCTATCAACAAGAAACCTTTCTCTACCAATCATGGATTTGAATTCCATCTTGTTGTAATCAACATCATGAATATTGGCATATAAAATCCTTGTAAGAGAATCAAACCCTTGACCAAGACCATCAAAAATATTTCCAAGCTTGAATTTTGTAAAGCATACCAAATCCTCTTCATGCCCACTAGAGAAATCCAACCTCTTTTCTATAATGAAACCTTTTGAAGCAATCTTATCAAACATTCTAGCACAAGAATCATTCGCCAACCTAATTCTAAGAGAGTTTTGGTCACAAGGAGGATTCATGCTAGAGGATTTTGAGTTTTTGAAACTCCTTCTTGTGCCCTTAGAATTCATCATAGATCTAAGAAATTGAAAGGATCAAGAGGATTTTACTTACTTGGAGTGAGATTTGAACACCTTTTTTTTTCAACTTCTCTAAGGAGGCTTTAATGGAGGAAATACACAAAACCCTAGGTTCACGTATGCGGACGGGTAATGAAGAAGACTAGAGCGCGCGAACTTCTTCTTTAGGACCACACATGGGCTTGGACCCGTCTATGAACCGCGACCCATATAAGGAAGATGGGATTTTCTTAGCCATTTTCACGTTAAAGGTTATGCATTCCGTGACAAAACACATGTGATGACAGACGCAATAGAAAGCTAAATCTTTGATATTCGAATAACAAAACTGTACAAAACTCAAACCATTTTTTGCCCATCCCAAGATATATAAAAATGGGGAAATGTCAGTCTTGTTACCAAGAGGCATAATGTGCAGAGAAATTCTCATGCAACATTTCTGGTTGATATGTGTGAACAGTCCCTGTAGTATAATCAAAATAATGATGATAATCAGGGCAGTTAAAGCTTTCTATCCTTCGTTTGTTCTGGCTAGAAGAAGGATACCTCTGATTTCTGGGTTGCACAGTATTAACAGATTTAACACATACATAACCCTTTTCGGAATGATTCTTAGACTTAACAGATTTAAGTTTTTCTAAGAATTTAAAAACGCCTTCAAACGCTTTGAATAGATCTTTATCAATTGATCTGTTACGATAGTAGTCCTCAAAGAGATCAAGAGTTAATCTAATGAGGTTCCATATCCTTGAGCGTATTGAGCGTTTTCTCAATCTTTCTTTCCTTTTATTTTTTCCTTCTGATTGATTCTTAACATCTAAATCTCCCCTTTTAGATGAAGTAAGATTATCATGAGAAACCAGAGGTTTTAGCCATAATAATCTTTGAACAATCTTTAAGGATTTATGGCGTGCGTTACAGATGCCAAGAGAAAGTTTTCCAAAGAAATTTCCCATAGGACAATTTATAAGGAACGAATAAACACAAACTTATTAAGTTTACGGTGTTCGCATGCTCTGATACCAATTGAAAAAGCGGGGGTCTAACAACACCACCCAATATTTCGCATAGCAATATGTATGGACTAACTCCAATATACTTTAATATAGAATCAACTAGACAGTCAGACTCAATCTAGATTAAAGTATATCGAGGAGTTAATATCTCTGTCTTGTTTTGATTTACTCGAGCTAATAGAAATCAACGAGTCTTTAACAAACACAAGGAATAACTTGGATGGTACGAAAGACCAATATCCAAGGATCAATCAATATCAATCAACAACCAAAAGTCGGATTCCCAATTGATTGATTCAGACGCACAACCTGTATTATTTCAATTATAAAGATAAAACAATATAATGCGGAAATTGAAATAACACAGACACCAGAAATTTGGTTAACGAGGAAAGCGCAAATGCAGAAAAACCCGGGACCTAGTCCAGATTGAACATACACTGTATTAAGCCGCTACAGACACTAGCCTACTCCAAGCTAACTTCGGACTGAACTGTAGTTTAACCCCAATCAATCTCCCACTGATCCAAGGTATAGTTATGCTCCTACGCCTCTGATCCCAGCAGGATATTGCGCACTTGATTCCCTTAGCTGATCTCACCCACAACTAAGAGTTGCTACGATCCAAAATCGCAGGCTTTGACAATAAACAAATCTGTCTCACACAGACAAGTATATCAAAGGATCAATCTGTCTCCCACAGATAAACCCTAAAGGTTTTTTTCCGTCTTTTGATAATAAACAAGGTGAACAGGAACCAATTGATAATACGGTCTTATATTCCCGAAGAACAGCCTAGATTAATCAATCACCTCACAACAATCTTAATCGTATGGTATCGAAACAAGATGTTGTGGAATCACAAACGATGAGACGAAGTTTTTGTGATTACTTTTTATATCTTTCCTATCGGAGATATCAATTTTAATCCAATCAATCTGATTGTACTCGTACGATAGAAGATGCAAGATCAGATCACACAACTACGATAAGAGTAGTATCGGTCTGGCTTCACAATCCCAATGAAATCTTTAAGTCGTTTAACCCGGTTTTAGAAAAGAAAACCAGAGGTTAAAGGAGAATCGACTCTAGCACGCAAACTAGTATCACACGTAAGGTGTGGGGTTTAGTTTTGCAGAGTTTCTAGATGTCCCCTTATATAGTCTTTCAAATCAGGGTTTTGCCTTGGTCGCAAATCAAACAATATCCACCGTTAGATGAAAACCTGATTTAGATTCAAGCTAATATTTCTCAACCGTTAGATCGAAAACTTAGCTTGTTATACACACTTGACAATGCATGTTTCTAGGTTTGTTAACCGTACCCAAACATATGTACTAGTTGGTTCAATAATAGTTAACCAAAAGGTTACCCATATGAGCATCTCATATCAACCATGTTCTTCTTCACCATAACTAGTTCAAATGACTCAAATAAACTAGTTAGATATTTGTTCAATTGCAAGGAAATCTTATGTACCACACAAGACACAATTGAAGAAAAGATGATTTGATTCACTCGAATCGGTTCATGAACTTTATATTCACGGTTTGCAAACTGCATTCCTTAGTCTTTATAAGTTTAAGTTCAGAAATCATCTTCAGATATATAACCTTCTTAAGTTCGCAGACTAGGTTCGCGGACTTAAGCAACCGGTCAGAGTTTACAAACTCTAGCAGAAAATCTCGGCAAAGAATTTCCGCCGGTTCGCGGACTGGGTTCGCAGACTAGTCTAGTTTGTCAACTCCAGCAGAATTTCTCGGGATGAGAAGTTCGGCAGTTCGCGGACTTGGCTCACGCCATTTTCCGGTTTCTCTTGATCAACAAAGTTCGAAAACTTTGGTTCAAGGAATAGGACTTATACATAAATGTGTTTCTACAACAATGTTTATGTCCATCATTTATTATGTAATCTAAACTCTCATTTCAATCATTAAAACATTCTTAGAGGACCTTATATAGTTGTTACACGATTTCTCGTCAAAGTAATTTTCAAAGTGATTGAAACATATCATGACTTTCGTCACTAGGTAAATATAAACTTGATCAAAGCGAAACGCTTACCAATACGTATTTCGAGATATAGATAGGCGAGGTATACTCGGCTCGCAATACCAAATGTGTATAATCCAAGTCTATATATATAGCATACGACTTCTTGTCTTAAAGAGTAGGAGATAGAGTAGATAGACTTTTGAGTGATAGATAAGTTCAAGTCTTCACATACCTTTTTGTCGAGAAGTTCCACCTGTTCCTTGAGTAGTTCTTCTTCTTGTATAATGAATTACCATGAAGTCCTTGAGCTCAACTACACTTTCTATCCTAGTCTGAGACTTAGCTATAATAGAATATAAATCAAGACTTATAGTTTTGATCACTAACATTGACAAACATGCTTGAGATAACAACGCATGCGAGGTTGACTGATCAATGCTCTAACAACAATATTAATCTTTATGGTTTTATATATTGCAATATGTTATGGTATATGTATGTTTGCGTCCGTGAACTATTATTGTCCCATACGATGTCAAAAGTTATCTCATTTATATGTCGATATGCATGTATTGATACAAGAATGAATGAACTTTTGACAAATAAAAGTTAAGCCTATTATGTCAATTCTTTGATGGAAGATTGGTTAAAATCTTTTGTTTACAAGGATTATGTCTATTATATGTCTTTATGCAAATAGTGATGGAAAATAGAATGAATCCTTGTATACTCCACAGTATTGATCTTCCCTGATCCATATTTTATGTGTATACTATGCGGCTCCATAAGTCTTCTTGTGTGAGCATTTCCAACTAAACTAATCATAGATTCGTTTGTAGTTATTTTGGTTGTGTATTCCGATTAAATTAATCATGGGTTCTCTTATGGTTAATTTGATTGAGAATCTTTGGATAATAAAATCATTTTTGGTTTTTGGGTGTCTAAAGAAATCCTTGTTTTCTTGTAAAAGTAAGGCCGCTCTTGTGTTCTTTCGGGAATGACATCAAATGGGGGAGAGTTCTTTTGAACTTGCGCTTAATTTCCATATCTTTTTGGGGAGTGCGTCTGTAGAATATTTGAGGAGTTATCTTGTATCTTTATAAACTCCGTGATGAATGCATTTAGATTCGGCTTTATGAATGCATCTAAAAAAAGTTAATATGTACCTTTCTTTGGTATTGAAGCGTCTCCATGAGAATTTCATTAGGATCTCGTTTTCGTACTTTTGCTAATTTTATTGACAAAAAGAGGGAGAATTGATATGTAGTTCACACTACAAATACATATGGTTTACGTGTTTTACGGATCATTATGTAAGGGGGAGTGGTTTTCTTGTTGAGACGAAGTATTGACTAAGGGGGAGTGATACATATCACCATAGTATTATTTTCGAAGTTGTGATATAAGAACATTGATGTTGTGTAATAATACTATGACACTGTATGACAATGATCGAGAGTATTTGTTTTCTCATTGTTATGGCTACGGAACTTCAACAACGATGATGTTAAACTTATAACCTTTGGAATCATTGGAGTTCTTGGAAGTGACGAAGATTTCGAGTAATGTTGAAGCACCAAGGCGATCAAGCATGTGGACGAGAAGCTACAAAGTTTTTATCTATTTTGTAATCCATATGTATTGATAGTTTTGCCACTAAAATTGACAAAGAGGGAGATTGTTAGAGCATTGCTCGGTCGAACTCGCATGCGTTGCTATCTCAAGCATGTTTGTCAATATTAGTGATCAAAACTATATGTCTTGATTTGTAGTTTACTTATGACTAAGTCTCGGTCTAGGATAGTCAAGTGTAGTTGAAGCTCCAGACTCCATGGAGATCATCTTACGAAGACGAAGAATTACTCGAGGAACCGGTGGAACTTCATCCGACTAAAAGGTATGTGGAGACTTTAAGTATGACAGTTTTCATACAAAGACATTTGTTATTTCGATTCGAGTTTACTCGCCAATCTTTTTCTCGAAATATGTGTTGGTAAGATTTTGCTTTAACCATTTTCATCTTTACCCGTGATGAAAGTCATGATGACGTTTCAATCTTGAAAATAGCTTTGACGATGATAGTCGTGAATAGCGATTGTTATAACATTATAGAAGAATGTTTAACTGATTGAAATGTAGAGTGAGATTATCATCTATTGATATAAGTATATATAGTGTGTTCGCACATTAGTGTATAAATCCATGTACCGGAAGCCAAGTGCGTGCATACGTGTGCATGCGGTATTGGTGAAGGAGACAGGTTGGGTACGCGTACCCGTACGCGTACTGGTGGAAGTTTTCCACCGAAAATTTCTGCTAAGTTTCTAGTTTGCAAGCTTGTAAACCAGTCACCTTAGGTACGCGTACCCATAAAAGTTTTCGAACCGAAAGTTTCTGCTGAGTTTGTAAACTCAAATCCGGTAGCTAAGGTACGCATACCCGTACGCGTACTCAAGATGGTGATATCTCAAATCGGCAGTTCATGAACTTAAAACAATAAATTATAAGAAATGCAATCTTTGCAGACCGTGGCTATATTGTTCATGAATTGATTCAAGTGGATCAAACCGATTTTGTTTCAATTGTGTCTATGAATAAAGACCTAAGAATTTGAACAACTCTATCAACTAGTTCTTATGAGTCATTTGAACTAGTTATGATAAAGATGAATACGGTTAATATGAAAGTGATCATATGGCTAACCACTGGTTAACTATTCGTGAACCAACTAAGTGTACACGTTTAGGTACGGTTACTCAAACCTAAATGAATGCATTTCATTTGTGTGTGTGACAAGCTAAGTTTCGATCTAACGGTCGAAAGATATTAGCTTGGTTGAATTAAGTTTTTCATCTGACGGTGAATATTGAATGCTTTGTTACCAAGGTAACTTAGATTGCAAACCCTTATTTGAAAAATATATAAAGGAGACATCTAGCATCTGGAAAAACTAATCCCCACACCTCATGTGTGATAGTATTTGGTTTGCTAGAATTGATTCTCCTTTAACCTTAGGTTTCTTCTCGAGATCCTGTAGGTTAACGACTGAAAGACTTTGTTGGGATTGTGAAGCCATACGAAATTACTTTTCTTGTAGTTGAGCGATCTGATCTTGCCATCTTATATCGTACGAGTTCAATTTAATAATTGGCTTGAGATTATATCTCCGATAGGGAAAGATAAAAAGAAATCACAAACATCTCCGTCTCATCGTTTGTGATTCCACAATATCTAGTTTCGCTACCATACGATTTAGATTATTGTGAGGTGATTGATAATACTAAGATGTTCTTCGGGAATATAAGTCTGGGTTATCAATTAGTTCCTTTTCACCTTGATTTATCAAAATACGGAACAAAAACTCTTGTCTATTTCTGTGGGAGACAGATTTATTCAATTATATAGACTTTTCTGTGTGAGACAGATTTATCTATCAAGTCTTCAACTTTGGGTCATAGCAACTCTTGGTTGTGGGTGAGATCAGCTAAGGGAATCAAGTGCGTAGTATCCTGCTGGCATCAGAGACGTAAGGAGCGCAATTGTACCTTGAATCAGTGTGAAATTGATTAGGGTTCAACTATAGTCCATACCGAAGTTATTTGTAGTAGGCTAGTGTCTGTAACGGCTTAATACAGTGTGGTGTTCAATCTGGACTAGGTCCCAGTGTTTTTCTGCATTTGTGGTTTCCTCGTTAACAAAATTTCTGGTGTCTGTGTTATTTCTATTCTGCATTATATTTTGTTATATAATTGAAATATCACAGGTTGTGCGTTATATCGATCAATTGTGAAATCCAACCTTTGGTTGTTGATTGGAAATCTTAATTGATCCTTGGATATTGGTGTTTGGTACCATCCAAGTTATTATCCTTGTATTTGATAAAGACTCGCATATTTCTATTTGCTCGAGTAAAGATCAAATCAAGTGAGAGAGATATTAACTCCTCGATATACTTTTATCTAGATTGAGTCTGACTGTCTAGTTGATTCTCTAGAAAGTATATTGGTGTTACTCCTTACAGATTGCTAATCGAAATATTGGGTGAGGTTGTTGTACCCCCGCATTTTCAATTGGTGTCAGAGCAGGCAAACATGTTTAAGACCTTAAAAGTTTGTGTTTGTAGCAATCTGATTCCGTGGACAAAGTAGTATCTCATATCTACGCATAGTCTATGTATTCCCATACTTTTGACTATGTCAAGTGTCTTGGTTTTTTCTCAAAGGGTAACTCCTTAGCCGATTCTTCCGAATCCAGAGAAAGGAACGAGACAATTGACAGGATGTCAGATGTAGAAAGGAATATCACCAGAACCAAAGAAAATCCAACAGAGACAATTGATTTACACAATCATTCTCAACTCTTGGATGAATTTGAGAAGTCTCTTAGTCGAGAACGTGAACTCTATAAAATCATTGAATCCTTCTCCAACAATATTAAAAGACCCACTCAAGAAAATATGCTACAACAAGAAAAGATTAGCATCCTTGAGAATGTTGTTAAAGAGGGAACAATTATAGAAAAACGTCTGATTGAGACACATCTCTCCGATTTGAACAACTTTCGTGTTGAAACAGAGAATATTGCTGCATGTCTTCACCTAGCTTAAAAATAGTCTGCCTCCTTGACTAAGGAAAACACTGTAATGAGAAATTCATTTGTGTCACATAATGAGTTACCTGACATGAAGAAATACTCACCAAAGGAAGTCCCTGCAAAATACAAACGACAAACTTCCAAACGGGACATGGGTTTAAAAAAGTTACCTATTAACAATTCTCTTCCATGAACTCGTTCCTTTTATGGGAAAGAGAATCACTATGCTATCCATTGTTTTGCTAGGAGGAAACAAATTTCTAAACTACATAATTTGCTTCTCTCTACTGTCAATGGAGTAAATAGTCAGTCGACTACTGCAGTGAATCGCATGCCCACAGAAAACGAGAAACCTTATAAAAATGATTTCTTTTCTAGAAATCATCACAAGGTACAAGTGCATTCTAATGGTATAAATTGTGCTGCTAATGAACACATTCCCTGTGCTTATAAAAATGATTCTGGTAAATCTAAGTCTGGAAAATGGATCCCTCGTTATCCTGATCCGCTTGAACCAATCGCAAGAGGTCCTATATTTAGTCCTCAGAGAAAGACCTCTGACGGATATGCTAAATGAACTGTGTCTTACTCTTCTAGGATGAGTGTCAATCGAAGAAATAAGGATAAACAAAGAAAATGTTCATTTAATGAGATGAGGTATCATACTTGTGTAAACTAATCACAAGGTTTAAATCTCACCTACAAAAAACCTAGTTGTGTGAGAATTGAATAGGTATACTTTTGGAAAAGTGTCTCGGATTATATAGCTATTCTCTTATCGTTCTTAGATGGATTGTCAGTCAAACACTTTTGCATAAGTATTTCTTTTTGCATTACTTCTTTCTTGTTCTTCATTCTTGCTTTAGACCTTAGAGTTAAGATGCATGGGGTTTGTGCAAACTATCTTCAACAAATAGCCTTTTTGGCTAAGTCTCTGTAAACCCTCCTTCTGATGGGTATACGTACAGTCTCTAGGTTCTTTCGCAAACCGTGCTTGTAAATCCTAAGTCTGTTCGAAATCATCTATATACCCTTCCTATTGAGTTGAGATATCTCACTCTAGGACTTTTATTATCAATGGCGTCTTCTTCTTACTCCTCGGATCTACCTGAAGACTTCGTTTGATAATACGGTGTATTTTGAGTTCGATAAAGAGAAGGGAACATTTGTTGAAGTTGATAGGTCTTTTCCTCTCTCTTCTGGTTCCTACTCAGATTTTGAGGAAGTTGAAGAGATTTCAGATGAAGTGGTTGTTGACTTTCTCAAAAACTTTGAGGATGCAAAACAACAACTTGTTGATACAATGAAGTGTCTTGATATGATAAGAACTGAGTTGAAAAAGGTTAATTCTGATATTGTTCTCATGAAAACTCATGTAAAGGAAATTCTCAACAAGGATATCCACTCTAAAGAAGTACAGAAAGTTGTCAATCACAAGCTCAAAAATTTCAAGTTTGAGGATTCTGAATCAGCTGTTTGATGTTTAGCTTGTATTCGTTACTGGCTTGGTGATCTTATAATGACTAGTAAATCTTCTTATGAGAATTTTATTCTTGTTTTATTTAGAAGAATAACTAGGGTTTGGAATAGCCATTATTGTGAGTACACATAGCTATGTCCACCGTTTCATCTTCTTGTTTTTACGATTTTTCGTTTAAACTCTAAAAAATTATTTTGAAAGATGATGATTGCAGTAATAATCTTTATGGTTTTATATATTGCAATATGTTATGGGATATGTATGTTTGCGTCCTTGAACTATTATTGTCCCATACGATGTCAAAAGTTATCTCGTTTATATGTCGATATGCATGTATTGATACAAGAATGAATGAAATTTTGACAAACAAAAGTTAAGCCTATTATGTCAATTATTTTATGGAAGATAGGTTAAAATCTTTTGTTTACAAGGATTATGTCTATTATATGTCGTTATGCAAATAGTGATGGAAAATAGAATGAATCCTTGTATACTCCGCAGTATCAATCTTCTCTGATCGATATTTTATGTGTATACTGTGCAACTCCATAAGTCTTCTTGTGTGAGCATTTCCAACTAAACTAATCATGGATTCGTTTGTGGTTATTTGGGTTGTGTTTTCCGATTAAATTAATCATGGATTCTCTTGTGGTTAATTTGATTGAGAATCTTTGGATAATAAAATCATTTTTGGTTTTTGGGTGTCCAAAGAAATCCTCTTTTCTTGTAAAAGTAAGATTTCTCTTGTTGTTCTTTCGGGAATGACATCAAATGGGGGAGAGTTCTTTTGAACTTGCGCTTAATTTCCATATCTTTGTGGGGAGTGCGGCTGTGGAATATTTGAGGAGTTATCTTGTATCTTTATAAACTCCGTGATGAATGCATTTAGATTCGGCTTTATGAATGCATCTAAAAAAAGTTGATATGTACCTTTCTTTGGTCTTGAAGCGTCTCCATGAGAATTTCATTAGGATCCCGTTTTCGTACCTTTGCCAATTTTATTGACAAAAAGAGGGAGAATTGATATGTAGTTCACACTACAAATACATATGGTTTACGTGTTTTACGGATCATTATGTAAGGGGGAGTGGTTTTCTTGTTGAGACGAAGTATTGACTAAGGGGGAGTAATACATATCACCATAGTATTGTTGTCGAAGTTTTGATATGAGAACTTTGATGTTGTGTAATAATACCGTGACACTGTATAACAATGATCGAGAGAATTTGTTTTCTCATTGTTATGGCTACGGAACTTCAACAACGATGATGCTAAACTTACAACCTTTGGAATAATTGGAGTACTTGGAAGTGACGAATATTTCGAGTAATGTTGAAGCACCAAGGAGATCAAGCATGTGGACGAGAAGCTACAAAGTTTTTATGTATTTTGTAATCCATATGTATTGATAGTTTTGCCACTAAAATTGACAAAGGGGGAGATTTTTAGAGCATTGCTCGGTCGAACTCGCATGCGTTGCAATCTCAAGCATGTTTGTCAATATTAGTGATCAAAACTATATGTCTTGATTTCTAGTTTACTTATGACTAAGTCTCGGTCTAGGATAGTCAAGTGTAGTTGAAGCTCCAGACTCCATGGCGATCATATTACGAAGACGAAGAATTACTCGAGGAACCGGTGGAACTTCATCCGACTAAAAGGTATGTGGAGACTTGAACTTATCTATCACTCAAAATTCTATTCTATCTCCTATTCTTTATACAAAGTCGTTTAAGTATGATAGTTTTCATACATACACATTTGCTATTTCGAGTCGAGTTTACTCTCCTATCTTTTTCTCGAAATATGTGTTGGTAAGCTTTTTCTTTAACCATTTCATCTTTACCCGTGAAGAAAGTAATGATGACGTTTCAATCTTGAAAATAGCTTTGATGACGATAGTCGTGAATAACGATTGTTATAACATTATAGAAGAATGTTTCAATGATTGAAATGTAGAGTGAGATTACCATCTATGGATATAAGTATTAGAGCATTGCTCGGTCGAAATCGCATGCGTTGCTATCTCAAGCATGTTTGTCAATGTTAGTGATCAAAACTATAAGTCTTGATTTCTAGTCTACTATAGCTAAGGTCTCGGACTAGGATAAAAAGTGTAGTTGAACTCAATAACTCCATGGGAATCATCATACAAGACGAAGGACTACTCAAGGAATCGGTGGATCTTCATCGACTAAAAGGTATGTGGAGACTTGAACTTATCTATCACTCAAAAGTCTATCTACTTTGTCTCCTATCTTGAGACAAAATTCGTTTTGCTATATAGACTTAGATTATACACATTTGGTATTTCTAGCCGAGTTTACCTCGCCTATCTATTTCTCGAAATACGTGTTGGTAAAGCTTTCGCTTTATCCAAGTTCATCTTTACCTAGTGACGAAATTCATGTTGTGTTTCAATCACTTTGAAAATTGCTCTGACGAAAAATGGTTTGTGAAACAACTATATAACGTCCTCTGATAATGTTTCAATGGTTGAAATGAGAGTTTAGATTGTATAACCATTGATGGATATAAGCATTTTTGTAGAAACACGTATATGTATAAGTCATATTCCTTGAACCAAAGTTTCTGAACTTTGTTGATCAAGATAACCGGAATTCTTTGCACAATTTGCGAACTCAATCCCCGAACTGGCGGAAGTTCTCATCCGAGAATATTTGCTGGAGTTTGGAAACTCACCCAGCAAGCTCAGTCCGCGAACTCAGTCCGCGAACTGGCGAAGTTCTCAAACCCGAGAATTTCTGGTGGAGTTTGTGAACTCCATCCGGGAACTTAAGTCCGCGAATTTGAGTAGGTTATATCTAAAAACGATTGTTCTTGAACTCATCTTTATTGATTAAGGAATGCTTTTGCAAACCGTGGCTATAAAGTTCATGAACCGATTCGAGTGAATCAAATCGTTTTTGCTTCTATTGTGTCTTGTGAAGTTACATAAGATCTAAGCAATTGAACAACTCTCTAACTAGTTCATTTGAGTCATTTGAACTAGTTATGGTGAAGAAGAATATGGTTGATATGAAAGTGATCATATGGCTAACCATTTGGTTAACTATTGTTGAACCAACTAATGTACAAGTTTGGGTACGGTTACACAAACCTAGAAACGTGCATTTCATTTGTGTATAACAAGCTATGTTTTCGATCTAACGGTTGATAAATATTAGCTTGAATCTAATCAGGTTTTCATCTAACGGTGAATATTGAATGCTTTGTTACTAAGCTAACATTGATTGCAAACCCTGATTTGAAAGACTATCTAAGGGAGAACTCTAGCAACTGGGAAACCTAATCCCCACACATTTTGTTTCGATTGTGTCTTGTGAAGTTATGTAAGATCTAAGCAATTGAAAAACTCTCTAACTAGTTCATTTGAGTCATTTGAACTAGTTATAGTGAAGAAGAATATGGTCGATATGAAAGTGATCATATGGCTAACCATTTGATAACTATTGTTGAACCAACTAATGTACAAGTTTGGGTACGGTTACACAAGCCCAGGAATGTGCATTTCATTTGTATATGACAAGCTATGTTTTCGATCTAACGGTTGATAGATATTAGCTTGAATCTAATCATGTTTTCATCTAACGGTGAATATTGAATACTTTGTTACTAAGCTAACATTGATTGCAAACCCTGATTTGAAAGACTATATAAGGGAGAACTCTAGCAACTGGGAAAACTAATCCCTGTACCTTACATGTGACACTAGTTGTAAGCTAGAGTCGATTCTCCTTTAACCTCTGGTTTTCTTTTCTCAAACCGGGTTAACGACTTAAAGACTTCATTGGGATTGTGAAGCCAGACCGATACTACTTTTGTTGTAGTTTTGTGATCTGATCTTGCTGTTTCTATCGTACGAGTACAATTTTAATAATTGGCTTGAGATTTCTATCTCCGATAGGCAAGATAAAAATTAATCACAAACATCTCCGTCTCATCGTTTGTGATTCCACGATATCTTTTTTCGTTGCGTCGATTAAGACTATTGTGAGGAGATTGATAATACTAGTCTGTTCTTCGGGAATATAAGTCTGGATTATCAATTGGTTCCTGTTCACCTTGATTTATCAAAATACGGAACAAAACTCATAGTTATATTCGTGGGAGACGGATTTATCTATTACAGAAGACTTTTCTGCGTGATACAAATTTGTTTATTAAAGTCTTCTACTTTGGGTCGTAGCAACTCTTAGTTGTAGGTGAGATCAGCTAAGGGAATCAAGTACGTAGTATCCTGTTGGGATCAGATGCGTAGGAGCATAAATGTACCTTGAATCAGTGTGAGATTGGTTGGGGTTCAACTACAGTCCAGACCGAAGTTAGTTTGGAGTAGGCTAGTGTCTGTAGCGGCTTAATACATTGTGTGTTCAATCTGGACCAGGTCCCGGGGTTTTTCTGCATTTGCGGTTTGCTCGTTAACAAAATTCTGGTGTCTGTGTTATTTTTATTGCCGCATTATATTGTTTATCTTTATAATTGAAATAATACAGGTTGTGCGTTGTAGATCATCAATTAGAATATCCAACCTTTGGTTGTTGATTTACATTGATTGATCCTTGGATATTGGTCTTTGGTACCATCCAAGTTATTCCTTGTATTTGATTAAAGACTCGCTGATGCTATTAGCTCGAGTAAATCAAATCAAAAGAGAGATATTAACTCCTCGATATACTTTAATCTAGATTGAGTCTGACTGTCTAGTTGATTCTCTAGTAAAGTATATTGGAGTTAGTCCATACAGGTTGCTAAGCGAAATATTAGGTGGTGTTGTTAGAACCCCGCTTTTTCAATAATCATATATAGCGTGGTCGCACATTAGTGTATAAATTCATGTACCGGAAGCCAAGTGCGTGCATATGTGTGCATGCGGTATTGGTAAAGGAGACAGGTTGGGTACGCGTACTGGCGGAAGTTTTCCACCGAAAATTTCTGCTGAGTTTGTAGTTTGCAAGCTTGTAAACTAGTCACCTTAGGTACGCGTACCCGTACGTGTACCCACGGAATTTTTCGAACCGAAAATTTCTGCTGAGTTTGTAAACTCAAATCCGGCAGCTAAGGTACGCATACCCGTACGCGTACTCAAGTTGGTGATATCTCAAATCGGTAGTTCATGAACTTAAAACAATAAATTATAAGAAATGCAATCTTTGCATACCGTGGCTATATTGTTCATGAATTGATTCAAGTGGATCAAACCGATTTTGTTTCAATTGTGTCTATGAATAAAGACCTAAGAAATTGAACAACTCTATCAACTAGTTCTCATGAGTCATTTGAACTAGTTATGAGAAAGATGAATATGGTTAATATGAAAGTGCTCATATGGATAACCATTTGTTAACTATTTGTGAACCAACTAAGTGTACACGTTTAGGTACGGTTACTCAAACCTAAATGAATGCATTTCATTTGTGTGTGTGACAAGCTAAGTTTCGATCTAACCGTTGAAAGATATTAGCTTAGTTGAATCAGGTTTTTCATCTAACGGTGAATATTGAGTGTTTTGTTACCAAGGTAACTTAGATTGCAAACCCTGATTTGAAAAATATATAAAGGAGATATCTAGCATCTGGAAAAACTAATCCCCACACCTCCTGTGTGATAGTAGTTGGTTTGCTAGAGTTGATTCTCCTTTAACCTTAGGTTTCTTCTCGAGACCTTGTAGGTTAACGACTGAAAGACTTCTTTGGGATTGTGAAGCCAGACGAAACTACTTTTCTTGTAGTTGAGCGATCTGATCTTGCCATTTTCTATCATACGAGTTGAATTAAATAATTGGCTTGAGATTATATCTTTGATAGGGCAAGAGAAAAAGAAATTACAAACATCTTCGTCTCATCGTTTGTGATTCCAAAATATCTAGTTTCGCTACCATACGATTTAGATTATTGTGAGGTGATTGATAATACTAGGCTGTTCTTCAGAATAATATAAGTCCGGGTTATCAATTAGTTCATGTTCACCTTGATTTATCAAAATACGGAACAAAAACTCTTGTGTATTTCTGTGGGAGACATATTTTAATCAATTCTATAAACTTTTATGTGTGAGACAGATTTGTTTATCAAGTCTTCGACTTTGGATCGTAGCAACTCTTGGTTGTGGGTGAGATCAGCTAAGGGAAACAAGTGCGTAGTATCATGCTAGGATCAGAGACGTAAGGAGCGCAACTGTACCTTGAATCAGTGTGAGTTTGATTAGGGTTCAACTACAATCCAGACCGAAGTTAGTTTGTAGTAGGCTAGTGTCTGTAGCGGCTTAATATAGTGTGGTGTTCGATTTGGACTAGGTCCCGGGGTTTTTCTGCATTTGTGGTTTCTTCGTTAACAAAATTTATGGTGTATGTGTTATTTCTATTCCGCATTATATTTTGTTACATAATTGAAATATCACAGGTTATGCGTTATATCGATCAATTGTGAAATCCAACCTTTGGTTGTTGATTAGAAATTGATTGATCTTTGGATATTGGTCGTTGGTACCATCCAAGTTATTATCCTTGTATTTGATAAAGACTCGCAGACTTCTATTTGCTTGAGTAAAGATCAAATCAAGTGAGAGAGATATTAACTCCTCGATATACTTTTCTATAGATTGAATCTGACTGTCTAGTTGATTCTCTAGAAAGTATATTGGAGTTAGTCCATACATATTGCTAATCAAAATATTGGGTGAGGTTGTTATACCCCCCGCATTTTCATACTTGAAGTTTTCATTTCTAACAAACTTCCTCGGTTGTGTTGTTACTGGTGAAGCCGCCTATTCGGAGAGGAGAGTAACCTAATTAGGAGAAATCTCTTACGGCCTCTCAGTTTAAATTCTTCTTTGGGATTGAGAAGATCTATTAGTACCGTTGTTGGGAAACTAGATAATTGCGGTTTATTTTGTGTTTTCGATTGATTTGATTGACTAAAGATGGTTGAACTTTGATTGCACCTTGTTTATGCTTGAGAATCTTCTCTTCTAATATAAGATTCACTCAAACTAGATCGAAATTTCGATAAGGATCTTTAGACTGCTTTTAGTTCTAAAGACGATCTTGTGATAATCCATTGTTAACAGACTCCGTTCTGTGTGTAATTGATCACAAGAGATTCAAGTTGTTGTGTGCAGGCGTTTATTGAAGATCTAAGAAGATTTGAAGAAAAAGAAGATACTGAAGATTTCTGATTTGAGGTTCACAATCTTTGGTGTGCACAATACTTGTTTCGGTAAAGAGGGTCCAACTATAATCGGTTTATCCTTGTGGTAGATTGGATTGATTAGTTGTGTAGATCGGCATCAATACAATTCTTTGTGATTAAAAGTATTGATTGCAAAATCTTAACAATTACCTTTGGTAGTTGTGAATAAGATGATCTAAGAACCTGACGAAGGAGTTTATTGAGATAAACATAAGAGCCTTTGTCGAACTCACATCACTGGGTTGAAGAGAGTTGCTACCAAACAGATTTGTTATTCCTTTGCTGTTTGGAATACGAATCAAAGGAATTGTTCCAAGTACGTGACTTATTATAATTTAAAGTAAATTACACAAACTTTAATTCCTATTTACTTGATAAGCAATCCTATTGTGTTTGGTTAAGTCCGAAACTTTTTATCAAGTAAACATACTTCATTGTTGTATTGTCTCGATCTCGTATCCGTAGATGATCACACGAAATGTGAACCGATTAGTTGCATTGTCTCGACTCAGTCCATAGACAGTCACTTTCGGAGAAAGGACTTATAAGTAGGAAAAGTTTTAGCCTGAGGTATATTTGGGTAACATCGCCTTTTCAATTGGTACCAGAGCAGGCAAACATGAAAATATCTAACAATCTGTGTTTGGTGCGATCCAACCTATAAGAAATTGAATCTATATCTGATTCAGTTAACGTAGAGCAAGAAGAAGATATACTTCAGAAAGGGTGTTTGTTTTCAAAACCTGATAAACAGCTCAGCACTGTTAGTTCTCTGGTGGAACACATCTCATGAAATATTAACCATGATGAGTTAATACGAAAAAAAATACTTGTGACAAACAAGTCAGATTCAGAAGACAATAATGAGATTAAATTTTTCATAAAGCTTGCTGAAAAATATAATCTAAAGGATAATGTATATTATCCATCTGCCGAGAAGCTCGTCAGAGAATCATTGATTCATGAAGATGTTGAATCTAAATGACTTGATGATGTTCAAGCCAAAAGGAGTATGTTAGTTAAAACAAGGATATGTGATTCTAATCTCCAGAATCTCTTAACTAATATACTACATCGTGATTCTAATAGTCTAACCACCTACAAGAATCAAGATAGATGTGTTTTAAGGGATAATCCTTTGACTAGTATCCGGTCAACATCATCCAATGGTGATTATCTCTTAAATAGAGAAAAAGATCAACTCATGAATACAAAAACAAATGATTTCACATCATGCTGCTTTGTTGTTGATCAAGTGTCTAAAATAGAATCCAGGAAACAATCTTATCAAATGATGATGTCATATTCCAAGGAATTCCTGGGTCGATATAAGAGTTTTGGTTGTTTCGCAACTCAAAAAACTTCAAGTCACGCTTATGATTTTGATCATCGATCTGATCATTCTGTTAAATCAGATCACTCCAGGTGTGACACAGTGAAAGAAGTTTACTCTTGGAAGAATCCCAAAAGGATAAATATTCAAAAATATCATGATGGATCATGTTCCATAAATTCTGAGCTATCACTAGCTCACTCCAACAACTGATGTTGGTCTTTGGAATTTTTCTAGATGTGCTCAATTCAAATAAAAAGGGAAATTCTTTAAAAGAGCACAAGAATATGAAGATCGTATAATATTATACTCCTGAATATCTAAAGTATTTTTCTATACTTGGAATATCTTTTCTATTTTTAGAAAAATACTTTCGATCTTTGGAAAGTCCATGAGAAAGTTGGGAAAAATATTTTCAGATTTCCAAGGTTATACTGGTTCAGAAAAACTCTTTGATGTTTTCGAAAGTTTATATTTTTACAAATAAAAATACCGAATTAGGTATTTCAATCTTGGTAACCAAGTTTGGGTTATTATATAAACCATCTATATGACTGATCCTTCCTCTGTCCACGGTAAAAGATGGGTGAAAACAATATTGACATTGAATCTCAACTTCGAAAACTTGAAAGCTTTACATTTGAGTTCAAATGTTACTTCTCAAATGAACATAAAAAGAATCATATTTCTTTTGAGTTTATGCTTATGTTAATGGGAGATTTTGAAGTCGCTCGTGATCTTTTGGAAACTGCAGTGGTGAATGAAAAACTGCTCGAGTCAAACCTCTTGAAGTCGATTGTGTAATTGAATCTTCTGAAACAAAGACTCAATCATCTGAAAGAGAAAAGAAGACTCAAGAATCAAAACACCGATGAATCGTCGGTAAATAATGGAAACACCACTAGAGATTAAGTTATATGCTGTAATACTTAATCCAGGAAAATACACATCAATTTTTGATTTCTTTCAATGATTGTATTTGGTCTATTATGAATAAAATTATTTGATTTATAATTTTTCTTGTGATAGTTTTTGATTTACATAGCCTGTGTTTGGATGCTTTATATTATTTCTATTTATGTTTATGGGATGTTTGATTTCGTTTTTATTACCTTGATATTCAATCTCATAATGTTGTGAACCCTTATGGTTTGGGTGACTTTTTGATTTAGCAGGATTAAGTTCTAGCCCATGTTGGTAGGCTTTATCAAAGGATCATGAGGGGTTCTGATAGAAACAATATGTGAAAAAGTCATAATATGTTGAATCGGTTTTGGTTTAGCATAAAAGCATTGGTGTTTCGATGGTTTTCAACTTTTGCTTGCAATAGTTAAAAACCGGTTTTCAACCTTTCTGTGGTAAAGGTTGGTTGTTATTATTCTTTTGTTTTGCATAAGGATGACAACATAATGATATTTCGATATCAATTCTCTCTGGAAGAAGATGCAAACATATTGGAGAAGAGGATGCGAAATTTGAGGTAACAATCTTGTTAGTTAATTGTTTTCCTGTTTAAGAAAAGCATGTTTTTATTTCATATATTTATTGCTTTTTCTTAACAAAATTTCGGTACAATTGATGTTTTATTCCATTATGTGTGTATGGATGTGTGTGTGATTCAATTGGTTCCGGTTAAGAAAAACTATTGGTATCTTGCTTTATTGTGTGGTATCAATTGTTTAGGCTTACAAAATTTCGGTGCAATTGCGATGATATAATGTTTATGTTGTTTCAATTGCTTGCGGTTGAGGTGAATATTATGCAAGTTGATTTATTTTGGCTTGTATGAATTGTTTATGGCTTAATGAAAGAAAAGGTTTATGGGATGAATTTTTTAGTCCAATTCGATTCCTGATAAGAGAAACGTAAGTTATTTCTGATCTTAGTTAGACTTATCAAAGTGGAGGTTTCGGTTATTCAAGTCTAATCGAATGCGTTAACAAGAAATACTCGTTAACTAACCTAGTAATTGTCTTGTTTAAGAAGTGAAAGGTCTAAGTTATATGGATATTTAGAGCCTGATGAGAAAAATAGAGTATCTTTATTTTGGTCTTATCGAACAAGAAATTGTATTTGTACAATCGATTTAGCAAAGGAACTAAGGTTCTTTGTTGATTTTTGGTTTGCTAAACTATTAGGGAAAATTGCTTCGGAAAATTGTTTCCTTGATAAAATATCAAAACAAATTACTTTGTACTTTCGGTTTTGATATTGGTTGTCAGAAATGGTGTGTGGAACCCTCGTGCTTAACTCTATAGGTTGCAAGTCTATTTTGAGATTTGTAAGATTCTTTTCGGTTTGTCCTTTATTTTTCGTTTCTTGTCATTTTGTGACAAAAAGGGGGAGAAATATATGGAGTAAACAAGTGATACTGACATTGATTTTATATTGATTGGTATCACTAAAGGAAAAGAACATTGGTGCTTAAACGTTTATCTAACGAAAGAGTGAAAGCATAGACTAAGAGGGAGTAACATATCATTACAAAGGAGTAACAAAGATGTGCGGATTGATAAAATCTAACTATCTTACCTTTAGGGGGAGTAATATTCTTTGTTATTATAATTTCAACAGCGGCATTTAAGGATTGAATGTATACAGGTTATTATGCTGTTGAATTCGGGAATCAAGCGTATGTGTAATAAATTCTTGTAATTTGTTTATCCATATGATGTAAGAGTTTTGTCACTAAAATTGACAATGGGGAAGATTGTTAGAGCGTAGCTCGGTTGAAATGTAGAGTGAGCATAGTTCTGTTCTCTTCCCTTTTCTGATTCTAATATTCACTTTAGGTTTTTTACTTAAAACCCTTTACCCTCCTTTTCTTTTCTCCTCAATTTACTCGCAGTTTCTTATCCATTCTCCTCTATTTGTTCTGAGTTTCTATTGATTGTTTTATTTTTATCTCGCAGGTGATAATACTTGGACGTGCAAAGGATATTTGATGTTGCAAAGAAAATGTTCTGATTTTCTATTGATTGTTTTACTTTTTATTTGGAGTTACGATTTTCATGACTTCCTGTTGATTTCTTTTTCTTCTATCACTTAGATCTGTTTCTTTCTGTTGGCAGCAACTGCACATGAAGCTGTTTTTTTGTCTTACTGTTAGCCAATTATTACAACCTTTATTTACATGAGAAGGATGTTGAATGCTTATTAAAGGTGGTTATTCAATCGTGTTCTTATCACCGATGCTTTTAGTTTTTACAACTATATTTTCTTTGCGTTGCACGGGCTCAAATTATTTGTGCTAATCAAACCCGATTATGATGCCTATGAGACGCAGATATTTTCTACTTAGGAAATAAACAAAAAAAAAAAATGAAAAAGTGTATAATTGCTACTTTCAGTGTTGTATTCTTATATTCCTGCTATTTTAATGTAAGTGTGATTCGTATGAGCAACTTCTTTCAGTTGACAATGAGTTCACGAGAAATGAAATGTTACATCAATTGCCAATGGGTAAGTGTTTACACGTAAGGGAAAAGTACGCATAAATTTTAAAAAGTATGGTGTTATTTGCGAAATCCTAGGATTTTAATCCGACAAACTTTTAATCGAGAAAAAATAAAATAAAATCCAGAAATATTTTTATACATCTTAGTTCGAGTTCCTCCTTCAGCTTTTGTGCATGACTATTAACATAGTCATATCCCTTTCTCATAGTCTCATTTCATGTGATGGAGTTAGACATACTTTGTTCTATTACACTGACTTTTAGAAAATAGTTAGGTTACGCTCTATATCCTTTTTCAATAACAAAATTCACCGAGAATGCTACATTTGTAGGTTTGCCTATTTTTTCTTCAGCGTGTTTGACGAATTTAATTTGATTGTAGGAACTTGGACATTGCAAAGAGAAATTTATGATGAGAACCACAAGATTGCAGCATTATATGGGGGGTGACGGGAATTAGCAAGATCTGGATAGGATGCTAGAGAGGATTCTGACATGGTTCAGTCACAGGTAGGGTGGGTAACAACATGGTTTACACAAAGAGTTCAAGAGCGGCGTGCTTCCATTTATTAAGACATGGGAAAAAGTAACAGGGTTGCCACTGAACAGGTATCAAACCTTAGTTGCTCATATTCTTCTCAGTTCTTGCACCATATCTTTGGTTTTTGGAGCTTTTATTTGTAAGCCGTTGGATTGAGCAACTCGCACTTTTCAGGAATTCGTCAATTTGTTGAGATGTCATAAGCATTGCGGAATAGGTTCGAATACGCTACCATAAGCCAAAAATTATTTACTAATATTTGAAATTTGTAAAGCTTTTTGAAATATGTTATTGTTTAAACCTTTTTTTTTTCATCAATATTTTCCAACATTCAAGTTTGCGAACTTCAGTTTCATGGAAGACTCCAGAAAGAGATAGAGAGGGATCTCAAGTCTAACTTTTTACTTTGGCAGTAGATGAAAAATTGAATGTGCAATCCGTAAAAAGTGAAATGATATCATTATTGCGGTTCATACTGACAAATTGTTTGAGTGAGATCATATGGTGATGACACTTTAATATTGTTGCAGGTAATGTGGTCTTAACATTGTTGGATTTAACTGGATTGTGTTTCCTGTAATGGAGAGGTCAGGGAGTATCCGATGGCTATGGAGGTTTAGGAGGTCCTATTTTTAAAGATACATGAGGTACTTTCCAAACTACTACTATGCCGGATGTCTATAAATTGCATGTAATCTTAGGTTCGTTAATCGGGAACAACCATCCTCGCATAACATACTAAGAGAAGTTGATAAGGTCTCTTTTTGATTTTGTCAGACTTATACATCCCATGGATATTACGACCCACCTCTTTATCTGAAATTCTAGCCCAATATTTTTTACTCAAGCCAGAAGCCATTTCTTTACGTGCTTTGTATTACAGGATGCACCTCCACTTGGTACAACTGCAACATCTAGAAATTGACTGAGAATAATCTTCCCATAGACTAGAAGTTAGGTAACCATGCAAACTAATACAGGAAAAATTATTGATATGTGTATATTTATTTTATTGTTATCCAACTCATGTATCATTAAAAAATATTTTAAAGTCACTGACATTGCCTACTCGTGTCTCCAGGGGAAAAAAATGGAGGCAGTGGAGGATGCATTACTCAAGGTCTTCGGGGTGGAACTGGATTTCCAGATTACAGTTGATGAGTCTAATATGAATAGAAAAATTTCACCATGGGAAAGATGAAGTACTCACATAGACTGTCTGATCTCTACATCCTGAATTTGTCCAGGATGGCCAAGAGTACCCCAGCCATATCTGGCAAAGAAATGTAGGTACACAAGAGCTGTATTGGACAAAACTTGGATTGAGAATCTTATTTGGTTGCATATGAATTTTTTAGGGAATTGCATCCATGATATGGACTAGGCTGAACAAATAAGTGAGATTTGTCAAAGAATGAATAAACATGAACATAGATGTATTTCATGTCTTTTGTATAATGTTATATTATCATTCTGTGAGAACGCAGTTTGTAAAATTTATCTCATGTAGTGTTTCATTATGTTATACAACATCATTGTCCTTCCACCGTTTATGGTGCTATTAATACGAAGGCTATTATTGGGGTGTCACACTCCAATAGAGGGGTTTCATTTGGATTCTTAGTATCCAAAAAAGTGGTTATGATATATTCTAACACATATACAAAATATCTAGATTACCCTTTAACTAAAATAAAAACTTAAAAATCTAACAACCGATTCAAGCAACCGAAGAATCAGAATTTCAAACTCCTCAACAACAATCCCTGGTGTATGTTAGGTAATAATCGAACAAACCCATATGTGTTTACTCGTTTTTGTGCTTAAAATAGGTTAGATTGAATGAAATTGAAGTAAATTTAGGGTTTCAGCAACGTTTCTACTAGTGTTACGTCTAGGTTCGGTACTGCTTTTCTAGCCGTAACTTTAGTTTTGAAGAAATTACGTCCAGGTTTGGATTAATTCCAACCGTAGAATTTGATTTGCATGCAGTTTTACGTCCAGGTTTGGATTAGTTCCAACCGTAGAAGTTGGTTTTACGTCCAGGTTTGGATTAGTTCCAACCGTAGAAGTTGATTTTACGTCCAGGTTGGGATTAATTCTTACCGTGGAAATTGATTTTACGGCCAGTTTGATTGACTAATTTTTCCAACCGTATAGAGTTACGTCCAGGTTTATCTTATAGGCTAACAAATTAAATTAAAATTAACTAAATAATGGTTATTTAGTCATTACAAAATTATTTGAGATAAGGGGTTTTGGATAGTGAAAAATACTATAACCCCCTACTGTATGGGTTCAATATATAGAAGCCCCACAAAATGGATCATTCACTATCAACTCCATTCTTTCACATTTTGATATTTTTAGGCCCAAAACTTTAGAATTCAGGGTCTGTTAATAAAGTTTTCAGCCATGGTAATTTGATAATACCAAGAATACCCCTAACTATATATATCTAATGGAATTAGCTAGAGGTTTTATTATCGGTTTCATTTTCTTTTTTCATTCTCTCTCTTTAGATGAAGCACACAGAGAAGATGTGATTTCTGATCGAAAATTTCAGCGAAAAAACCATTTCAAAACCTAGATCTAAGAATTACAGATCGGTTGAACTCATCATCAAAAGCTAGATTTAACATCAACGTCACTTGTTCTTGAAGATTTAGTGAAAGTTAATGAAAAAGTACGGTGAGAATCATCACCAGCAAATGAATCAGAAGATTCTCCTAGAAAACAAGTAAGTTTCCTTTATCTTTAACATTTCAATTCAATAGGTAGATTCTTCGATTTTCAAATTTTTATTTCTGAAAAATAATTTTATGATTTTGATAACTTTTAAAAGCTTGATTTCATGTTAAATCTATTATTAAAATCATAATCAGAGTTAGGTCTGTTATAATGTCACATTAATCTAACTTTTGAGAGGAAAATTTTGAAAAAAAATTCAAGAAAAATTTCTAGGGTTCTTGAACAACAATCGATATATCTTTTAATCTGTTATCTCGATCAAAAATTGGTTTTCAGAGTTGAAATCAGTGAATCATTATCTCTTTTACCCATATATTTGATACAAATTTCATATACTTCGATTTTCGAACTGATTTTTGCTCATCTCTAATTTTATCTGTTTTTAACTAATAATTTTTAGTTCAATCTATATTTCCTTTAATTTTTCAAATTTAAGCAAAATGACGCAATACGATTTCAAGACTTAGATTATATATGTAATCAAAATTTTATCTCAATTTTGTCATCATCTAATATCTCTTGTAGAGCGTCAATTACTGGTAATGGTGTTGTCAAATAATAAAAAAAAATGGAAGAACAATGGGATGGAATGAAAAGTTACATATCAGTAGTCAATATACAGGTAAAGCAGATTAGGTTACTAAATTGTGGTTTTTGTCAAGTTTTTACGACTGGACATTGTTTTACTTTTTGATATTTATTTACTTAACTGAGAACAATTAGGACACATTTCAGCATTCCGCAATTATCATATTTTGTTGTCCTGTGTATGCATTTTAACTAGTTGGTGGTTGTTGTTTTTTTCCTGCCAACTTGTTGTTTGATTTGAGTCTGATAATCAAGCTAAACATACTATAATATGTGTTCTTACTCTTCATATCTTTCTTTCTGTTCATTTGTGTGGTTCATTTTTGAAGTAGTTATGGTGGGTGGCAATATTTCGTGTATTGATATGCTAGTGAAATGCTTCTTGTATGGCCTGTTGATATATCTTAATTTTGTAGGGGAAGTACAAAGTATACAATCTTTTCTCAGAGAGGCTATACGATCAACACTTATTGAGGGAAACGTGCAATGCTACTTGATTTTGTTTTAACCTCGTCCTATGCTAAGATAGTCAAAAGGATTATTTCCTTTCGGAATGGGGATAGACAAGTCAAGCGTACCGAGAATCATTCATTATGGTAGGCCACCTATATATTTATATTTATCTCATCCCTACAGTAAGTATTTGATCATTTTATATAACATGCATCTAAAGTTTTCTCTACACGTGTCAAATTTTTTTTTGCTCTACATTATGCTTTCTTTGATGACAGAGTTTGGAGGCATACCATCACTCTATCAGGAAGCAGGTCGAGCTGGAAGTGATGGAAAATAAGCAAATTGCAGTAAGTTCTATGCTCAACTTCATGCTTGCCCCATGGTAGTAAAGTATGTCTAGCTGTCTATCCAAGTAAACTGGCAATCACTTTTGGATGAGGAGTTCTCCTCTAAGATGTTTGTCGAAAAGTTTTTATATGAAGCACGAGGAAGTCGGAACACCTTTCATACAATACTGGTAAGTATGTTTAAGATGGTAGCATTTACATTTATTTTGGGATAGTATTCACATTTTTCATAAGATCTTCCGTGCAAAATCTATTTACCTTCTTAGTACAGAAGCAATATGCATATGTAACTTCCGATTACACAAGTCATGCGGAAGTGTAACTCCTAGTTACACATGCTATATACATGCGTAACTCTTATTTACACAAGCCAGATACATGTGTAACTCGCAGTTATACTCCTAATAGTCTTGTGTTGTCAATTTTTCATGTGATAAGTCACAATGGAGCCCAAAAATGTATTGGGAAAACAGTAGAAAAAATGCTTATCATGAATAATGAAAGTGGCATAACTAGTATCATTTCAGTGTCAAGAGATATTTACTGTGGTGTTTTTTTTTAGCCGCCAAGGTTCGTCTGGAATGCACATGACATATATGTCCATGTCACTCAAAATTATTGTGAGGAACTATTTTTGTAATCAATTTAGCAAGTTAGACATGCGGAAGTGTAAATCCTAGTTACACATGCTATATACATGTGTAACTCTTATTTACACAAGCCAGATACATGTGTAACTTCCGATTACACAAGTCATGCGTAAGTGTAACTCCTAGTTACACATGATATATACATGTGTAACTCTTATTTACACAAGCCAGATACATGTGTAACTCGCAGTTACACTCCTAATAGTCTTGTGTTTGTTACTTTTTTCCTGTGATAAGTCCCAACGGAGCCCAAAAAAGCACAGGAAAAACAGTAAAAAAAATGCTTGCATGAATAATATCCAAGTCTGATGCATGTGTAACTCCTAATTACATTTAGAGATGGATTTGCTGATTTTATGTTGAAATATCCAAGTCTGATGCATGTATAACTCCTAATTACATAATTCAGATGCATGTGTATCTGCAAGTTACACATGCTAATTAGATGTGTAACTTTTACTTACACATACTGATTTTGGGTACACATACCAATATGCATATGTAACTCCTATTTACACTAGTCATATGCATGTATAACTGCTAGCTACACTAGCTAGATGAATGTGTATCTCCTAGTTACACATGTTATATGCATGTGTAACTCTCAGTTACACAATTCAGATGCATGTGTAACCGCTAGCTACACTAGTCAGATGCTTGTGAAACTGAAATATACATTGTTTTATGTACTGTTCATTTTAATCGTATAAATACTGATTGCTTGTTGTTATATTTCAGGTTTTAGATAACTTCATAAAAGCTAATTGCTTAAACGTGGTAATGGTCTCGCTGGAACTGGAGTTGACGCTGAATACACAAGTCAGATGCATGTGTAACTCTCAGTTACACTAGATAGACACATATGTAACTCTCAATTACACTAAACAGATGTGTGTGTAACTTCTAGTTACACATGATAAGAAATTATTGTAAATGAATATTAAAGTAATAACTGTATTTTTTTTTTGTGTGTTTTTTTTGATGTCTATTTTTTTGCATATATATACAAGTGTAACTTTGCATTACACATATCATAAGGATGTGTAACTTCTGGTTACACATGCCATATGCATGTGTAACTTCTGTTTACACCTTCGCACTGTATTTTAATAATTTCGGGCCTAGATTTAATAATCTTGGGCCTAGATTTAAATTTTATTTAATTATGGGCTTGACAATATGCATAAGGGTATCAAAGTCTTTTAAAAACTCGGGGCCTAGATTTAAACTTTTTTTAATTAAGGGCCTCATATTATGGGTTATCCGTGGGTTGGGCCTGAGCCTAATTTTCCCTTTTGGATATTACTTATGGATGACCCGTTTTTGTCCTATTAGGTGACGCCTCTCTGTTGAAATGTGACACCCCATTAATAGCTTTCATTAATATAGATCAACAGAATAGAAAGGGTTATTCCCGGAAAATAACATAACCAAAGAGATGCGACTAATGAATTCAAGTTCCGATGGTAATAACCGTATCAAAAAAAAAAAAAAAAAGTTCGGATGTGACGTTAAACCTATTACAATAGATATGGGACTGAGCGAGTAGGATATGAAAGTTAGTTAGACTAGATCCTACGCCTGTGCTCTGCACGGGCCTAGATAAATAAGTGAAGATTAGGTACTCAAAATAGCAAATTAAATTTTTGATAGTGGCAAACAGAATTTTGAACATTCAAATCTAAAAATAATCAAATTTTGAACAATCAAATCTAAAAATAATCAAATCTAACATTAACTAAAAATAATCAAATCATCTAAAAATAAAATTTTTATTCCTCGTTATGCTTATTCTCGTCTGTCCAGGGTTTTGAGAATAATCTTCTCATCAGAATCATATAGTATACTTTTCTTGCGGGTTACTCTGCTCTTTTTCTTCTTGCCTCGAAACATTTCCTCATCAGAATCAAATAGTGTTATTATGGTCACATAAGTACATGAATTCAACTATCAAATCAAAAAATAAATTTATAGACTAATATTAACAGAACCATTAAAAAAATAGAATTTTAGAAATGCAGAATGTAATACAATTAGCTTTATACTGCAAAAACATACCGAAAAAGGCATCCTTGTTCTTAGGCCTACCCTCGTAAATGAAAGACAGCTTCCGCATTCGCCATAATTTCTTCATATATACAAATGCCACACCCCGGCAAATTCGCCACATTTCTAGTGGTTAATTTCAATTGAATACAAATCATTCAATCACTGTTCTATAATACAGAAAATATGCATTCCCATTTAGGGCGAATTGATATCCCATTCTTTGCTTTAAGTAAACATATATAAGAGGGATCTTGATCACACTACAAAAGCACATAGTAACTAAATGGGCTTTCTTCATTCCATGCCAATAAATCAGAATGTCTAGGACAAAACACCCATAACTAAATTGTTTAAACTTTTTAATGAGATGAAGTAAGCCTATAAAAATCTAATTCTCTCCAACTAACAATTTCCAAAGAACAACTACTTCAAAAATGAAAATTGCTCTAGTATCATTCACCAGGTTCAACCCACTCAAGAAATTATTCCAAGTTTCCTCTTAAAATTATATGAAATTAAGTAAACTAAATACTGCTAAGAAGACCAACAATTAAGTTTCTTTAAACAATTGAGATCAGTTTTAAAGAAATCCAAACTGTTAGAACCATTAACCATACTGATTAAAAGTTCAACATGCAACAAAAAAACAATACATCAATTCTAATAAGCAACATCAGACCCGTATGAGAAGAAACGGAGCAAGACCCAAATGTAAGATTTCATACCAACAAAAAAGAACCATGTAAGACTCAAACAAACTAATCAAGAATGAACAGATAATCAAAGGGAAAGGGGTGCAAGGGAATATGAATGATTGTCATAAAAGTACTAAATTAATAATCTTCAAGTTGGCCTCAACTCCAGCTTCTTGTTCAGGAACTCCATTAAACATAATCAAGGTATAAAAAACCGGGAAAATCCCTAATTATGTCTAACCAAAATCATATTCAACATTCATACTTACACTACACTCTCTCTTATGTACGAACACCATCATAAGTCCCTTAAATCAAATTGAGATTTGACTTAATTCTACCTGATTGATCTGAGGAATATGCACCAACGGATATGGCCTTACGTGGTTGCATTTCATCGATAGGGAGAACCATAACCTGCTCCACCAAAGGAATATATAGCCTACTGGCAGTCCAATCAATATATATCAAAATACAAAAAGTTTAATCTTTCAAGGAGCCATGATGCGTAATTTGACAAACAGAAAACAGAATCTAAAATCACAAAGAGATTGATAGTCGAATTTTTCTGCAAAAAAAAAAAGTAAAGAATTTTTTTTATTTTGCCAACGCTTATGGATTAATTGATTAATAGTTTAAAATTAACCATGTAATGTGTAGTTATGAAATAAACCCAAAGTAAAACGCCTAATTGAAGAATCAAAAATTAAATTAAACTAAAATCAAACCAAATCAAAAGGGTATCTGAATTTGGATTCGAAAATAGAGAGATGAAAAAATAATAGAAGACGGACTGGGGAGGAGAAGACGAGAAGTGGATATACATTAAACAGATTCAATGATTCAAATTACTGATTTTTGGATAGGAACAAACACGATTCGCGAGTGAAAGTATAGTTGTTTGAGGGTGAAAACAGTTTCTGCTGATTTTGGTAATTTCGAGTGTATGGGTGAGAAACAAGTCTAAATCCTAAACAATGTACTGCAAGGGAGTACTTTGATTCGAGAGATCAATCTGTACAAATCCGGCCTAAACCAAGAAATGGACGTTCCAGACTTGCTTCGGTCACAAAGTGAAGAAGAAGGGTTGGTCTAGGGAGGGAGGCGAAGAGAGTGTTGAGACCAGATTAGTTGATTCGGGAAGAGTAGTTGTTTGACGACTTGTATCAGAAAGTGGAAAGCTAACAGATGGGAAAGCTAACAAGTGATTTCTGAGTGTTGTATTCTCCTGACCAAAACTTGTTCTTTGGTGGAAATAGGTGAGACCTATTTATACAAGTCGCAACGAAACGTACCCTGGTCTCGTAAGAAGTGAAACAGTTGAGTAAATGGAAGAAAGTGGTAACGGTAACGCCTGGAATTGATGTTTCCATAATGAAGGAAACGTTTCACCATTACTTCTTGTATTTACTAACCGCTTCACCCTTATGACACTTTCCTGTAACAGGCGTAGTGTACGCCGCACGCTGTAAACCGCCAGACCAATACCCTGATGAGCATCCCCCAGTTTGTGACATGTTTTGAGGTATCGAGTGTTTTCGTGGAAAACATGTAGCATGTTGATACATGTGGCGTGGACAAAGAGTTAGCATTGCAGCCAAGACATTGCCATGAGTCGTTTGGTGGCAGGTTTGTACGGATGAGATATGCATCTCAAGAGGAAGGGTAGCCGTAGATTGTTGCAACCCTTCGTTTGGCAACCAGCGGCATGGTTGCAGCGTTTGCATGTCTTGGCACGGCCAAATTAGGGTTTTGGTGTTGTGGCCAAGAGATTGCCACAAATCGTTTGGTTGCAAGTTTGTATGGCTGAGATTCATTTCTCAAGAGGAAAGGTAGCCATCGATTGTTGCAACCTTCCGTTTGGCAGTCAGCGGCATGTGGTAAGGCCTGCATGGCTTTGACATATTTTAGGCGCGACCAATAGGGTTTTGGCAAACCGCGATGTTCGGCCTTGGGCCGGAAGTTGCCATGCGTTAGGTGGCGATCTTGGACGGCTGAGATCTGCATATCAGATGGAAGGGTATCCTTTGATTGTTGTAACCCTTCGTTTGGCAGCCAGCAGCATGTGGTAGGGCCGGCATGGCTTTGGCATATTTTAGGCGCGTCCAAAATTAGGGTTTTGGAAAACCGTGGTGTTTGGCCTTGGGACGGAAGTTTCCATGCGTTAGGTGGCGAACTTGGACGGCTGAGATCTGCATCTTAGATGGAAGGTTAGCCGTTGATCATTGCAACTCTTCATTTGGAAGCCAGCGGCATGTGGTAGGGCCGGCATGGCTTTGGCATATTTAGGCGCAGCCAAAATTAGTGTTTTGGCAAACCGTGATGTTTGGCCTTGGGCCGGAAGTTTCCATGCGTTGGGTGGCGAACTTGGACGGCTGAGATCTGCATCTCAGATGGAAGGGTAGTCGTTGATTGTTGCAAACCTTCGTTTGGCAGCCAGCGACATGTGGTAGGGCCGACGTGGCTTTGGCCTATTTTAGGCGCGTCCAAAATTAGGGTTTTGGAAAACCGTGATGTTCGGCCTTGGGCGGTAAGTTTCCATGCGTTAGGTGGCGATCTTGGACAGCTGAGATATGCATATCATCTGGAAGGGTAACCGTCGATTGTTGCAACCCTTCGTTTGGCATCCAGCGGCATGTGGTAGGGCCGGCATGGCTTTGGCATATTTTAGGCGCGACCAAAATTAGGGTTTTGGCAAAACGTGATGTTTGGCTTTGAGACGGAAGTTTCCATGCGTTAGGTGGAGAACTTGGACGGCTGAGATATGCATCTCAGATGGAAAGGTAGCCGTTGATTGTTGCAACACTTCGTTTGGTAGCCAGCGTCATGAAGGCATGGCCGACATGGCTTTGGTGCGGAGGTGTGGCTGGAACGATATGCCATTGGCACTATGGTGCGGCTGGCATGGCTGGTATGCCTTTGGCGCGGAGATGTGGCTGGCATGGCATGCCATTGGGACGGTGGTGCGGCTGACATGGTTTGCAAGCCTTTGGCGCGGAGATGTGGCTGGCATGGCATGCCATTGGCACGATGGTGCGGCTGGCATGGTTGGCATGCCTTTGGCGCGGAAACGTGGCTGGCATGGTATGCTATTGGCACGATGGTGCGGCTGGCATGGTCGCCATGACTTTGGTGCGGAGACGTGGCTGGCATGGTATACCATTGGCACGGTGGTGCGGCTGGCATGGTGGGCATGCCTTTGGCGCGGAGATGTGGCTGGCATGGCATGGGAATGGCATGGTGGTGCGGCTCGCATGGTCGGCATGCCTTTGGCGTGGAGACGTGGCTGGCACGGCATGCCATTGGCGCGGAAACGTGGCTGGCATGGTATGCCATTGGCACGGTGGTGCCGCTGGCATGGTCGGCATCATGCCTTTCGGGCGGAGACGTGGCTGACATGGTATTCCATTGGAACGGTGGTGCGGCTGGCATGGTTGGCATGCCTTTGGCGCGGAGATGTGGCTGGCATGCCATGCCATTGGCACGGTGATGCGGCTGGCATGGTTGGGATGCCTTTGGAGCGGAGATGTGGCTGGCACGGTATGCCGTTGGCACGGTGGTGCGGCTGGCATGGTCGGCATGCCTTTGGCGCGGAGCGTGGCTGGCATGGTGGTGCGGATGGCATGCCTTTGGCGCGGAGGTGTGGATGGCATGGTTGGCATGCCGTCGGCACACTTGGCTAGCATGCGTGGCTGGCATGTGCAGAGACAATTCCATCCGGTACTTGAGGGTTCTGTCATGGAACATGGCGTGAGGATATATACAAAAAAAGGTACCCCGGTAATTTTAAGCAGACATATTGAATGGTTCATTGTTTGTCCTAGTGGAGGTAGTGACGTCATGTCAGATGCAAGGTTTTACGATTTTTACCCTAAGCTAAAAACCACCATCAACATTAATTCCCCTGCTAAGCTCGGAACAGGAGCATTGTTGCGAGGTAAGCAGAAGATGGTGACAGACAAGGACAGAGTCAAAACGGCAAGTCATGAAAAGATGGCCAGGAAGATCCGTCTAACCTTTTCGAGAGGTAAGGAGAATTCGTGATTTTTGTGTTGGCGGCTTTACACGGACTTGGCTCGGTGGGGAGCCGCTTGCATTGACTTGGAGGGACGTTGGTATAGACTTTGCGTGCGTGAGCGTTGGCGTGAGCTTGGGTGCTGGCTTGGTGTGGTGCGGACTATTGGCTTGGCACGGCGTGGTGCGGACTGTTGACATCGTGTAGCCTGCTATTGTGAGCCTGGTTTCCTTTTTTTTCATGCGTGACTTCAAGTAGGAAATCCCTTCCTCATTTAAATTCCACAAGCGTTGCGTCTACAAAAGGGGACATGATTCTTCCTCCTCATGTCATGTCGCTGGTTTTGCTTCCAGATCTCGGTGCTGGCGGTGGAGTGGTAGCAATAACGCTGGCAAGCGCGTTCCCAGTACGTATCTCCATTTTTATTTACTCCTGATTAGTGTTTTGACGGGAGATTTCACTAAGGATAAGTTTTCGACTGCAATGTTGGCCCATCTTGTCTGCTCAGCATCCGTTTTTCCTTCTCTTCAGGGTTTCCGCAGTATATATGCCGGTGAAATTGTATCATCTCCCTCCTTTCAGTGTAAAGGTTTCTTCTTGTCGAGTCCATATTTCTTTATTATGTCAATCAGAAGTGGATCATCCTCGAGCCATCTAGATTCTTCAGTCAAGCGCGTGAGGCCTGACTCTCGTAATAATTCTCCTACCCGGTTCATCCGAGTCAAGAAGATTATACCGGTATGCTTTCGTTGATTAATAAATGTTTCATTGCTTGCTGATGAGTGACAAAAGATTTTCTTCCGTGCAGAGATGTCCTGTAGGAGCATGCGTGACTATCGTTGATGAGGATGACTTGGTTGCCCCCCTTTCCTTCGAGTCTAATCCTTCCAACCGCTTTAGATCTGGAAGACGCTGATTTAGGCATTTCTTGTCATGAGTATCCCATCGCAGGTTTGTCGTTCGAAATCCGCATGAAATGTTTATCTTCTAACTACTAGAACGTTGGTGGGTTTCTGGTGCGGAAGGAATTCGTGATTCTTTACACGAAGATATGGAAAAGATATGGCCACATCGCTACCAGGAGTGTGGTGCATCATTGCTCGTCTGCCTTGGTTTCCGCAGTAAATTGCCTCTTACCTATGGTCGCTGAAATGGAAAGTATATCCATCCGTGCCGTCGTGGAACCAACTATTCAAAAGTAGAACATGGTGTCTACTTGTGAATCCCTGAAGTTCAACGTGAGTTGGTTGCGGCATCGTCTTGACATTGTGAAGAGCGACAGAGCCGGTATTCTCGCTGATGTCGTTCCTGCTGCAAAGGCTATCTTGGAAGAGGAGAGGGCTCTGGCCATGGAGTCACAGAAGGTGGAAGAGTCAATCCATAACTTGAAGAGCAGGACTGAAAGGTATCAAAACCGGTTGAAGATGATGCTTTCGAGGAACTACAATCTATTGGATGGGCTTTTCTGAGTTATGTAGTTGCGAGATGTTTGGCTTCTTTCGGGTCTCGAGCGTGTATTTTTTTTTTGCATCGGTTTTTTGAAGAAATAAGAGAATTTTATTGATTTTCTTCATTTAAACAAAAGAAAAGAAACTTGATAACTGAGATTTAAAAGGAAGCGGAAAGATTCCTGGCTAGCCGTGCTATGATATGGCGAGGTGTGAGGCGACGGTCATGCATAGTATGCCTTGAGCCACTTCCCATTGATGACCGCTTCCAGTTTTCCTCCGTCTTCTTTAATGACCTTGTAGTACCCGCTGTTGTAGGCTTTCATGACTATATAAGGCCCTTCCCATTTTGGGGAGAATTTTGGTGCGGACGCGTCTTGCTGGATGTGTTTGGCAGTCTTCAGTACCAAATCTCCCACTTGAAAAACCCGAGGCTTCACGGCTTTGTTATATGCTCTGGAAACCCTATTTTTATACACTTGCGCGTGTTCTTCCGCCCTGGATCTTCTGGAATCCACCATGTCCAACTCTGCTATCCTGGCGCTCAATGCTTCAGCTTCATTCCATCGAACTCCGCTTGCTTCGGAAATCTTAGCCGATGGGATTTTAACTTCCTCTGGGAGGATGGCGTCTGCGCCGTAGACGAGGGAGTAGGGAGAGGCGCCAGTAGAACTTCTTGGTGATGTCCGATACGCCCAAAGTGCCATTGGCAATTGTTCGTGCCATGTCCGAGGATTATTGTGCATTGTCCGACTGAGGATTCTGATCCAAGTTTTGTTAGTGCTTTCAGCATGTCCGTTTCCTAGGGGATAGTACACGGTGGAGAAGACTTTCTTAATTCCATATTCTTCAAGTAATTCCCGTACTTGCTTGTTGGAGAAAGGAGTGCCGTTGTCGGTGATGATATGTTTAGGCACGCCAAATCGGCAGATGATGTACTCCTTAATGAACGCAGAGATTGTCGCTCCAGTAGTTCCTCGTAAAGGTATGGCTTCGACCCATTTGGTGAAATACTCGGTTGCCGTTATCATGTACTCGTGCTGTTTTGAAGACGACGGGTTGATCTTCCCAATGACGTCAAGTCCCCAGCTATAAAAGGGCCACAGACTGCTTACCGAGTGCACGGGAGTCGACGGTACATGGATAAGGTTTCCGTGGATTTGACATTTTTGGCATCTCTGAACAAAAAAAACTGCATCATCCTCCATGGTTGGCCAGTAGTATTTCTCGTGTATCTGAAGAAATAGATTTTGTTTTCCTTAGTGTTCGCCTTCGTGCATTTCTTTCAAAATGATTGGGATTTCTGCCTCGTTCAAACACCATAGCAAACTTCCTCCAAATATTTTACGATATAAGATTCCTTCGTGGAATATGAATCTCTTGGACCTTTGTTTTATCTTGGTTGCGTCCTTCTTGTTGGTGGGGAGTACGCCGTCGCGAAGGTAACTAATGTGTGGCTTCTGCCAGTCCCCGGCGTGGCCAATATTGAAGACTTACAATAGATGCGGCGGTGCTTGACAATTGGAACAAGTTATTTGAAGCGATCAAGATTGAGCCTCCATTTCTGGCCAGTAGTAGCCAAGGCGTTGCAAACGGCGATAGAGTGTTACCACTAGTGTTAGCCCGCAAACTTCACCATGGACGCGGTTGAGTTGTTGTTGCGCCTCTCCCTATCCAAGGCATCTTGACAAGGAACCGCCTGGGTTCCGATGGTACAGCACTCCTCGGAGTATGAAGAAATTTTGTAAAGTTTTGAGACAGACCTTTCCCTAGGAAAGTGAGTTGTTAAGATTTTGGATAATCGGTGTTCTCCAGTCGCCAACTTCAGCCTCCTCGGGTTGCGAAAGCCATGTTGAAGCCACGGTTCGTCTCTTCACTGTCAGGGTTTCCTCAAAACCTTCAAATTGCAGTTTTGATGCTAGTGTGGCTAGACAATCAGCATGTTTGTTGCCGCTGCGTCCAACATGCGTTATGGTCGCGTCGGCGAAGTAATTTAGTAGCTTTTGTGCCTCAGCTCTATACGGGGACAATGTTACTTCCTTCCGTGCGTATACCCCATTCATCTGGTTGACGAGTAATTTAGAATCCCCTCTTGTTTCCAGACGCGTGGCTCCATCTTGTTTAGCCAATGACAGTCCGATGAGAAAATCTTCATATTTTGTTGAATTATTGGTGCAAGGGAAGTCTAGCTTGAAGGAATGGGGGAAACTTCACCGGCCGGGGATACTAGAACCACACCTGCTCCTCCGGTACCATTGTTAGGTGTGGCGGAGCCGTCAAAAAATAGTAGCCACGTTTCTTCTTTGATGAAAGAGATTTCCGGAAAATCTCCATGGAGGTCCTCGTGTAATGTTGTGGTATTCTCTCCCGAGAACGCTGCTAGCAAATCTGCTACTGCTTTCTCTTTGATAGCTCTCGTGGAAGCGCATGTTGTGTCAAATTCTGACATTTGGAGGAGCCATTTGGATGGCCTTTCTTTCATGGCCGTTTTGAGAGGAGGAACTTCACGGGATGGACTTAGATATCAGCACCACTTTGTTGGAAAGCAGGTAATGTCTGAATTTCTGGATGGAGTGCATCAGCGCCAAGCACGCCTTTTCTGCTTTGGGATATCTGAGTTCGCATCTCTTAAAGTTCGACTGAAGTAGTATATGGGATGTTTAATCCCTTCGTCACCTTCTTGGGCGAGGAGAGCTCTGACGACAGTGTCACTAAAAGCAGTGTAGAGGTACAACGGTCTTCCCTGTATGGGAGACTTCATGATGGCTGGGGAAGACAATATTTGATGAATCTTCCGAAACGCCTCCTATTGTAGCATGGTCCAGACAAAGCTCTCTCCCTTCTTCAGCAAAGGAGTAAACGAAGCAACAAGTTGAGCCAATCCCGTTATAAAGCGGCGAATGTAGTTTATTTTACCCATGAAACTCTGGAGTTCTTTCACAGTTCGCGGTGGTGGCATTGTGAGGATGGATTGGGTTTTGATTGGGTCGACTTTAATTCCCTCGGCGATTACCTGGAAACCTAGGAACTTTCCCGAAGAGACACCAAAAGCACACTTCAATGGATTCATCTTCAGTTTGTACTCGCGACACCTTTCAAACACCTGTCGCAGAATCTCCGCATGGGCCGCCCGAGTTTTTGATTTAACCACTATGTCATCTACATAGTCTTCGACTTGCTTGTGTATCATGTCGTGAAAAATGGTAGTCATGACGCATTGGTAGGTGGCGCCAGCATTTTTCAAACCGAAGGGCATCACAGTATAGTAAAAATTTCCGAGAGGAGTTCGAAAAGCCGTCTTACTTGCATCGTGTTCGTACATCTTTATTTGATTGTAGTCGTTGTACCCGTCCATGAAAGAGAACATACCGTGTCCACTGGTGACGTCTACCAGCATGTCAATGTTAAGAAGTGGAAAATCATCTTTAGGGAAACATTTGTTCAGATCTCTAAAATCGACACAACACCTGATTTGGCCGTTCTTCTTTTTTATCGGAACTACGTTGGCCAACCAAGTAGGATGGTGAATGGGTTTGATGAAACCAGCAGCCAGCAGCTTTTGAGTCTCCATCTTGATCTGTTCATCCACATCGTGCCTGAACTGTCTAGGGGTTTGTTTGATCAGTTTGGATCCGGGTATTATGTGTAGATGGCGAGTGACCAGCTTCTCGTCCAAGCCAAGCATTTTCTCGTATGTCCATGCGAATACATCTTTATATTCTTTGAGAAGGTCTACCAGCTTTGTGCGTTCGTCTGCGCACAGAGTCGAGATGATTGATACGGGTCGCGAAGATTCCTCACTCCCGACATTGACAACCTCAAGTTCGTCCATGGTAGAGTTGGTTCCGTCCTGTAGCTGTCGTGGCGCATCCGGTACTTCCTCTTGCGGCTTGTTACTGTGTTTGCATTCTGCTGGGCGGAGAGACTGTGTGGTAGTCTCCCCTGTTAATTGCTAACAACGGCGCTGATATACGTTTTACCTTTTTCATCATGACTCATGATAAAAGCCCGTTCTCGCTTGGTACGGGAGCAAGCCAAACTCTGGTTTGGCGGGTGGAGACTGGCGCGCCTCTCTTCCGAAGAGGTGGTGTGAGACTGGATTTCTCTGCGAAACAATGCAATCCCATTGCTTTCTTCAATTGACGCCCACTTTGGCAGTATGGTGTGGTGAGTTTTGTTGGTTGTGCCCCGCAGGCTCTTCCTTGGCTCAAACATCTCCATGCCACAGATCAGCGTATAGGGAGATAATGATGTAGAGATGCAGATGACTTCTCCGTTTAGCATGGTTTTCAGGCACTGGTGATATGTCGAAGGAATGATTCTGTTGTCGTGGAGCCATGGCCTTCCCAGTATCATGTGGTAATCTGGCTCCATTTCGATTAATTCGAAACTCACCTTTGACTGGACCGGTCCTACTGACATATTTAGGTTGATGTATCCATACGTGCTGGTTTGGTTGCCCTCGAAATCGGTCATCGTAGTGGGCTGTTGCACGACTTCGCTTGGCCGCACCATGGCTGTTATGAGCGTCCTGAGGGTCACGACATTGGAGGACGCTTATGTGTCGATGAAGGCCCTTCTGAATTCCACATCCTTGATACAAGCCGTGACATGTAGGGCCCGTTTATATCTTTCCTCTGCCATCATGTCGTCGTCGGTAAACGTGACATTGTTGATGGACATCTCCGGAATTCATGACGTTTCCAAACGCGAAGGAACCAGGGATGCGTTTAACGTTATTCGATTGATGGCTATGAACGTCTCCATCCGTTGATCCTTTGAAAGATGTAGGAGTTCACATAAACTTTCCACCAATGAGGCCGCTTCCTGGCCTACTGGTTTATAATTGGTCGTCAAGCTGTTGACTTGGGAATGATCGTCTGGGACGCTAATCCCCAGTCCCGGAGTTTCTGGAACAGGTGGGTCACTCAACTCTGATATTAAGCTGATAAGGAAGTCGAGTATGCTCTTAATCGCCTCTTTCATCAGATCCATATTCCTGGCGTGGACTTCCCGAACCCGTGCCAAATCGGCTAGCCTTGGAACTTCTCCGTTGATTATGTTGTTGGATGTTGTGTTGGGAGAGGAAACATTGCCATTCGCCTGAGTGGAACTTGGGGGCACGGATTCATCCCTAAAACCGACCATCCTCCTGAGTTGGAGTTAAAAAGCGTAATCTAATATTGGTATTGCAACCGAAAGATTAATCTCCCACTGTGGTCGCCAATTCTCGAGGGTGAAAACAGTTTCTGCTGATTTCAGTAATTTCGAGTGAGTGGGTGAGAAATGAGTATAAACCCTAAACAATGCACTGCAAGGGAGTACTTTGATTCGAGAGATCAATCTGTACAAATACGGCCTAAACCAAGAAATGGACGTTCCAGACTTGCTTCGGTCATAAAGTGAAGGAGAAGGGTTGGTCTAGGGAGGGAGGCGAAGAGAGTGTTGAGACCATAATAGTTGATTCGGGAAGAGTAGTTATTTGACGACTTGTATCAGAAAGTGGAAAGCTAACAGATGGGAAAGCTAACAAGTGATTTCTGAGTGTTGTATTCTTCTGACCAAAACTTGTTCTTTGGGGGAAATAGGTGAGACCTATTTATACAAGTCGCAACGAAACATACCCTGGTCTCGTAAGAAGTGAAACGGTTGAGTAAATGAAAGAAAATGGTAACAGTAACGCTTGAAATTGATGTTTCCATAATTAAGGAAACGTTTCACCATTACTTCTTGTATTTACTAACCGCCTCACCCTAATGACACTTTCCTGTAATGGGCGTAATGTACGCTGCACGTTGTAAACCGCCAGACCAATACCTTGATGAGCATACCCAGTTTGTGACATGTTTTGATGTCTCGAGTGTTTTCGTGGAAAACGTGTAGCATGTTGCGACGTGTGGCGTGGCCAAAGGATTTGGCTTTTGCAGCCAAGTTGGTGCCGTGACCAGAGAGTTAGCATCGCAGCCAAGTTGGTGTCGTGACCAAGAGTTAGCATCGCATCCAAGACATTTCCACGAGTCATTTGCTGGCAGGTTTGTACGGATGAGATCTGCACCTCAGGAGGAAGGGTAGCCGTAGATTGTTGCAACCCTTCGTTTGGCAACCATCGACATGGTTGCAGCGTTTGCATGCTCTTGGCACGACCAAATTAGGGTTTTGGCATCGTGGCCAAGAGATTGCCACAAATTGTTTGGTGGCAAGTTTGTATGGCTGAGATTCGTATCTCAGGAGGAAGGGTAGACGTCGATTGTTGCATCCCTCCGTTTGGCAGTCAGCGGCATGTGGTAGGGTCGGCATGGCTTTGGCATATTTTAGGCACGGCCAAAATTAGGGTTTTGGCAAACCGTGATGTTCGGCCTTGGGACGGAAGTTGCCATGCGTTAGGTGGCGAACTTGGACGGCTGAGATCTGCATCTCAGATAGAAGGGTAGCTGTTGATTGTTGCAACCCTTCGTTTGGCAGCCAGCGACATGTGGTACGGCCGGCATGGCTTTGGCATATTTAAGAGCGACCAAAATTAGGGTTTTGGAAAACCATGATGTTTGTCCTTGGGCCGGAAGTTGCCATGCGTTAGATGGCGAACTTGGAAGGCTGAGATCTGCATCTCAGATTAGCCGTTGATCGTTGCAACCTTTCATTTGGCAACCAACGACATGTGGTAGGGCCGGCATGGCTTTGGCATATTTAGGCGCGGCCAAAATTAGTGTTTTGGAAAACAGTGATGTTTGGCCTTGGTCCGGAAGTTGCCATGCGTTAGGTGGCGAACTTGGACGGCTGAGATCTGCATCTCAGATGGAAGAGTAGCCGTTGATTGTTGCAATCCTTCGTTTGGCAGCCTGCGGCATGTGGTAGGGTCGGCATGGCTTTGGCCAATTTTAGGCGCGTCCAAAATTAGGGTTTTGGAAAACCGTGATGTTCGGCCTTGGGCCGGAAGTTTCCATGTGTTAGATGACGATCTTGGACGGCTGAGATATGCATATCAGATGGAAGGGTAGCCGTTGATTGTTGCAACCCTTCGTCTGTCAGCCAGCGGCATGTGGTAGGGCCGGCATGGCTTTGTCATATTTTAGGCGCGACCAAAATTAGGGTTTTGGAAAACCGTGATGTTTGGCCTTGGGCCGGAAGTTGCCATGCGTTAGGTGGCGAACTTGGACGGCTGAGATATGCTTCACAGATGTAACGGTATCCGTTGATTGTTGCAACCCTTCGTTTGGCAGCCAGCGGCATGGAGGCATGGCTTTGGTGCGGAGGTGTGGCTGGCACGGCATGCCATTGGCACTATGGTACGGCTGGCATGGTTGGTATGCCTTTGGCGCGAAGATGTGGCTGGCATGGCATGCCATTGGCACGGTAGTGCGGCTGGCATGGTTGGCAAGCCTTTGGCGCAGAGATGTGGCTGGCATGGCATGCCATTGGCACGGTGGTGCGGCTGGCATGGTTGGCATGCTTTTGGCGCAAAAACGTGGCTGGCATGGTGGTGCGGCTGGCATGGTCGCCATGCCTTTGGCACGGAGACGTGGCTGGCATGGTTGGCATGCCTTTGGCGCGGAGATTTGGCTGGCATGGCATGCCATTGGCACGGTGGTGCGGCTGTCATGGTCGGCATGCCTTTGGCGCGGAGACGTGGCTGGCACGGTGGTGCGGCTGGCATGGTTGGCATGCCTTTGGCGCGGAAACGTGGCTGGCATGTTATGCCATTGGCATGGTGGTGTGGCTGGTATGGTCGGCATGCCTTTGGCGCGGAGACGTGGCTGGCATGGTATGCTATTGGAACGCTGTTGCAGCTGGCATGGTTGGCATGACTTTGGCGCGGAGATGTGGCTGGAATGGCATGCCATTGACACGGTGGTGCGGCTGGTATGGTTGGCATGCCTTTGGCGCGGAGATGTGGCTGGCACGGTGGTGCGGCTGGCATGGTCGACATGCCTTTGGCGCGGAGATGTGGCTGGCATGGCATGCCATTGGCACGGTAGTGCGGCTGGCATGGTTGGCAAGCCTTTGGCGCGAAGATGTGGCTGGCATGGCATGCCATTGGCACGGTAGTGCGGCTGGCATGGTTGGCAAGCCTTTGGCGCGGAGATGTGGCTGGCATGGCATGCCATTGGCACGATGGTGCGGCTGGCACGGTGGTGCGGCTGGCAAGGTCGGCATGCCTTTGGCGGGGAGACGTGGCTGGCACGGCATGCCATTGGCACGGTGGTGCAGCTGGCATGGTTGGCATGCCTTTAGCGCGGAAACGTTGCTGACATGGTATGCCATTGGCACGGTGGTGTGGATGGAATGGTCGGCATGCCTTTGGCGCGGAGACGTGGCTGGCATGGTATGCCATTGGCACGCTGTTGCAGCTGGCATGGTTGGCATGCCTTTGGCGCGGAGATGTGGCTGGCATGGCATGCCATTGGCACGGTGGTGCGGCTGGTATGGTTGGCATGCCTTTGGCGCGGAGATGTGGCTGGCACGGTGGTGCGGCTGGCATGGTCGGCATGCCTTTGGCGCGGAGACGTGGCTGGCATGGTATGTCATTGGCACGGTGGCGCGGATGGCATGCCTTTGGCGCGGAGGTGTGGCTGGCATGGTTGGCATGCCGTCGGCACACTTGACTAGCATGCGTGGCTGGCATGTGCGGAGACAATGCCAGTCGGTACTTGAGGGTTCTGTCGTGGAACATGGCGTGAGGATATATATATAAAAAGGTACTGATAGACACATTTATGTGTCTATTCTGATCTCAATTGTATATATTGTTAGTGTTCGATTTGGTACTTATTTTGTTATTTTATATCTTTGTAGGTGTTTTTGGAGAAATACGATTTTGCGGCGAAATTGGCTCGAAAAGCGGTATTTGCGCTCGTGGGAGAAAATCACTAAAGGCACCTCTTATTTGGTTAAGGGACACTCATCCTCTTTGTTTGAAATCTAAATTTTGGCGGGAAATCAAGTGCAGACACTGACAGATTTGGACTTGAGTTTTGGAGCTGTTGTAGAGAGATTCAATCGCCGAGTTGGATTTATTTAGGCCTGTTAATTCTAAACAGGTCCAGTATAAGCCATTACTTCGACTAAATTTGGATAGATATCGGTTGGAAGCAAAACAGGGAAGTAAAGTTACTCGGGTTGTTCGAGTTATTTTGGGGAAGATTTTGTTGGAGAATTTCGAGAGATTTAGATGGAGTTTTTTTCGCAGTTCGATTGGGAATATCACAGGTACTTGTCTCGGATTCGAAAAAAGAAAGGAAGAAACGTCACTTGGAAGAAAACAGAGGTGGAGAATATCACAGGTTATTCGGCGTGTCTTAGGAAGTTATCTGGTGGATTTGGAGAATATCTTCCCTTGGAGATTTAATCCTATCATTAAAAGAGTCGATACCAACTCGGTTGACGCATAAAAAAAAAGAATAAAAAGGGAAGAAATCCCGAAACTTGCGGTGAAGGAGAAAGATTTTCTCGGGACATTGTGGCTGCTGTGTATAAATAGGAGGATAGAAGACCTAAACAAGGGAATATCGAGTAGTTTGGGGCCTTTACGTAGTTTAGGGGAAGCTCTGATACGAAGAAATCACACTGCAGAGAAAGTTGCACCAGCAGGAGGAAGAAGACGAAGCTGAAGAACATTGGACAGACGAAGACAGTCGCAGAATCCGTGGCCTTTTCTTTCAAAATTCAGTCACTTTGTAACAATTTCTGTAACAACTATTCAGAGTTCGCAACAGTTCTGTGTTAGGGTACTCTGTAACAGTGGTTCGTAACAATTATATCCGTTACAAACACGTTGTTTTATACCTTCTCTTCTTTTTAATCAACTTTTGAGCAACAAGCATGTATTTTGAGCAAGTGGTTAATATAAGGAGCTAAACCCCATTGTTGAGGCGATATAGGAAGCTATTTTTCCAACAAAAAGTGGTATATTGTTATTTATTTATTTATCGCAATTATTTTTATGATTGTTTTTCCTTGAGTGAAAATTGTTTGAATGATTCTTGTTAAGCAATTGTTATTTCTTTTGATAGAGCATGCTTGGACCTAGTTTTTTGATGTTCTATGCTCCGGATTTACACCTGTTATTTTGAGAATCTACTTGTTGCAATAGTTTAGAATCAAATTGAACGAAAAAATTGCATGAATATAAATATTGGATTAAATCACTTTGAATTCGGAAAATAGTGTAATCTTAGCCTCAGTGTTTCTTTTAGTATTGATATCATCTTTGATTGAGTTTGCTATAATTTTTAGTGAGTTTTCTATTTTAATATTAGGATTTAAGTCTAATTAATATCCTTCACAAGTCTAAGAATCGAACCACTTTTACCACTATCTACAAATCACATCAGGTACCCCGGTAATTTTACGCAGACATGTTGAATGGTTCATTGTTTATGCTAGTGGCGGTAGTGACATCATGTCAGATGCAAGGTTTTACGATTTTGACCCTAAGCTAAAAACCACCATCAACAATAGCATCCCTTGATTATCACCGGATTCATAACACATTAAAAAGAAAGTATATAATCGTATCAATCAGGGAGTAGTAAAAAGAGTAATTGAAAATTGTGCCGAAAGAAGATAGCGAGGCAGGAGAGAGCGAGGGTGGAATTAAGGTTTTGGGAGAAAATATTAGGGTCTTGAACTTCTGAAAAAGTACGGTACCATTTTGTGATTTTATGCGGGATGATCGTTTAGTAAAATAGACTCGGTGGTTTTTCTGGAGTAAATATTGGTGGTGTGAAACAACGGAAAGTCTTTATTGGTCTAATAATTTTTGGTGGGGCCAGAAACTCTAAGAAGAGAGCTTGATTCAGCTTTCAACCACAACAAAGGAAAATCACCTGAAATCATATTATCAAATCAAAAAATAAATTTATAGACTAATATTAACAGAACCATTAAAAAAATAGAATTTTAGAAATGCAGAATGTTATACAATTAGATTTATACTGCAAGAACATACCGAAAAGGGCATCCTTGTTCTTAGGCCTACCCTCGTAAATGAAAGGCAACTTCCGCATTCGCCATAATTTCTTCATATATACAAATGCCACACCCCGGCAAATTCACCACATTTCTAATGGTTAATTTCAATTGAATACAAATCATTCAATTACTGTTCTATAATACAGAAAATATGCATTCCCATTTAGGGCGAATTGATATACCATTCTTTGCTTTAAGTCAATATAAGAGGGATCTTGATCACACTACAAAAGCACATAGTAACTAAATGGGCCTTCTTCATTCCATGTCAATAAATCAGAATGTCTAGGACAAAACACCCATAACTAAATTGTTTAAACTTTTTAATGAGATGAAGTAAGCCTATAGAAATCTAATTCTCTCCAACTAACAATTTCCAAAGAACAACTACTTCAAAAATGAAAATTGCTCTAGTATCATTCACCAGGTTCAACCCACTCAAGAAATTATTCCAAGTTTCCTCTTAAAATTACATGAAATTAAGTAAACTAAATACTGCTAAGAAGACCAACAATTAAGTTTCTTTAAACAATTGAGATCAGTTTCAAAGAAATCCAAACTGTTAGAACCATTAACCATAATGATTAGAAGTTCAACATGCAACAAAAAAAACAATACATCAATTCTAATAAGCAACATCAGACCCGTATGAGAAGAAACAGAGCAAGATCCAAATGTAAGATTTCATACCAACAAAAAAGAACCATGTAAGACTCAAACAAACTAATCAAGAATGAACAGATAATCAAAAGGAAAGGGGTGCAAGGGAACATGAATGATTGTCATAAAAGTACTAAATTAATAATCTTCAAGTTGGCCTCAACTCCAGCTTCTTGTTCAGGAACTCCATTAAACATAATCAAGGTATAAAAAACCCGGAAAAACCCTAATTATGTCTAACCAAAATTCTATTCAACATTCATACTTCCACTACACTCTCTTAAAGTACAAACACCATCATAAAATCCCTTAAATCAAATTGAGGTTTGACTTAATTTTACCTGATTGATCTGAGGAATCTCCTTTTGAACAACTTATTATTTACTATGCACCAACAGATATGGATTTATGTAGTTGCTTTTCATTGATAGGGAGAACCATATCCTGCTCCAGCAAAGGAATATATAGCCTACTGGTAGTCCAATCAATATATATCAAAATACAAAAAGTTTAATCTTTCAAGGACCCATGATGCGTAATTTGACAAACAGAGAACAGAATCTAAAATCACAAAGAGATTGATAGTCGAATTTTTCTGCAAAAAAAAAAAAAAAAAAATATTTTGCCAACGCTTATGGATTAATTGATTAATAGCTTACAAATTAACCATGTAATGTGTAGTTATGAAATAAACCCAAAATAAAACGCCTAATTGAAGAATCAAAAACTAAATTAAACTAAAATCAAACCAAATCAAAAGGGTATCTGAATTTGGATTCGAAAATAGAGAGATGAGAAAATAATAGAAGACGGACTGGGGAGGAGAAGTGGATACACATTAAACAGATTCAATGATTCAACTTACTGATTTTTAGATAGGAACAAACACGATTCCCGGGTGAAAGTATAGCATCCCTTGATTATCACCGGATTCATAACACATTAAGAAAGTATATAATCGTATCACTCAGGGAGTAGTAAAAAGAGTAATTGAAAATTGTGTCGAAAGAAGATAGAGAGGCAGGAGAGAGCGAGGGTGGAATTAAGGTTTTGGGAGAAAATATTAGGGTCTTGAACTTCTGAAAAAGTACGGCACTGCTTTGTGATTTTAGACGGGATGATCGTTTAGTAAAATAGACTCGGTGGTTTTTCTGGAGTAAATATTGGTGGTGTGAAACAACGGAAAGTTCCTATTGATCTAATAATTTTTGGGGGGGCCAGAAAAGAGTCTTGATTCAGCTTTCAACCCAAAAAAAATCACCTAAAATCATATTATTAATAATTAATAATTAATTAATTTGTGATAACCAATCTAACCCCGTCGCTTGTCACTTTGTCAGGCTGTCTTACAACCTTCGAAGAGCGAAAAAAGAAAGCAAATTAGCTGAAGGAACTGTAAAACCCTAGGTCAGAGATGTCAGGTCCTGGTATTCATCCTTATCACCACCATCATCAACAACAATGGCCACCTGCACCGCCACCAGTCGAAAACCCTAATCGTACCCCTCCTGAAGAAGTAAAAAAACAAGAAAAATCTCTTCTATTTCTGTCTTTTTTTGTTCTTTGATGATTTTTGCCCTAGAAATTTAACAAATTGGGTGTTTCTGCAGGTTCGCACCATTTTCATATCTGGTTTACCAGAAGATGTAAAAGAAAGGGAATTACAAAATTTATTAAGATGGTTACCTGGTTATGAAGCATCTCAAGTGAACTTCAAAGGAGAACAGCCGATGGGTTTTGCTTTATTTACTAATTCCCACTTTGCTCTTAGTGCTAGAGAGGCTTTGCAGGTGATGGCTAATTTTCTTTTCTAGGTTTTATTTGTTTTTTCAAGGGCGTTGCTTATATTCTTATGGTTTTTTCTTACTTTATTTTTCAGGAGATGGTTTTTGATGCAGAATCTAAGTCTGTTTTGCATACTGAGATGGCAAAGAAGAATCTTTTTGTCAAAAGAGGTCAGTTCTTACTTTCTTTAAGCTGTTATAAATATTTTGCAGTTGGTAGACTCTAGTCTAGAGAAACTTCTTGAAATTAGCTTATTATACAAGGATTTGTAGTTTGGGTTGTTAACTTTCTTTTTTTTTTCCTTTTATTTCTTTCGTAAAATATTGATTGCTGGGGGTTGGAACTGAAAGTATGAAAGAATTTAGAGTAGTGTATATTAGAAAGTAGGCCTAATGTCTTATGTTTTCTATTCTGTCCCAAAGCTTTCACTATCAAATATTCTTTGTGAATATGTGTTAAATTGGTAGTATTATTATTACCTAGTTATATAGATAGACATTACACATAGAAACCTCTTGAACAAACTTATGGTGTGAGTTTGAATCGGGTGTAGAGAATGGACGTCTGAAGTTTATAGGATCCGAGTGGTGGATAGGGTGAAGATTTTGCGGAATGGATTGCAGTTAGACAAGAATTTAAAGGGGCCTATGCTAACCTTGGTTTATGACTTCCTGTTGGTACGTATGCAAGGATTTTATTTGGTGTCTAAATAAACCAGTTTAGGGCTTCAACTTTCTCAGATTGGCTGATAAGTGTCCAACATCATGTTGTTTTCATCCATAAAGAACAAGGTGCCAGACAGTGATAACAATGACAACAGAATACTGCAGGGCGAACTCAACTTTTAGGTGCATAACATAAATAAGGGAAGGGAGTAACCTTACTACAGTGGATCCATTTAAATTAAAGTTGTCTAATACTACATACAAATAAGCCAGTAGTCTGACTGATAAGCTCTTGCATAAAACTGTTACCTTGTAAGGAAACTTGCTAATCTACAATGTTTGAGTTATGCTTTGTTTCGGAGAGGATTAGATTAGAATTCATACTTCATAAATTTAGTGGTGTTGTATAGTATGCTTAGAATCCAGTTCTGCCCTGATCCAATACCGATTAACTGCCATGCCGAACACCCCCAATTGTTTTACTTCTTAAATGGTTTGACCTGCTTTAAGTAAACTTGAGTGGTTGCGAATGTCGATGTGTTGCATCGATGGGTTTTCCAACTTCTTTGTTGTAATGCTGTCTGTATTCGATCTGTAGGTGTTGTTGCTGATGCAAGTTCTTTTGATCAAAGTAAACGCTTGAGAACTGGTGGTGATTACACACATACAGGTTATGCAAGTCCATCTCCTTTTCACCCTCCTCCTCCTCCACCTGTTTGGGGACACCAAGGGTAAGTTTGTGTTTTTTTTTTTTTGCTTGTAAAGCCTTTTAATCGCGATCAAAAATATAGGACCTAATAATTCAATCTTTAAGTTATCCCGTGCAAGCACATGTCTCTTGAACCATGCCTAATTGAAATTGACTAGGTACATGGCTCCACCCCCTCCACCATATGATCCTTATGGAGGATACCCCGTGCCTCCACTAGCGATGACTGCACCAACCCCTCTACCGCCACCCGGTGGTTATGCACCAGTCCAGGTGATGCTATAATCTTATCCTCACCTTCATCGATCAGGGGGCTTCGGCATTTTGTTTTATTTATATTACTGTTTGTGTTTTGAATCCAGATACCAATTAGATTTTCAGAAGCTGTGTTTCTCATTTGCGAAACTGTAAGTTCCAGTAGCATTAAAGCTACACTAGGAGGGGGGTAGTATCAATTTCTGGCCTCTCACTTCCACCGAAATTTTTCTGTTTTGTTACCTCTAGAATCTCGAACTTGTCGGTTACTTTTGATGCCTGAATTGTGCCAGTTTTCTTTGTTCAAATTGACTACTAGTGCCATACTAGCTTATTCTTTTACTCTTTTTCCTGCAGAACACAAAAGATAACCCTCCTTGCAACACTCTCTTTATTGGAAATCTTGGAGAAAATACAGTGGAGGAAGAGTTGAGGGGAATTTTTAGCGTGTATGAATCTTCTCTTTCCTGGATCACTTTGTAAACTGTGGAATAATGATTCCTATTATCAATCTTTTGATCTGGTTTTCTGAACGAGTTTTAAACCAGTGGTTACCGTCTATTGTCTTGTACATATTAATACTTCGTAATGTTGACTCTTTGGTTATGGTTATACAGGCGACCTGGGTTTAAGCAAATGAAGATGTTGAGGCAGGAAAGGAATACAGTCTGTTTCATTGAATTTGAGGTAAGTAGTATGCCTATAAGAGTAAGCAGTAAATTTATTATTGGTTACTTGCAGCTTATTATTATACCTAATGCAAAATCGAAAACACTGATTTTCTGATGCACATATGTTATAAAAGCTTATTCATTTCCAATGTTATATGCTTGCTCGTGGTTTATACAGGACGTTGGTAATGCTGTTAATGTGCACCAAACTTTGCAAGGTGCTGTTATCCCGAGCTCTGGACGCGGCGGAATGCGAATACAATATCCTTTTCATACTCTCTCTCTCTCTCTCTCATATTTAAGCACAGTGCACTATTTTTGTGCGCATTGTTGGTTAGCAAATTAGCTTTCGGAAACATCTTTTGGCAAATGAATAAAAAAAAGAGCATATAAATTTTGTTCCATCAAATTAATTTTTCCTTCTTCTGTATAACTGATCACAGAAAACTTGTATTTTTGGCTAAGTTTTTCTTGACGGGTAGAAACATATTCGAAAAACCCCTTTGGGAAGCGGAAGGATGGGATTGCAGGCAACAGTACACCCGAAGCCAATGGGTCCAATCACCAGCAGTAGCTTAAAGCCTCAAAGGGATGAACTTTCTGCCCTTAATTGCTCGTGACAAATAGAGAAAATTAGGAAAACCAGACTGTTTCTGCTACATGTTAGATGCATTCCATGCATCTCATCATCAAGTCATCATCATTAGCATGTTTTTGTGTGATAATATCTTAGGTTACTGTCAGCGCGTATTCCATTGTTGGATGATTTTATATTGCTATCATGCATTTACTGGTGCATTTGAGAGGCTTGGGTGAATGACGATCTTGGTTGCACATTGTTTAATCCATATTAAAGGGAAGAAATGGTGCATTGTTAGCTTGTTAGGTTATTTGTTGGATTTTCTGTAGGAGACATAAGATATTATGTTACTCGTGTTTGCAATTTTGCATTGATGTTATTAGGATCATGTCGTCGTTTTCATTTATGCTCTTGTAAGATCTCATTTCATGACATGCGCTGCCTTTTCTTTATATCACGACACTTGAATACTTGATTAATAGAGCAGCTTCATTCATACCTAATCACTTCTTAACAGTTCATCCATCAACTAAACATTTTACTGCTCCATTCTGCAATCATTTATCTACTTCATTCCATCCCATCCATCAATCCATCCATTAATTTTGCTGACAATCAATTATGAATTTCTCGAGGAATATGGATATTTTTAACTTATTTTTACATAGTGAACTGAAGAATGTTAGAGACTGTATGTTCTATTGTTGTGTTCTTATGCAGGATTCCTATGCTATAGCTGGCACACAGTTAGGGACGACGAAATCTTTCTACTGCAGTGAGGGTAGTTTTAGTCATAACAGGTAAGAGCGATGCTAAGCAGTCCACCACAGATATCGACTCAAAGATTGCCTACAATATGTACTACTAATTGAAGCTCACATGGGATGGAGCCCGAGTCTTACTCTTCAAAGCATTTGTCGCTGCTTTAGTTATTACTATTACAATGCTAACCAGATATCGAATCTCAATTAGAAACTAGATCCTGGTATGTTGTCCCGTATTTCTGTATCCATGAACAAATCTTTGAGTGGAATATGGATAAAATTTGATAAAGAGGAAAAAGTGAAACTCAACTTTCTAGAGGCTTTCCGAAGTACAAGGGATTTGAGCATGTTATCTTATGTACAGTCGTTAGGCTCTCTTTCTTCTTTCAAGGGAAAAATATTGGTTGGTACTTTTTTAGGTGGGCCCATGTGTGTTTGGTCCTTTAGTCAAACGCCTTTATTGCTTGGTCAATAATTATTTAAAAATATTAAACTGACAAAAATACCCTTCCGTGTTAATTTTTATTTATTTTCTTGTATCAGTTCATTGCAGAAATGAAGTCCATACAAAAACATTAAAGAAACAGACTTCATTCAAGAAATAAACTCCATACAAAAACATAAAAAAAAACAGAGTTCATTTCAGAAATGAACTCCATACAAAAACACCTAAATAAACAGAGTTCATTCCAGAAATGAAGTCCGTACAAAAACCTAAAAAAACAGAGTTCATTCCAGAAATGAAGTCCATACAAAAACCTAAACAAACAGACTTCATTCCAGAAATGAACTCCATATAACAACCTAAACAAACAGACTTCATTCCAGAAATGAAGTCCATACAAAAACCTAAAAAAAACAGACTTCATTCCAGAAATAATAGACTTCATTCCAGAAATGAACTCCATACAAAAACCTAAAAAAACAGACTTCATTCCAGAAATGAACTCCATACAAAAACCTAAACAAACAGACTTCATTCCAGAAATGAAGTCCATATAAAAACAGAGTTCATTTCTGGAATGAACTCCATATAAAAGCAGAGTTCATTTCTGGAATGAACTGCAGCATCATCATCTTCGTCGTGTTCAACAACAGCAGCAACATCTTCGTCTTCAAAAACACCACCGTCTTCATCATCAACGGCAGTAGCAGTAGCAGATCTTTATCTTCTTCATCTTCTTCTTCATCATCATCATCAAAATCAAGATTAACACCATCGTCTTCATCGTCAACAGCAGCAGCAACAACATATCTTCATCTTCTTCATCATCTTCATCGTTAACATCAGCAGAAAAAAGAAAATCAAGATTAACACCATCGTCTTCATCTTCTTCTTCATCATCATCATCAAAATCAAGAGTAACACCATCGTCTTCATCGTCAACAGTAGCAGCAACAACATATCTTCATCTTCTTCATCATCTTCATCGTCAACAGCAGCAGAAAAAAGAAAAAAAATCCTAAAAAAATTGTATTCAACAGTACCAACATCATCGTATTCATCGTCTACAACTACCGATCTAAATATCTAAATCGATTTTCACCTTCATCACCATCGTTTACAGCAGCAGGAAGAAAAATAGAAGAAAAAAAATGGAGACGCCATTAACAGGAGGAAAAAGAAAAAGAAAGAGAGATTAGATCTGGAAAGATGAGAGATAAAGTAAATCTAGAATGATTTATTCTCTCTTACTTTTTGACTATATATATGGTCCTTATCCAAAAGGGTATTACTTCCACTACAAGGTGACATTTACATCATCCATGACATCACCCTAGGACCAAACCATAATTTTTAGGACCAAATTATAATTTATATTACCAAATAGGACCAAACAGACAATTGACTAGGTCCACTGGACTAGACTGTCTCTAATATATTATATATAGGACCAATTGGTATTTCTAGAGGCTTTCCGAAGTACAAGGGATTTGAGCATGTTATCTTATGTACAATCGTTTGGCTCTCTTTCTTCTTTCAAATGTTCCTACCTGCCTAGGCCTGGTTTGCCCGTTTATGGATACGAGTGTCCTCCTGTTCACTGCTATCCAACAAATAAATTTTAACCTTTGACTTCTACGTCTGATTTGTTGGAGTTGTGATTAGTAAGTACTAATTATTTTGATTTCATTCAGTTTTCTGCTTTTGAAGTTACGGTCTCAGTATTATTAGCAAAAGATTTCTCGTATATGTTGACAACCCTTCGCTGCTTCTTCTATATTTCAAGTATTTTCGAGATGGTTATCCTCAAAACACCCCTGATTGAACCTATATAGGCATTCAAAGATAATCTGAATTGTCTCTGAAATTTGTCACTAGTCCTTTCCACACATTCGATGGTTTCTTCATACCTCCTTTCTCCACTTACTCCATCTTCACATCATCTTTGTTCATCACTGCACCATGTCGACATCTTGAACTTTCATATTTTGCAAACCCAATCTTCAAAACCGCATAAACCTTAAAGTGTATGTGTACACCATAAAAGTCGGTGTTGCATATGGCGATCGGTTCCTAATGTAGGTAGAAATTGGTCCTACCCTGACTCCCAACATAGGTAAGGATCGGTTCCCAACATAAGTAGGGATCGGTCCTGTCTTAGATCTTCAATGAATACCGAATCACCGATCCTGTTGATTTCTTTCAACTACGAAACAAGTTAGTAAGTCTTGTTCCTTAAACTCATGTAATCATACATAGTTTTCTAGGCATGAAATCAATCCTAATTTCATTACACAATCTACTAAACACGTTACAAAGATTATTTCTATGTCACAATTACGAAGTTCAAAAGATAAGCATTATACTTCATAATTCAATATACCAAGATAGTAAAACAACTTGTATATTCTTTCTTGATATTTTGATCATAGTAAGATGATCAAGTCTCTAATACTAGAGTTTCATGTATATAATTTCGCATGTTATGTTTTCAATCTAAACGACTTAAAGTAACTTAATAGAAATTGAAAGGGATATTTTGATTTTGGGTCACAAAAAAGTGACCAAAGTTGTGTTTGGGTCACCAAGAAGTTTTAATTTGAGTTTGGGTCACATGACCGTTATTGACCATCTTAACCGTTATTAAAATAAATTTTATTTTAATTAATTTATGTACAATTAACCTTAACCGTTGGATGAGATGGGTGATGGTGGAGGCGGTTTTGAGTTTTCTTCTTCTTTGAGGAGTTTTAACGAACAGTGGAGGTGCAGGGATAATTATGTTGTTGTTGCCTTGAAATGCTTTTTTATAGCTGACGACTTCTTCACGCAGATTCAAAATCACAACAAACCCTCTTTCCTAATCCATCTTAAACTCTCAAATTCATATTAATCTTCATCGTTATTCATCGTTCATTACAATAAAATCAATGGCACACAACAACACACAGTAACAACACCCAACACTCTTCTTATTTGAATCGCAATAAAGTAATTCTCTAATTCCCCTGTTGTTAACTCTATCTGATAAGATCCCGTTCTTCTAAACCCAATGAAACTATAAAATAGTTTTGGAACCTCCTCAATTCATTTCTATTTAGCACCAAAACCAACGACAATATCTCCACCCATTCACTGTTTTCTCGACTGATACTTCAAATCTTTATTATAGATGGTATCTCACTGTTCACAGACTATAATTAAAACACTACCACAAGTACTGGATTTTATTACCTTTTGGTGATGAATGGTGGTTAATATTCTTGAATCGAAGTGGAATAGAAATAAAAGAAGATAATATAAAAGGGTAGATTTCGTAAATAAATTGATCCCTGGATCTTATTTGGTCATTTCAGTGTTTAACTAACTTTCCTAATTGTCAATGCGGTCAATGACGGTCCTGTGACCCGAACTCTAATTAAAATTTTCAGGTGACCCAACGCAACTTTGGTCACTTTTTTGTGACCCAAAATCAAAATATCCCAAATTGAAACAAGTCAAGTCTTGTATTACTAACCTCATGATGTCTTCGTTTATGTAGATACATCTTCAGATTCTTTAGGTCTTCCGAGTAATAGTTGTATGTCTCAACATCTTTAGACTTTCTAGTCTAACCCAACGAAGTTGACTCTAGTAAACTAATCAAGCGAATTTTGAGTTCTGATACTAAAATATGACAACCAACCTTGACATACCAACTCTTGGGCGGGTTCAACCGAGCTACACTCTAACAATCTCCCCTGTTGTCAATTTCAGTGACAAAACTCTATTACATATGGAGAATACACGAAGTAAAAGATAAAGATATTACGTTATAGAACAATCTCTTAACTCACTCTTCATAGGCTTGATTCCACGTTTCAACAACACATATATTCAAAAATAAATGTCGATGTTGACGCATTTGAATAACAAAAGCTTTACTCCTCCTAAAGCAAAGCTAGGTAGATATTTAATCCAAACATCTTTGTTATTCCTCTTTTGTAGTATATAATACTACACAACATAATGATATGTTTCTCCCCTTTAGTCTATGCTTTACTCTTTCATCAGATATATATACTTTTCAGCACATATATCCTTTCTCAGTGATTGTAAATTACCCGTATACTCCATATATTTCTCCCCATTTTTTGTCACAAAATGACAAAGAACGAAAAAATACATAAGCAAACCGAAAGGATCTTACAAGTTCATAAGAACTAATACAACCTATAAGATTTAAGTACGAAGGTTTAACATACCATTTTAGACAAGCAATACTAAAATCTAAACTACCTAAGTAATTTGTTTAGCATCTTATCAAGGAAACAATTGCCCGAGAAATTTCCCCTTTAATTTGATATGCCAGACTACGATCAGAATTAATTCATCCTCGCTCATCTGGGCATAATCCGTTCAGTGTCATTAATTGACGCACACCAATCCATACAGTCCCTACGAACATCATCGGTTGGAGAATACCTCCAGCGCATGAGACGACCAACACAAGATATACGCGGTAATAGAATGTCACCATCTATTAAACAAGGCGTGTCATCTAGATCTCCCCAATTCAAAGCATCCACAATATTCCTGCATGTTCACGAAGGTTTGAGCACGAAATGAGAGACGCAATAAGATAAAGAAAAAGTAAAATACTTGATCGAAAAGTGTTGGTCGGACAATCAATCCTTAAACTTACATGGATTGGAAAGCAATCAAAGTTAATCCTAATAAGAAAAAACCAACGAGAAAAAGAGAAGTTTTTGGTGCCATTGTTGAGATTTTAGGAAGACTAGTGCTAACAATGAATTAGCAATTTGATTTGTGAAGATTGTCAAAAATTCAACCCTCTTTTTTATTGGGTGTAAACCACATTAGTCTTAATTATTCATAAATAATTGTACCTCATTTAGACAGGATAAAACTAGGTTAGATAACTAGTTTTCTTATCAAGGAACAAATTAGACTTCAATATTCTTACCTCATTTTGATAGCCTAAACTAAAATCAGAATTAAGAAAACAATAGCCCGAATCAATTTTCCCTTTCATTTGATATGTCAGAGTAAGATCAAAATTAACTTAGTTACTTATCAGGATCCAATTATTCATAAATAATTGTACCTCATCTAGACAAAACAAAACTGGGTTAGATAACTAGTTTTCTTATCAAGGAACCGATTAGACTTGAATATTCGTACCTCCTTTTGATAAGCCTAAACTAAGATCATAATTAACTTTATTATTCTTATCAGGAATTAAGTGGACTAAAGCAATTGAACCTCCTTTTGTTAAGCAAAAACAAAAATCAGGATTAACTTAGTTTTCCTTAACCAGAACCAATTGAAACGAAAATGACTATAGCTTATTTCGTTAAGAAAAAGCAAGAATAGGCAATTAAATCAACTTTTCTTAACAGAAAAACTATTAACTAACTCAAATATAAATCGTTACCTCACTTTTCAATACGACAAACTATGATCCGAACCAATCAAGTTGTCATATCAGAAAAGAGATTATTAAAATTCAACAACTCACCCCAGAAAGATCGTTTAAGCACCAGTTCAATGTAGAACTCTCCCTCTGTGAGTTGTTATTCCCTGCAAGACAAAAGAGTAAAAAACAAGTCAACCTTTACCAGAGAAAGGTCGGCAAGGTCTTAGCTATTACATGCCAAAGAAACTCATATGCATACTAAATACACAACTTATGAGATATAAATTGATAATAGTATTATTGTGACTTCACACATGTGTTTAATCAATATCTACTTATGATTATTTGATAAATCAAGACAATAGGTTAGATTCGAGACCTGCTATATCTAAAATTCACATAAATCATAATAGATAATTATATTATAAGATCAAAAAAAATTGGGTTTATGAGAACCGAATGGTACCGTTACAAACCAGGGAAAGATATTGTTCTGTCAACTTCGGAACCGGCATATTACCGGTACGCAAACCGATTTAGTTCTGTGAACTCCGGAACCGGCGACAGTCTTAAGGTTTTCAAACCGGTACACAAACTTAAAAATTTCTGTGAATTACGGAGCTCGGTTTGGTTAAATGTTTACAAACCGGTACGTGTACTATGACTGAACGGACTCACGAACTGCTATGTATTTGTACCTTGTACATCTACTAATCGTGTCGATTATATTTTCAATTGCGTTTAAATTATTTCTATGAGATAATTAGCATTTGATCAAGTCTCTAAAAACACTAGACATAATTGATCACATGTTAGTGACTCAGAGTTAATGTCTTATGTGTTCACGGACTTGTTTCTCTAAAAGTTCTAATCGCAATAGAAAGAGATATAACTCTAGATATTATTCCTTGATTGAGTTTTACTCTCGGAGTTGTTTTGAGTTTGTCCATACAAGTTTCCTAAGAAAAAAGTAGTGGTGTATTTTGGTACCCTGCGTTTTCAATTGGTATCAGAGCAGGCAAACACGCTAAGACCTAATAAGTTTGTGTTTGAAGCAGTCTGACTATATGGACAGGAGTGCAATCTCGATAAACGTACTGCCAACATTATATGGCACAAATTACTTATGGTGGAAAATTTCTATGTGTTCCTTTTTACAAGCCCGTGAATTTGAGACATGGAAATTTGTAATTATTGGATACGAGGAACCAAGAGTTATTATAGACGAAAACACTGTTGCCAAGCCATTAATAGCTTATAGTGAATCCGAGATAAGTGCTGCAAAGCATAATTCAGACAGGTTAAACACTATTATCCACACCATAAGCCCAGATCTTCAGCACCATGTGACATCGTGCACTAAGTTTAAAGATGCTTGGGATATCTTAGAAAATGTATTCGAAGGAGATAGCTCAGAAAAAGAAACTAGGCTTCAAAACCTAAATTCTGACCCGGAAAATATGTATGGCTGAGGAGGAATCGTTTGATGAATTTAATCAAAAGGTGTCTGTAATTGTTAATGCATGTTTTGAATTAGGAAAGACTATTCCACAAAAGGACATTTTGACGAAAATTCTCCGATCTCTACCAGCAAGATACGAGTCTAAGAAACACACCATCATGGAAGGAAATAACCTTGAAATACTTTCCAGAAATAGTCTCGTTGGAAAGTTAAAGATCTTTGATCACGGGCATAGTATGTCTTAAGATAACACTAATGCACTTAAAGCCACAACTAATACAAGTATGACTTCTTCAAAGGAAAACCTGTCATGGGCTGATGAATGTTGTGTTGATCACGATGAAGAAAACATGTCTATGATCACACCGCAAGTCGAAAGGATCCTGAGAAAGTACAGACAAACTGGGAAGCAACGCTCGCGAACCAAGTTTCAAGATGATTCAATTAGTCAAGATGAAAGTTCTCTTCACGGAAATAATGCTCTCATAGAGTCACATGATATCTCTACTGAACTTACTCCGAAATTTCAGACAGAAAATTCTGCCCCTCGTGCAAAAATATATGTTGATTCTGATTTAGCTTCTGATTCTGAGTCAGAAAAGGAGTTTTTAGAATTCTTGAATAAAAGTGATGAAATTCATCAAAAAAATCTAAGTTTGAAGAAAACTGTGGAAAAACTCGAATCATCTTTTAAAGTGAAAAATCTTGAGTTTGAAAGACTTAATGAGAAGTTTACTGAAACCTTCTATGTCAAAGAAAATGAGATTGATACCCTCATGTGTGATCTACAAAGGCTCCCAGGTAGTTCAGAAAAGATCCCAGCTATGTTGTTTGGGTAAAAGTCATTTGGTAACACGAATGGTATTGGATTCTCCAGAAAGACCTCTATCACTAATAATTGTTTCATTCCTGCTGGCTCGTACAAAAAGGAAACAATTTATTGTGATAAACAGGTATCCGAATCTTCTGAAGTTGAGATCTCAATGCATTGCTCCTTTTGTGGATGCAAGGGACATGTTCAGGAAAAATATCGGAAATTCTAGAAGAATAACTCAAGGATAGTTAAGATTCAGAATGACATGGATAAAATGAGTAAACTTTTAAAGAATAATCTGAGAACTTCAAAACCGATCGAGGAGACAACAAACCAGAAAAGGTAAAATTCCTGAATGCACAAAGGGCCTTGAAAAGTCATATAGTGACGCAAGCGATAAGTGTTCTACTTACCCTATCACTACTTAGTTGTAGTAATGTGTGCAACCTCAACATTTTAGCTTGAGAAAATGAGGTTGCACAAAAATTCATCACATTACCCCTGTGATGACAAAGATGCTCAAGTGTGATTTGATTACTGTCTGTATTTTATCATCATTATGTGACTCATCTCATAATAATCTCATAGCACTATTGGTATGAGTGATTTTGTCGATCCAGCTCCAAGATACAGAATACATAATTGTGTTCCATAACCAATCAATGGTCCTTAAGTATTGTCCAACCGTCTATTGTGCTCTAACCTATGTTTATTCGAGCTAAGTTGATGTTTCAATATTATGTAATAAACTATGATAAAACCTATGAGAACGCGTAACCAAGTTGTATACTTACAAAAAACAGTCAATTTTTTTGTATTATCATTTGGGCTCACTGACTGCATTATATGATAAGTCCACTGGTTCACAGACCGTGATAGAGAAAATTATTTTCTTTATTTAGCGTTAACTATATACTCTTGTCCTATTAAAAAAAATTTGGTTCCATGGCTCTTGTAACAAGAGGTATCACCAAGAAGGATGCAATAGAAGCTGTCAATGTTTATTAGTGTGAAGAAATCAAATCGTCAAGGAACTGAAAGTAGATTTCAACGGCAGATGAAAAAGGTTCTTCCTCAACTTGTGTTTTATCTATTTGTCAACATGATAATGATTTTAGGGTTAAAGTCAACAACTTCGTATCTAAGAGGAATGATTTGAAGTTTCGAATCAATCGATCCTTAGATGAAATAACTTACTATGAACACTCATTGGCTCAGTCAAAAAGTACTCTGAGTAAAATGAGGATAGAACTTAGTGAGTTAACAGACATCTCTGAAGACTTAGAAAAACTAAATGATCCTATCATCGATGAGTTTTTCAACAATGAGAAGGAATTCTCTGCTCAGGCAGTCAAAAACCTGATGCATATCTAAGAAACTTCTTGTAAGAATTTATTCTTATTTTTGAAGGATAACTAGGGTTTGGTATATTAAAGATTGTGATTACACATAGCTATTTCCAACGTTTTTCATCTTGCATGTTTTTAGATTTATTTATTTAAATTCTAGAGTTGTTGGAAGATGAACTTGCAGTATGTAATCATTATTGGTTTAATTATTGCAAAAGTATTATGAAATATTTGTGCCTTTACATTTTCGTGAATCAACTAATATTTCATATATGCTCGGAAGTTAAATATATTATATTTTTTTATAAACGGAGAATAGAACAAGCTCTTTGAGAATTTTATCGTAGTATTGATCTACTCGTGATCACAGTTTTGTGTTCTTACTGCCTGACACACTCCGTAAGTTTTTCTTGTATTGAGTCATATCGATCAAAAATTATCTTTTCGTCCGTAACTGGCGTAGAGATTATTTTAATTTAATTTTCGGATACAAATCCATGTGATTTGTTAATGTCCAACACAATCCTTCTTTTTATAAAGCAATGTCACTCATGTTCTTCTTTTCAGAATGACATAAAATGGGGGGGGGGGGGGGGGGGAGTTCTTAAATGAACTTGTGCTTAATTGCTATATCTTTGTAGGGTGTGTAGTTTTGGAATTTGAAAGGGGATGCTTGTAACTTTTTAATCTCCTAGATGATCACTAAGTATTTATTACTATGTGATATCATCTAAAAAAGTTGATACGAGGATGAAAAGACGAGGGAACCCAAATATACCTCAATCTAAAACTTTTCCACCTATAAGTCCTTTCTCCGAAGTGATTGTCTATGGACTGAGTCGAGACAATATAACTAATCGGTTCACACTTCGTGTGATCGTCTATGGATACGAGATCGAGACAATACGACAACAAGATAACTTGTGTGATTGACTATGGATACAAGATCGAGACAATACAACAACGAAATATGATTACTTGATAATAGGTTCGGACTTAACCAAACACAATAGGATTGCTATCAAGTAATTAGGAACTAGAATTTTTGAATTTTACTTCTAATTATAATAAAAAAAATTATAATTGCGGAAATAGAAAAGTAAAAGACACAACAAGATTTTGTTAACGAGGAAATTGCAAATGCATAAAACCCCCGGGACCTTTTCCAGAATTGAATACTCTCAGGATTAAGCCGCTATACAAAATCTAAACCAACTTCGTATAGTTGAGACCAAGCAACTAAACCGATAGTTCACCTAGTTCCGTCTGTATCCTCGCGCCTCCAACTTGCAATAAGTCACGCACTTGGAACAATTCCTTTGGTTCGTATTCCAAACAGTAAAAGAACAACAAATCTGTTCGGTAACAACTCTTTTCAAACAATTGATATGAGTTTGACAAAAGGCTCTTCCGTTTATACCAGTAAACTCCTTTTTCAAGTTCTTAGATCTATCTCAATACAACCACCAAAGTAATTGTATATATTTTTCAATCAATAGTTTTACACAAAGACAATATATTGATGCCGATCTACTCAACTAATCAATCAAGGTTATCACAAAGAGAAACCGATCATAGTTGGATCCCCAGCCGATCAAGTTTTGTGCACACCAAAGATTATGAACTCAAACAAGCAATCTTCTTTGTCTTCAAATCTTCTTAGATCTTCAATAAACACCTGCACACAATCAACTTGAATCTCTTGTGATCAATCACACACAGAATGGAGTCTGTTAACAATGGATTATCACAAGACGTCTTTAGATCTACAAACAGTCTAAAGATCCCCGTCGAAACTTATATCTAGTTTGAGTGAATCTTATATCAGAAGAGAAGATTCTTAAGCATAAACAAACTAGGTGCAATCAAAGTTCAATAACTGTTCGTCAATCAAATCAATCAAAAACTAATAATAAGCTGCAATTATCTAGTTTCCCACCAACGGTACTCGTAGAGATTCCCAATCCCAAAGAAGTCTTTAAAACGAGCGGTCGTAAGAGATTTCGCCTAATTAGGGTATTTTCCTCTCCAAATAGACGGCTTCACCAGTAACAACACAACTAGGTAGTTTTGCTGGCTTTGAGGATTAGTTTGTTCGAAATGCAAACTTAAATATTTATAGACCAAGGAAGTTTGGACACCAAGGGATTTCCAAAACCGAAAATATTCTCAAGATATGCAATATATTTCAAATTCGGTTTTCATAATTCCTGGAAATGCTCTGTCCAAATATTGACCGAAATCTCAGTAGAAAATCGCCAATTAATAAATGCACATTACCAAATTTATTTTCTAAAGATATGCATTTTAATTGCTGGAAACTAAAAGAATATAAAACTAAAAACTTTAATTAAAAGATTCTCAATTTATTTCGATCCGAGATTCTTTCCTTTAGCTATTAAGGAATATCTTTGAACAATAAAAGATAAGAGTTACTACACATGTTCAAGGTATGTCGACATCTTTACTTTGTAAATCCTTTTTCATATTTACAATCTTGGAACCAATTTTCCACACTTCCAAACGAGTTTAGAATTGGTTCATCTGATTTCCAAGAACTATGTGATTGATCAAAAACATTCAATCACCATTCATGGGTTTAACGGTTCTACCAAAACAACTTTTGGTTCTAACTCTATGTGGGTACGGTCACACTAGTTACCAAAAGTTGGTTGACTAGGTACTAGGATCAGTTACCACATATATATGGTATAAACTTGTATTCGGTTGCACAAGTTATAGGATAGGTCACACCAATTACTAAAACTTGTTAACCTACTACAAGGATCGATTACACATCTTGTGATTAGTCCCAACCAAGTTCTAGGATCGGTTACCCAATGTCTAGGAATGGTCACACCAATTACAAATATCGATCATACCATCTCAAGTGATTACTTAAGATCGGTTTCACTAAGAAAATTCATACCAATATAAAAGTCAGGCATTGTGAATAGTTTTACCAAGATACATAAGCAAGTTATGAGCGGTTATACTAAACACACATATTGGTAATCCAAAGATTTGCAATGAATAACAATACCAATAATCCTAGAGATTTCCCTTTCGATTCATAAAACAAGTTTATGAATTGTACTTCCTTTAAATGAATGTAAAACATTGTTTCCTAGGACGAAATCTTTATCCATACCCATACACATAATCACAATAGCATTCATACGATTATGTAAATGTCTTATATACGAAGTTCAAAAGATAGACGTTATACTTCGTACTGTAATTCCTTAATACTATGTCTAACCAGAGTATAATCATTCACAGCTTCGTATTTATGTTTTCAATATGCACGACTTGAAAGATACGTTAGGAATGAAACAATTCAAGTCAAATATTATTAACCTCAAGTGGAAGGATGATGTCGTCGTTGTAGCTCTTTACTTGTTCACATTCTTCAAGTCTTCACGTAATACTTGTAATTATCATATCCTAGTAAAAGAGGGAGAATTATTTAGTAGTTTCATACTACATACTTATGGTTTACGGATCATCATGTAAGGGGGAGTGAATCAATAATCTATAGGTTTTGCGTATTATGCAAAAGATGTAAGTATTGATTAAGGGGGGAAAACATATCACCGTAGTATTACTTCAGAGTTGGGATACAATTGAACTTTGGAGAAAGGAATAATACTATGTTTCTGTATAACGAAGATTGAGAATATCTATTTTTAAAAGTTGTTATCGCTATGGAATCGGTTCTTCAACAACAACGATGCTGAGTTGAACACGTTCAGAATCATTGCATCTTGAAGTTACGAAGAGTTCAAGGAGTTGAAGATGCCAAGGAAATCAAGACATGTTGGTTTCAAGAAGTTGTCGAAGCTTTATTTTTTATCCATATGTATTGATAGTTTTGACATTAAAATTGACAAAGGGGGAGATTGTTAGAGCATTGCTCGGTCGAACTCAAAAGTGTTCCTATCTCAAGCTTGTTGTTAAACTTAATTGTCAAAACTATATCTTGATTTCTACTCTACAATTAGTTAAGTCTCAGACTAGGATAAAAATATAGTTGATAAACAGAGGAATACGACAGTCATCATTGCGTTCTACCGTTTGAAAGCGCAGATCAACCGAAGCTTTTGGAGAACTTCATCAATAAAAGGTAAGTGAACACTGAAACACCTATATCTCAAGTTATATTCACTTTCTATCATTTGAGACGATGTCGCATAACTAATTAGACTATTATGCATAGACACGAATTTCGAAGAACTAATTATCTAGTTAACGAATTTCTCGAAATATAATGACTAAGCTTAATGAACATTTGTTCATACTTGATGAATTTCGGTTAAGGAAAATTTATTGTTCGAAATCAAAATCTTGATTCAAGTTTATCATTCAGAAATAACCTGGAACATTGATATGTATCATTGATGTTATTCAAGAATGTTTCAAATCGATTTAGAGAAATATAGAACTACTATAGATTCAGATACAAGATAGTGGTATCAGCTTTACTGGGAAAACTATTATATATCTGAACCCGTATTACATGTACTTGTACACGTAGCGTAGTAGATATATATCGACTTACAGATTAATGGTACACATATTCTAATGTATATCATATGAAAATCTGTGTGGCTCGTGAACCGGATTGGTATGCATACTCGTATGCAAACCATTATTGAACTGTGGTTACGGAACCAGGTTTGTTTCCAAACCGGTACGCAAACTTAAACAGTTATATGTTCCTGAACTCGACAGCGTTTCCAAACCTGTACGCAAAACGATTTAGTTTTGTGAATTCCGGAACCGGCGACAGTCTTAAGGTTTCCAAACCGGTATGAAAACTTAAAAAGTTCGTGAACTCAGGAACTCGGTTTGTAGAGATTTCTCCATCGATCAAGATAGATAGAAATCATCAAAGTTCTCTTCGCCTCAAACTTTATTGATTCCACATGTTTTATACTTGTGAGGTGAATAATAACCTAGGCTGCACTTCGGGTTGCATAAGTTCGGATTTTGAGGTTAGCTAGACATTGTCTATTGCTATCAATTTCCACACCTTTGATCAAGTTATTCGATTGAAAAAGAAAATCAATTATATAGGCTTAATATGTGGGAGGCAGATTTGGTTTAAAGTCTTCAATTGAGTTGAAGCAACTCTTAGTTGGTATGATGTCATCTAAGGGAATTAATTGTGAGGAGGCGTAAAGAGCGCGACTGTACCTTAATCGGTGGAATACCTTTTAGGGCTCAACTACATTCCAGTCCGAAGTTAATTGGTAGTAGGCTAGTGTCTGTAGCGGCTTAATACAGTTTAGTGTTCAATCTGTACTAGGTCCCGGTGTTTTTCTGTATTTGCGGTTTCCTCGTTAACAAAAATTCCAGTGTCTGTGTTATTTGTTTTTCTGCATTATATTGTTTATCTTTTTGATTGAAATATCACATGTTTTGCGTTGATCAATTATAGTAGATATATCCGACTAGTTTGTTGGATGCGACTTGATTGATTCTTGGACATTGGTCTCTGGTACCGTCCACGTAATCTCTTTGTGATTATGTTCACGAACTTGTTTCTGTAAACGTTCTAATCGTAAGAGAAAGAGATGTAACTCTAGATACTATTCCTTGATTGTGTTTTACTCTCGGAATTTTATTGAGTTTGCCCATACAGATTGCTTAAGAAAAAAATGGTGGTGTATTTTGGTACCCCCGCGTTTTTAATTGGTATCAGAGCAGGCAAATACGCTAAGACCTAATAAGTATGTGTTTGAAGCAGTCTGACTATATGGATAAGAGTGCGATCTCGATAAATGTACCGCCAGCATTTGATGGAACAAAGTATTTATGGTGGAAAATTGCTATGCGTTCCTTTTGACAAGCCTGTGACTTTGAAACATGAAAACATTTAGTTATTGGATACGAGGCGCCAACAATTATTAGAAACGAAAACACTGTTACCAAGCCATTAATAGCTTATAGTGAATCCGAGATAAGTGATGCAAAGGATAATTCAGACGGGTGAAACACTATTATCCACGCCATAATCCCAGATCTTCAGCACCATATGACATTGTGCACTAAGTCTAAAGATGCTTGGGATATCTTAGAAACTGTATTCGAAGGAGATACCTCATTGAAAGAAGCTAGGCTTCAAAACCTAAATTATGACTAGGTAAATCTTCATATGGATGATGAGGAATCGTTTGTTGAATTTAATCAAAAGGTGTCTGGAATTGTTAATGCATGTTTTGCGTCAGGAAAGACTATTCCCCAAAAGGACATTGTGATGAAAATTCTCCTATCTCTACCAGCAAGAAACGAGTATAAGAAACACGCCATCATGGAAGGAAATGACCTTGAAACACTTTCCAGAAACAATCTCGTTGGAAAGTTAAATATCTTTGATCACGAGCATAGTGTGGCTAAAGATAGCACTACTGCACTTAAAGACACAACCAATAAAAGTATGACTTCTTCGAATGAAAACTTTCCCTGGGCTGATGAATGTTGTGTTGATCATGATGAAGAAAACATGTCTATGATCACACGGCAAGTCGAAAGGATCCTGAGAAAGTACAGACAAACTGGGAAGCAACGCTCGCGAACAATTATTCAAGATGGAAGTTCTTTTCAAGGAAATAATGCTCACATAGTGTCACATGATATCTCTGATGAGCTTACTTCTGAATATCAGACAAATCTGCCCTCATGCAGAAATATCTGTTGATTCTGATTCAACTTTTGATTCTGAGTCAAAAAAGGAGTTTTTAGAATTCTTGAATAAATATGTAGAAATTCATTGACTAGGTCCCGGGGTTAATATGAGAGTATTCAAAACTGAACTAGGTCCCCGGGTTTTTCTGCATTTGCGGTTTCCTCGTTAACAAAATCTTGTTGTGCCATTTTCTTTATTATTCCGTATTATAATTGTTTTATTATAATTAAAGTAAATTGCAGTTATACGTTAATATGTAACACTTGATATTGATCCTATGAAGTTTAGGTTATTACCGTACCTATTATCAAGTGACCACTTCGTTGTCGTATCGTCTCGATCTTGTATTCATAGTCAATCGCACAAGTTACCTTGTTGTTATATTGTCTCGATCTCGTATCCATAGACGATTACACGAAGTATGTACCGAATTTGTTTTATTGTCTCGACTCTGTCCATAAACGATCACACTTGGTAAAGGATTTATAGGTTGATAAATAAGAGATTGTGGTTTATTTGGGTACCCTCGTCTTTTCACTTAAGATAGTGGACTTTATTTTAGGGTTCACATGCGTTGGTTAGATTGGTTTTATGTGCAAAGATACTGAGGAAACTAGGTAACTACAGGTAGTTTACTTGGTTGATAGTGTTCTTTGTATAACGGCTTAATTTAAAACTGGACTAGGTTCCGGGGGTTTTCTGCATTTGTGATTTCCTCGTTAACAAAATCTTACTGTGTGGTTTTACTTTATTTTCCGCATTATAATTTGTTTAAATTAATATTAAAATAATTATCCTTGTATGTTAATGCCAAAGACTTGGGTTGGTCTTTATAGTTGAGTTCGGTTTCGCACCAATACTATATACCAAATGTATACCTTGTGGTTTGCTATCTTCTTGACAGTCTCTGTCTATATAAAATCACGCTAGGTATCAAACTTATATGTTGATATCGAAAATATTTTGGTGTACCTGGTACTCTCGTCATTTGAATTGGTATCAGAGCATGCAAATACTAAAAAAAGATCTAACAATTTGTGTTTGGTGCTATCCAACCTATACGACATGAGTCAAAGTAAGATTAAGAGAAAAGGAAGATTAATGAAGACTCAATTAACGTATCACAAGAGGTTGTTCAACCACTCTCTCAATCAGAGGTTATGAACAGTGATAATGATTCTATCTCATCCAAATCAAGTTCATAATGCTCTTCTGATATTATCTTGAATGAGTCCGAAGGATCTTATGATGATTTAAAACTAAATCTTGTTGGCATGTATGATGACTCGAACATAAACCCTTCTACGTAATGATGCAAGTTATGTGGATATGTTAACCTCCATGCTAAAACTTGCCCGTAAACAATCACTTACTAGCAATAATCACTGAAGTACGTCTCTTAATAGGGAAAAGAAACTTCGAGTGGATTTACAATCAAAGATTACTGAGTGAAAGTCTTCGTCAAGATCTCGAAAGGTTGAGGGAAAATTCTCAATAAATACAGAGTCTTGAAGACAAAGTAAGTGCTAGTCTTTCTTAAGCAGAACTGTTAGAGAAAGATTGTGATGCTGCTTTCAGAAATATCGAAAGGTTGGAAGAGAAACTTGCTGAATATGAAGCAAGGATTAACTCTCAACAAATGAGTTTTGAAAAGAAAGAAGGTGTATATCTCTCTAAAGAAAATACCTTGAGGATGATCTAGCTAGTGCTCTTGATAAATCAAGACCGTGGAAGAAGAAAATTTGGACTTGAAAAAGTTCAATTATAGCTCAGACAAATTAACCTCAATGTTAAATGCAAGTAAATATCATCATGATACACGAGGATTGGGCTATAAGGGAATAGATGCTTCAATTATTAGCAAAGAGGTGAAATTCATTAAGGCTAGAAATTATTCTCAACCATAGGCTTCCACTAATGACAAAGATGCTCATATTTTTAGTCAAGAAGTAAAGTTTATCAAGCCTAAGAATCATGTTCAGCCAAATTCTTCAAGTGAAACTATCAATGCAAGTACTTCTACTAATATCAATAAAGCAACAACGTTGAACAAATATGGAAAGAAAAAAACTCGTTAAACTCCAACGCAAGTGGATCCGTAAAAAGCTAACATTGAAACTCGTATTTCTTATGTTACTAAGCATTGCCATTATTTTGGTAATAAAGGACACTTGTGATGGGGATGTAAAATTCGTAAGATGCATCAAATAAGTACTTTATTTTGAGGTAAAAAAATAGAGGTAACTACAAACGTAGAGTAAAAGAACCAGAAAATAGATCTGAGAAATAGAGGTAAAAAAAACACCAAAAATCAAAGTGATCAGGAGGTAAGGATCGCAACAGGAAGAACAATTAAGATCGTCAAAGAAAGAACTAAAAAATCAAATGAAAAAATAAAGATCAATCGGGATCATACTTGTCGAGGATACCATAGTAACAGAACTTAAATGAAAGAAAAATATAATCCGCATTAAAATTAGAGAATAAACATTGTGTCTATATATATTCACTCGCAGAATAACACACATACGTATGAAATACACAATTAGAAAAGTAAAGAACAACACACATACGTATGAATTTTGGTACCCTCTATCAGCACCCTTTTTATTTATCCATTCCATAAACAGTTGGTGGGTCATGGACTCATGGTAGCTTCAATAGTGAGTCGACTAGACAACTTTAATCCGTTTATATTGTTGTTACTAGATGTTGTGTATATCTATAACACAAAACAGAAGGGGGTTTTGACTCACCGACGGGCGAATAACATTTTCATAGACAAATGGATGATCCGACCATCCCAGTTTCATACCAGCCATTTATATCAGACGGATGTAAGAGTTGTAACCTTCTTCCATTATGTAAGAATTCCACATTAATTAAAAAAAAATGTCCCACCAGAAAAAATAAAATAGACAATTAAATGTTAAAACCATATAGAACTCATATTTTATTATAGAAAAATTAAAAAAATTTCTTGCACCATATCTTAAAAGAAAACAAATTAGCCAACCTTTATCAAGAACGCGCGATTGGGGGATAAAAAAATAATTGGGGGATATGCATTACTTCCCCCAACCAGTAGTGTCAGTTAAGGGGTGATTTTTGGGTATGCAAATACTAAAGTACCCTTTGGTTAATTAAAAAACATTATGAAAAGACTATAATACCCTTTATACTAAAACTTAAAATCCAAAAACAAAATCAATTATCCCCCATTCTCTCAAAGCAGTACCGGCACTCTTTTGGGTTTAGGGTTTTGAATTTTTTTTTTCTTCCATTTTTTTCTTCTTCATCCGTTCTTCATCGACGATTAATCGTCGATTCAAAAATTTCTCCGTCAATTAACCTACCTGAATCATAACAATGCCTTCACGAAAGATACCAAATGCCCAATCAAACTCAAAATCGATTGGTGAACAGAAATTAAAACAAACACTTTCTAAGATTACTCAAGAGCGAGAAGAAGAAGAAGCAGCAAACTCGGACAATCAACCTCTCGCAAACATGGCTTCTGTGAGAAGGTAAGTGATTTTAAACTACTTTATGAGTGTTTAAATCGATTTATAACAATGGGTTTAGGTTAGAATCACGAACCCTATCTCAAACAGTTGAGTTACAGAGAGTATCGAAACTGAAATATGTATGAATACAATGCCGGTATTGGGTTACGACATTCAATCTAGAATGAATACAGTGCCGGTATTAAGTTACGACTTAGATGTTAGCATGAATGCAATGCCGTTTCCAAACCCAAAATCGCCTGAAACTGAATGATATGTACCGATATAGAAATTGGGTTGAATACTATGCCAGTTTTAGGTTACGACATTCCTTAATAATAATTCGGGTATGCCTATAGTGGACTTAAAACTTACAGGAAGACCTATGAATTTGTCACCAGTACCGGCATAGGTTTTACGTTGCATTGTATACCGGTACCCATTTACGGCATGAAACTGATTTATTTCGAGAGTGTCGCTAGTGATGTTTTGGTATCCAGGAGAATTACATATGACTACCGGCATTGTCGGTAGTTAATGTTCACTGCCGGAACAGTGTACCGGCAAGAGTTATTTGCTAAGTTTCTATGCCGAGATCTATGTACCGACGTGGTTTGTTTAAGTGAGTCTATGCCGGTACTAAAACTGAAAATGAGTTGTTTTATATTCATTTCGTGTGCTTATGATATAGGTCAAAATCCAAGGAAGCTAACAAAAGAAAAACTAAAGATGCTATCACTAAGAGAAGAAGGAAGGACGGTCTTGATACTCCTCAGTCTCTGCCTCCTCGAGGGAAAGATCAAGGTCGCAAGATACGTTTTGGGGCTGATACAAGAGGGATAATTTGGGAGAGTGGTGGTGACCGTAGTCGACTTGTAATCCGTGAATCTACTGGAACTTTTGAGGACGATGAGCATGATGAAGAGGAAAGTGAGGAGGAAGATGATGAGGTTCATCCAAGTCAATTAGCAAGCCAAAGCGAAGTTGGTGGGCCAATTCAACAACCAACACAAGGAAAGTGCAAGAAGGGCAAGTGCATAGTCAAAGTAAAAGTTAAAGGTTCTCACATTGATGACATGATACCTGACCTTGAACGTGGTAGAATTTGGGGTGAAGCTCCGGAAGTGAAAAACTATTTGGATACAAGGACTCGTGGGATCGTACTATCTATCAAACCTATGTAATCATTTTTTTTATCTTGTGCATATGTATTGTTGTGTATTTATGTAAAATATCTTAATTGTATTGTCTCCTAATTGTAGGATCATAAGAAGGCTGTGCGTGTTTGTCTCATCATATGTTTTATTTCCCATTGAGAGACGTTGAACTCTATTCCTTGGAGCAACTTAACATATGGTAAATATGAAGTCATCCTTTCCATTGAGCTTTTCTCAAAAGCCTTCTTGATCCTATCGATATCACTCTTAAAGTATTGCTCCATTTCTTCGGTGACCGTAACCACGTTTCCTTGGCCGGACCGGATTAAATATTTAAATCTCCCATGAGAGGCCTCCGCTATACTAGTTGCTTCATTCCCGTAGTGTCTATACCAGTTTGTCCATGCACGCACAAATTTTTCCTTGAACTTATCCAACCATTGAGTCCGACAATACCATACGGCAGTCGGATAAACTTCATTCCAATCGGCAATAAACTTGTCCAATCTCTTTTCATACATATCCTCGGTAAGAGAGCAATAAACTTTCTCCCAATCTCTTAGAAATTCCAACCACTTTTTATGATTTTCCTCGTGTTCTTTCTCCACTCGCTCTTTGATCTTGCCTCTCACATCTTCTTCTTCTTCGGGTGATATTTTGTTCTTGCGAACATCTTCCTCTAGTTGAAAAATCATTCTCTTCTTAATATCCGCCTTTGTGGGTTCAAACAAGGCATGATAAGTTTTTATCACATTATTACGTATATGGTATGTACATAGGAGATTTTGTGCATCCGGGAAGATGTTGGATATTGCATTCATTAATGCATCATCTTGATCGGTTATGATGACCCTCAGAAGTTGATTTTCCCGGAAGAATATTTTCAATTTACGTAATGCCCAATGATAATTATAGTCCCTCTCGTTTTCCATCAAACACCAATCCAACATGAATGTTACCTTGTCCGATGTATGCCCCACGATGTTCAACAATGGCATATTTTATTTGTTTGTCTTGTAGGTGCAATCCATCATAAGAACATCACAACATGTTTGAGCCAATTGTGAAAGCAAAGGATGCGAAATGAATATTTGAAGGAGCTTGTTGTCCGGCCCTCTGTTAATGATACGCGTGTAGTTGTAATCACAAACTATCTTCTCAAATTCTTGCATAACGCTTCTCCCTTCCCATTCCACCCTTCTAATACTTGCTTGTGCGCTATGAATTGTACTTAGAGAAGACACGTTCGTCTTATCCTTTTCCTTGAAGCCTCTGAGAATTTGTTTCGGTTTGATAAATGCTTTGGTCAATCTTTTTACATCCTCCATTTCATGAGGTTTTAGCTTTGCCACTAGGGAGTGACCAACAAAATCTTTCGGATCGCGGTGGTTATGACGGCCGAACGAAACCTCACAATCCCATTCATTGTTCTTGTCATTTAAACGGAATACAAGCTTAAAGGGGCAATTATCCTTCATCGTATGAGTCTTGTATACCCTATTAGTCTTCTTTGGATATACATAATCCTTTCTCTTGTGGCTATTCTTCTCCTTGTATTGCCTACTTCTCTCGCAAACCATCTCAAAACTGCTTTTTGAACCTTGGGTATTCCTCACCAACACACACATGTTCTTAAGAGAAGTCTCTTTAGACCAAGTAATTGCTTCCTTTGGATCTTTTATTCCCTACATAAGGACAACAATGGGATATTATAAGGTTCATTACAAGCAATCCATTGGTAATATTCAAGATACTAGGTGAAAAGAAATCTTTGGTAACATACCAGAGGCATTTTATAGTATTTTGACGTATCCCGACCGAGCGCGCGGTTTTGCATTTGTTGGATCAATATAAGTCACAACCTAAGGATCGATCGAAAAGAAAATACATTAGTTCCAAAAAAAATAAATTTAATACTATGCCGGTATGCAGTTCCCGCATGCTCGATCACAATCCCGGCACAGTCGAACTGCACCGTAAATGAAGACCAATTTTGAGACGCTTCCGACATTCTCAATATATTTGAAAGAAACGCAGGTAATACTGGTTCCATCATGCTCGCAATCTAAGTGACCACGCCGATAAAAGGTTCCGGCGTGGCACATACTTAATATACCATGCCGGTATTTGGCTTTGGAAAACACTCCTTCCTATATGCTTTTTTGTAGGTACCGACATGGTAACGTTAAAACTGAACTGCGCCAGCAGGAGTTCCGACATGCCCGTTATCTATGGTTCCACGTCGGTACACAGTTCCGGCGTGGAACTATAGATAATTTTACATGCCGGTATTTAGCTTCAGAATGGACTTAGTGAAGTCCCCTATTTTGTATACCAGAAAAAGAAATGATCGACTGCCTGTATGTTTTTCATGCAGTACCAGCATGGTAAGCTTACAATTCAACCATGCCAGTAGCATATTCCATAGAATATTCTGTGGTAGGTAAAAAGTAACTTTTGTACCGGCATAGTAATTTGGTTGCGTGCTACGCCGGTTTTAGTTTCAAAATGGGGGTGTTGATAGTGGTTTTTAGCTTAGGGTTAAAATCATAAAACTGTGCAACTGACATGACGTCTCCATAACCATTAACACATTTATTGAATCAATCAGCATGCCTATGCAAGAATTACCGGGGTACCTTTTTTTTACATGGGACATGTTCCATGGCAGAACCCTTAACATCGACTGACATCATCTATGCCAAACCCTAATTCTCATGCTATCGCGCCAAAGCATGCCAACCATGCCAGCCGCACCACTGTGCCAATGGAAAACCATGCCAGCCACATCTCCGCGCCAAGGCATGGCAACCATGCCAGCCACATCTCCGCTCCAAGGCATGCCAACCATGCCAGCCACATCTCCGCGCCAAGGCATGCCAACCATGCCAGCCGCACCACTGTGCCAATGGCAAACCACGCCAGCCACATCTCCGCGCCAAGGCATGCCAACCATGCCAGATGCACCACTGTGCCAATGGAAAACCATGCCAGCCACATCTCCGCGCCAAGGCATGCCAACCATGCCAGCCGCACCACTGTGCCAATGGAAAACCATGCCATCCACATCTCCGCGCCACGGCATGCCAACCATGCCAGCCGCACCACTGTGCCAATGGAAAACCATGCCAGCCACATCTCCGCGCCAAGGCATGCCAACCATGCCATCCGCACCACTGTGCCTATGGAAAACCATGCCATCCACATCTCCGCGCCAAGGCATGCCAACCATTCCAGCCACATCTCCGCGCCAAGGCATGCCAACCATTCCAGCCGCACCACTGTGCCAATGGCAAACCATGCCATCCACATCTCCGCGCCAAGGCATGCCAACCATGCCATCCGCACCACTGTGCCAATGGCAAACCATGCCAGCCACGTCTACCGCGCCAAGGCATGCCAACTGTGCTAGCTGCACCATGCGCCAATGGCATGCCAAATCCTTGGCCCCACTATTCCAAGCCGACCACACCTTACCTTGGCCCCAACCATGCTAGCCGCACCATGCGCCAATGGCATGCCAAACCCTTGGCCCCACCATGCAAGCCAACCGCACCTTGCTTTGGCCCCACCATGCCAAGACGTCCGTGCCAAACCCTTGGCCCCACTATGCCTAGCCAACCACACCTTTCCTTGGCCCCAACCATGCTAGACGCATCATGCGCCAATCACACGCCAAACCCTTGGCCCCACCATGCCAAGCCGTCCGTGCCAAACCCTTGGCCCCACTATGCCAAGTCGTCCGCGCCATTTTCCTTGCCCCCACCATGTCGGCCTTCCCTATGCGGCTACCAAAATGAAGGCGTGCGACGATCAATGGCCACCCTTCAAGCCTAGATGCAAATCCGAGCCTCCAAGGTCGCCAAACAACGCATGGTAACCTTTGGCCCAAAACCCTAGTTTTTGGCCACGCTAAACCGCGCCAAGGCATGTCATGCTACATGTGCCAATAGAATGCCAACCACCTTTCCGCGCCATACCATGCCGGCCTTCCCCATGCGGCTACCAAAACGAAGGCGTGCGACGATCAACAACCATCCTTCAATCCTAGATGCAAACCCTAGCCGTCCAAAGTCGCCAAACAACGCATGGTAACCTTTGGCCTAAAACCCTAGTTTTGGCCACGCCAAACCGCGCCAAGGCATGTCATGCCACATGTGCCAATGGCATGCCAACCACCTTGCCGCGCCATACCATGGCGACCTTCCCCATGCGGCTACCAAAACGAAGGCGTTCGACGATCAACGTCTACCCTTCTATCTTGGATGCAAATCCTAGCCGTCCAAGGTCACCAAACAACGCATGGTAACCTTTGGACCAAAACCCTAGTTTTGGCCACGCCAAACCGCGCCAAGGCATTCCATGCCATATGTGCCAATGGCATGCCAACCACCTTGCCGCGCCCTACCATGCCGGCCTTCCCCATGCGGCTACCAAAACGAAGGCGTGCGACGATCAACGGATACCCTTCCATCCTAGATGCAAATCCTAGCGGTCTAAGGTTGCCAAACAACTCATGGTAAACTTTGGCCCAAAACCTTATTTTGGGCCACGCCAAACCGCGCCAAGGCATGTCATGCCACATGTGCCAATGACATACCAAACAACTTCCGGCGCTATACCATGCCGGCCTTCCCTATGCGGGTAGCAAAACGAAGGCCTGCAACAATCAACGACCAATTTTTCATCTAAGATGCAGATCTTAGCCGTCCAAGGTTACCAGCTAACACATGGCAACCTTCGACCCTAGTTTGGTCGCGCCTAAACAAAGCCAAAACCCTAACTTTTGGCCGCGCCTAAACTGGGCCATATTAAATCCATAATGATCATACTTTCATGCCACTTGCTACCAAACGAAAGGTTGCAATAATCAACGATTACCTTCCTCTTAAGATGCAAAATCTCGACCGTTGAAGGTCACCACCGAGCCGGCAAGTCTCCCAATCTCAACTTGCCAGACAACAACAACATGCTACATGTTTTCCACGAAAGCACTCGAGACATCAACACATGCCACAAACTGGGGGATGCTCATTGGGTATTGGTTTGGCGGTTTACAACGTGTGGCGTACACTACGCTCGTTATAAGAAAGTGTCATAAGGATGAGGCAGTTAGTAAATACAGGGAGTAATGGTGAAACGCTTTCTTTTATGGAATATCAATTCCAAGCGTTACTGGTTACAACCTCCTCCCATTTACTCACCCGTTTTCCATTTCTTAATGAGACCAGAGTACGTTTCACTTCGACTTGTATAAATAGGCATTACCTATTTCCACCGAACAACAAGTTCTGGTCAGGAGCATACAACACTCAGAAAACGTTTGCTAGCTTTCCCATCTGTTAGCTTCCCACTTTCTGATACAAGTCACAAAACAACTACTCTCCCAGAATCAACTATTCTGGTCTCAACACTCTCTTCGCTTCCCTCCCCAAAACCAACCCTTCTCCTCCACTTTGTGACCGAAGCAAGTCTGGAACGACCATTTCTTGGTTTATGCCGGACTTGTACAGATTGATCCCTCGAATCTAAAGTACTCCCTTGCAGTATATTTTTTAGGGTTTAGATTTGTTTCTCACCCATATCACATGAAATTACCGAAACCAGCAGAAACTGTTTTCACCCTCAAACAGGGGGATATCAAGGTTCCGGCATGGTATTCATACTTTGACCATGCCGGTACTGAGCTTTTACAGCAGCATCAATGGTGGATTCTAAGAAAAAAAATAAAATTTTCAACCTATTCGCAGCTTTACCTGAGTATTAGGAGTGCTTATATGTTGAGCTAGTTTACTCTCTTGGGTTGGTTCTTCAAGAAACACTTCATGCTCATAAAATTCATGTCCCAAAGGTGTTGGTTCCACAAAAACTTGCAATTGTGAGTTGTTTTCATTGGCTGAAGATTCAAGATATGCTCCTTGTTGTAGTTGAGCTAAAGATTCGGCACCAGCAATTCTCTCTTCACAATCATCTTCCATTTTCACCAAAAAAAGTTCCCTCTCAAATATTTTTTCCCTCCTTCTACTCTCACCTCACTCACCCAAATTCAAATAAAAATACACACTAATCATTTAACAAATACTTAAGATTTTTCCTAATTTTAATTAACCACTAATCCTGATTAGTGAGGGGTAGATTAGGAATTAAAAAAATAAAAGGGGTGACCCTGATTTGATATTTGGATCTTGTTTTTGTCTTTTTCTTATATCCCCTTGTTGATGGTGGTTTTTAGCTCTGGGTTAAATTTGTAAAACCTTGCATCTGATCTGCCGTCACTCAGCGAGGAAACAGAGCCATGAGTGTCAACCTCTCCTCTGGCACGTTTATTGAGCCGTTCAATATACTTACATGAAATTTATCCAGACTGGCGCATGTAGCAACAATCCCAGACACTCTATAAATTTCAACACCTTGCTTATATTATTCCCTAATGTAAGACCCCCTGAGTACTTTTCTCGTGTTTAGTTCCCCAGTAGAACTCTTAACATTGGTATGACATGACGGATTTGTGTTCACTCGCATCAGAGTAGCGCAAATTTCCAAGTATCAATATTAAGGTCCTTGCATGGAATACTCAGTCAGAAAACAAAGAATAAACAGAGCCACGGAGTAGGAGCAACAACGAGGGAAGCATGTCCATGCCATAGGCCAGCCGACGCCACTTGTCCACGCCCCATGCTACCCAACCGACCCTTATTCCTTTGCCGACCAATCAGGTCGCTTTAAGCCTGCCACACTCCCAATGAGTTGTGGCTGGGCCCATATTTGCCGGCCCTATTCACTATCGACCAATCAGGTCACATTAAACCTACCATGCGCACCAAAAGGGTAGCCACGTCCGTGCTTGGAAGGCCCCTACTTTTATTAACTAATCAGGTTATTCTAAACCTGCCACAACTTTAAAAGAGGTGGGAATTGTGTCAAGAGGCCGTCATACCAATTTAGCTTCCCAAAATCGTGCCAACATACTAATGGCATGCCAAACATGCCAAAACGAGTATGCCAATCAAACGGCATGCCAAACATGCCAAAAAGCATGCCAATCGCACACGCCAAATAGGCATGCCAAGTGCGCATGCCAAACGCGCCACTTACAGCGACAGCATGCCAAACCACTCTCCGTGGGTGACCAGCTTCACAACGGACTTCAATTTGGATAACCTAAACCGTAGGTGCGGCCATGCTCTAGTGGCAGTGGATGAAACCCTAATTTCTAAATTGTGGCGCAAAAACCATGCCATCTCGAGCCCCCAACATGCCACAAGCTGCACAGACTTAGGGAACCCTAGAAAAGGCGCCACACCATGGCCAATCGTGGAAATACTTTCTTCTATGGCCGTTCCTACATGGTGGCCTGCCTATGGCTCCTCCGGCATGAATCTGGCATCGTTTGTATAAAAATCCATGCCACAACCACCTACCGCATGTTGCATGCCATATGTGCTAATTAGGGTTTCGGCATGCCAAACCCTAACTTAGGCAAATTTGCTGCGCCAAACAATGTTCCACAAAACATTGGGACCAATATGACCATTGAAACTGATGTTTCCACATCAAGTTTGATTCTAACACCAACATGCCAAAAATTTAGTGGTCACGGCTACGCCAGGCGCCACTTGCACCATCATGCCGCTGGCATGCACAGACTATGCCAGCCATTCCACCGTGCCACTGGCATACACGAGCTATGCCAGCCATGCCGCAATGCCACTGACATGCACCAAAGGTGTCACTGTGCCATTATCAGGCGCCAACAGAAGGTAGCCATAATCAACGACTACCCTTCCTCATGAGATACAATCTCAGCCATCCAAGTTTCCCACCGAACTGACAGACTTGTGGCAACTTTCAGGCGACCAACCACTTAAGTCTAGTGGCCACGGCTACGCCAGGCGTCACTTGCATCACCGTGTCACTGGAATGCACAAGCTATGTCATCCATGCCGCAATGCCACTGGCATGCACCAAAGGCGCCACTGTGCCATTATCAGGCGCCAACAAAAGGTAGCAAAACGACTACCCTTCCTCATGAAACGCAATCTCAGCCATCCAAGTTCGCCACCGAACTGATAGGCTTGTGGCAACTTTTAGGAGACTAGCCAAGACAAGCCTAATAACATCACACGCTATTTTCCTGCGACAAGTCTCTTGATTTTGACTTTCCACACGTAGCAAACTGCTACATGTTTTCCACAAAAACACTCGAGACATCAAACATGTCACAAACTGGGGGATACTCATCAGGGTATTGGTCTGGCGGTTTACAGCGTGCGGCGTGCAATACTCCCATTACGAGAAAGTGTCATGAAGTAGGGTGGTTAGTAATGGAAAGAAGTAATGGTGTAAACGGATCAACTTCCTTCATCATGGAAGAAAAAATTCTGACATTACACGTTACTCCACTTTTCCACCACTCAATCGTTTCCACTTCCTACGAGACCAGGGTACGTTTTACTACGACTTGTATAAATAGGTTTCACCTATTTCCACCAGACAACAAGTTTGGGGTCGGCAACAACATAATATCCAGAAATCACCAAAGGACTTATAGCTTTTCATTCTGCAAGCCAGTTCCATTTTCCGATACAAGTCATAAAACAAGCCACACCTTCAGAATTAACGATTCTGGTCTCAACACTCTCTTCGCTTCCCTCCCTAAGACCAACCCTTCTCCTTCACTTTGTGACCGAAGCAAGCCTGGAATGACCATTTATTGGTTTAGGCCAGGATTGTACAGATTGATCTCTCGAATCAAAAGTACTTCCGTGCAGTGCATTGTTTAGGGTCTAGATTTGTTTCTCATCCACATACCCGAATTTACTAAAACCAGCAAAAACAGTTTTCACCCACAAACACCCCTAATTGTTTTTTATATCCCCCAATCGCGGGTTCTTTATCAACCTGCAAAACACAAGTAACTCTGAACATTTGCGGTTACAATGTGTAAAACCCAAACAACAAACAATTTTAGATCTTCTTTTTAAAGATACAAAGAATAATTTTTACTATACTCACGAAAAACGAAAAGAAAAAATACATATCTGAAAAATCACTCACCGAAAGTTTACTCTTAAAGAATAGTTTTAAACGGTCGTATTTAATAGTCTACGCCAAAAATAGTTTGACGGCTCACGAAAAAAATTAAAAATGACTACCTAAAATAAATAGAGACATATATAAAATGAGTATTATTTGTTCCTTCGTACTTTCATAATTCTCTCTAACTCATACTTTCGATAGAGTTTTAATACATGCAACACCAATAACAACAACACTAGCTAGAGAATTTAATTGAAGAGCGAAGAGATAAATAAACCTATCCAATGAACTAAATCAAGGAAACAACCTAATTTAAGAGGTCCGGAGATGCTGTTTGGAATCATATATGGGTTTTGTGGTTCGCTCATATTAATTAATAAAAAAAGTAACGACAATATTAATAAATTATTTTAGTTCGATCTAATTACAACTCAGTTTATAAGAATTTTTTTGAAGAAGTCCAATTATTTTGCTATAATTATATGTAATATTGGTTAAGACCGAGGGGCCTAAGCGTTAAGTCCAGTTTTTTTTATATACATTATAATTATTATTCATACTCTCATTTTAGAATGTTATGTTACTGATTTTAAAAAAATAAAAAAAAACATGGTAGCCAAAATGTCGAATACATAGCTTTTGGTGTTGTAATTTGAGATTCTTATAATTCTTGATTTCGAATTTGATCGAAAGAATAGACATCAAAAATCGGCAATTTTTAAATTTAAAAGTAAAGTAATGTTTTCAATTTTTTTTAAATGTTTTATTTTATTTTCTAAAATTAGTAATTAGATAATTTACTTTCACTTTAATAGGACTAAAAAAGTAAAATCACCTATAAAGGAAAAGACTCAAATAGTTTGGTTACTAAGACAAGTTCATTTCAGTAACTACACACAGAATGTCAATATAGGGGTATTAAAACGCATGGCATAAAGGCAAATAAATGTCCATTACATACCCAGTTGTATCATTATTATAAAGATGTTGATCTCAATTAGGTTGTGCTACCACTTACAAACTTTTACATTCTCATGACATGTGAACTTCTAATAGTTGTACTTTCCATTCCACCAATATAAATAAGTATCCTAAATCGATACAAAATATCCAGCATCGACCAAATATATATGGCCATTGATTATGTTCGAAGATACCATAAATAGTGGGTAAAAAAAATCATGGTTTTTATAATTGTCTTTAATGCCAAAAACTGAATGGGATGATTTTTATTAATATTCTACGCAAAAAAAAAATGCGAAAAAATAGAAGTACCCACCTATAATGACTAGAGACCTATATTAATTGAGTAGTATTTGTTACTTATATACCTTCGTAATCATCTCTAACTCATACTCATACTTTAGGTAGAGTTTTAATACATGCAACACCAATAAGAACATCACTGGAGAATTTAATGGAGGTGCGAAGAGATAGAGAAACCTATTCAGTGAATTGAATCAATGAAACAACCTAATTTAAGAAGTCCGAAGATGTTGTTATAAGTCATGTATGGGATTTGGGGTTATCTCATATTAACAAAACATGTAACAACAATATTAATAAATTATTTTAGCTTTATCCCATTGTAAGGATTTTTGGAAGAAGATTTTTGCGACGACACGTACACGTAATATAGGTTGAGATCAAGGCTTGCGTGTTAAGTCCAGTTTTTTCTATTGTAATATTATATGGGACAATGGTGTTTTCCTACATCGACGGACACTATAGTTTGGACACATAAAGGACGGTCCAGATCGAACAAATAATGTGTTTTGAGTTATACAATTTGGGAACTTAAAGGACGGTTACGATCTAAATATCATCTTCAGATCAAGCAACTAATGTCTTTTGTCCTTCTTTATATTGATGATGGATCCCTAATAACATGTTTGGTTCAAGGAATTAGATTCTTGGTAATCCAATTCCGGGGGAATGTGACCAATTCCTTGAACCAAACAGTCCAAATCAACTCTATGTAATTGAGAATTTTGATTCTCAGGAATCCAATTCCCTCCAAAATAATAGATTTCAAATGCATTGGTCTAGTATAGTGCGTTTGGTTCAAGTTTTTGGACGTCCAAGAATTGGATTCCTAGGGAATCCATCCAATTACCCCAAACCAAACAGTCCATATTGTTTGGTAATTGGATTCCTGGGTAATCCAATTCCCCCCAAAGCCTTCTTTTCCATTGCATCCCTATTCCAATGGAATGCAGTCCAATTCCGGGAAAAAAAACGCGGAGGAAAGGAAATTACGAGACTGTCCTCGTAACAAAACAAAATCCCGTTTTCACATTTCTCCATTTCCAAACTCGAGCGACGGGCTGAAGGAGAAGAAAAAAAAACCAGAGAAAAATCAATGGAGATCGAGAAGGATTGAGACTGTTAATCGTTGATTATTCTTCTACTTCGACAAGAAACCGTATCATATTCTAAAACAAATCCATCTCTGATTTCGAGGGCGCAAAATCCATCTCTGATTTTGGGGATTTAGGGTTAGGTAATTCCTCACCTCTCTTTGATTTTTTTGATTAGTTCTTCTGATTTTTTGATGATTTCAGTTTAGTTGGTTGTTAATTTTGTTGCTTAATTCTTCTCCTAATATATACTATCAATTGCCGTCCTCTACTAACGAAATCCATTAAACCTCTCACCTTTGATAGCTCAATAACACATGTTTTTATTGATAGCTCCAGAAAACATACCTACTTCACTTCATCGTCTATCCAACGAGTAATTCTAACATTGATAGTAGATTTCAGATTTGGAGAAGCTCTTGGAACTGCTCTTCTTTTTTACTGAACCTCTTCGTTGATAGAGAAAAGTGGGATTATATGGACGATTTAGTCACTTATTATTGATATTGTATCTGCCCTGGATTTATTTGGTTGTTGATTATTTATGGCATGTATCATCTAGGACTATGACTATGTTACTTCTAACTGTGAATCTTGGCCACATATCTGGGAAGGGTCTTGAAATACATTATAGAAGAGTATGTCTCTTGTTCTTGTTTCGATGAAGGATCTTTGCTTTCTTCAAGCTATATTGTTTGGTAACTTTTGAATAGCATATTTCGTCCGTCTGTGTCAATGAATTTTCAACTTAACTAAGTTGATTAGAATAATCTTTCTGATGTCAACTTAACTAAGTTGATTAGAATAATCTTTCTGATGTCATCTTAACTTAACTAAGGTAATGCAAATTACCTTTCTTGGTTACAATGGGGGATGATGTGAAAAAAGAAAAAGCAAAGGATAGATCAGAGGAGATTCGTTTAAGGTATCTGGTTTAATGTTGTCTCACTTGATTTTTTCTTTTTCCATATCTAAGAGATTGGTACTCCCCAACCTGACAACTATATCATATTACAATAGAAGTTCAAATTGGACTGTATGGGACTTATATTTTGTGACCCGATTCACACAGATGATAAATATTAGGATTATATTTTTGCGAACCAAGTGGCATGTGAAAACAATCTGTAATATGACTGTTTTATTTGATGTTTGTGTTCTTTCATCTTGTTTCTAACTTGCAACTTTTCACAATATTTACAAAAGTTAGTACAATTATTTCACCTCTCACATCTCTAAATAGGATGGCCAGCTTGTTGGCTCATGATAAGCTCAATATTTGTGTATGGTTGGTGTTACACTAGGTATGCTAACATATGTCTGAAAGAACTAAAATTTAAGCGATCTGACCTTGAGTTCGGAAGCATTGCCGTACCGTAGTGCCTGAGAAAAAATCTTTCTTGAATTTTATTCACAAAGCCTGACGACGGATGTCTTACCCATGATGTGGTGTTTAAACAAACTTTAGTTATCCAGTATATCCTTAATATTGCGATTGGTTTTTGTATGGTTATTATTATAGTTTTTGCTGAAAATGGAAGGATAAGACTGGAATCAATACCTAGTAATAAATATATACAATTTGTCTTACCTGTTTTACTCTTTGCTCACTTATCCTGTGCTCGTCTAGTGAACAGTTATTTCAAGTACCAGATGAAAATGGAATTTCGTGTACTCTCGTGAATTGGGTTTGCTGAGTACTTTGTAGCTTTTTGTCTATAAGTTTTTTTTTGTGCCAGATTCGCAAAGGGTTTTTAAGGGATGCTAATTTATTTTGTCATCTTCTGTATTTGCATATGCATGAAAGTGCTGAGTATTTCTGTCCCCAGATTCGCAAAGGGTTTTTTGTTCAGATTTTAGCCTTGTTACAATTAGAGAATCAGGTTTAAGTTGTCTTCATAGTTTGCTGATGTATATGCATCTTTACTTAATTTGTCTTCTAACATCGCCGAAATTGTTGTTGTTCCAGTTAAATTGTCTTCATAGTTTGTTGATGTATATGCATCGACTGACTAGTTCTCATTTCTATTTTTCACATATAGGTCATTGTTGTTCTACTACAAGTTACACAATCAGGAAGGGCGTCTCGATTTGCTTTATCTTTTCTCGTAATTACTATTATTAACTTTCCTGTTCTGTTTTTCTTGTTGAGTCTGCACCATAAGACATTACTTTATACACTCGTGATATCCTTGTAAAGAACAAGTACGATTACACCTAGGCTACTATTACACAATCAGTTTAGAATCATTGATTTTGATTGCTTTGCTATATTCTGTATATGTGCATTATTTTCTATCTGAATGTAGCTTGCCTCCAACCTGGAAATACTATACATGTGTTTATTATGCTTGACTGTTCTTTTCTTATGCTTGTTGAACTCAGAACAACTTCCAGTATGGCTCCTCTAGTCTTGACAAAGAAAAGAAAACTAAAAATGATGAATGATAATATCCGAACAACGTTGGATGCTGTAACTTTATTTTACGTCTACTTTTATTCATATGTTCTGCGTTACCAAAGTTGCGTGTTAAGATCAAATGATCGTTTTGAAATGACTACCGTACGACTGTGGGTGATGCAAGATTTAGTTTACAAAAGCGACACAAAATGTAAATCGCAACTTCGCCTCGATAGACGTACTTTTCGAATACTTTGCCATAAGCTATCCACCATAAGCGGACTAGAAGATAATAGGAATTCTGATGTTGAAGAAATGGTTGCAATATTTTTGTATGTAATTGCACATCACCATAAGAATAGAGTTGTAGGGTTTATGTTCAAGCGATCTGGAGAAACCATTAGCAGATATGTAAACACGGTGTTGAAAGGAGTTATTAGACTTCAAGGGGAGTTTCTTAAACAACCAGTTGCAGTGGCTACAAGTTCTGTTGATGAGAGATGGAATTGCTTCAAGGTATGAACTCAAACTTTGATGTTTCATGTCTTTTAAGAATATACCCCGTATCCTTAATGAATCAGTAATACCTTGTTTACCTTTAGAACTGCCTAGGGGCATTAGATGGAACACATATTAGTATCCATGTGGAAACCGAAGACAAGCCTAGGTATCGTACAAGGAAGATCTCGATTGCAACTAATGTATTATATGTATGCTCCCATAACTTGGAGGTTATATATGTGTATCCTGGATGGGAAGGTTCAGCTGCCGATTCTCGTGTTCTTAGAGAAGCAATATACAAAAAGAATGGCCTAGAAGTTCCACAAGGTAAGTTCATTAGTGTATTAAAAGAATGGGTGTTTCTAGTGTTCTTTAGTGAGATAATGATGGTTTTTTCATGCTGACTTGTCTAGATTACTATTACCTTGTCGATGTCGGTTATCCGAATAGTGGAGGATTTCTTGCGCCTTTTAGAGGTCAACGTTATCATTTAAAGGAATGGGGGAAAGGTCTTTTAGAACCAAGGACAGCTGAAGAACTATTCAATATGAAACATTGTAGGGCTAGGAATGTGATTGAACGCGTTTTTGGATTGTTGAAAATGAGATGGGCAATACTTCGGAGTCCTTCATGGTATCCAGTAAACATACATTGTCGTTTTATCATGGCTTGTTGTTTGATCCATAACCTTATTAGGAGAGAAATGCCTATGGATGAATTTCTACCGGAAGACAATTATGAAGATGGACCAGTTAATTTGGTTTCTCCTCAAGAAAGTCGAATGATAGAATTTGTTGATTCCTCAGATTATTGGGCTGTTCAGAGGAAAAAGTTAGCTGATCAAATGTGGGAAAGATGGACTGCACGTAGACGTAGACGCGTAGTTAGTTAAAAAACTTTGATTTTCCTGTATTAGTCTAATTTTTAATAACTTTCGTTTGTTACTGTATGTTTATTGAACTCCATTGAAGTTATAAGGATTTATGTTTGATAATGTCGCAACCAAAAAAAAAAAATGAGAACTCCTATGAAACCTATGAACTTTTGCATCTTGTATCTACTCAATGTTATAGCTCTGGAAGAACAAACATCCGACTGAATTTTGTTGCATCGGGTCAATTGGTTGAAGTGTGTATGAATAAGTGCCACGGTTATGAACAAGATTATTTCTAGCTTTGACAAATCTGGGCAGATTGATACAGCATTGCTAATATTTGATCATATGAAGGATTTGAAATGTGAACAAGATACTATCACATTCAATACAGTTTTAGCAATTTTGGGCCGTGCTGGTCGTGTCGATGAATTGCTACATCAGTTTTCTTCAATGAAGGAAACCGACATGGTGCCAGACATAGTCTCTTACAACACATTAATCACCAGTTTGCGAAAACTGGGAAGGATGGATCTGTGCTTAGTTTTCCTGCAAGAAATGTGTGAAAGAGGACTTAAGCCAGATCTCCTTACCTATACTGCTTTAATTGAAGGATTTGGGCGGCTAGGGCATACTGAGGAAGCACTGAGACTCTTTGGAGACATGAAAACAAGAGGTATACGTCCTTCTATATACATTTACCGTGGATTGAAGTAATTTGTTAAATTTGTCTATATGATTGCAAGGTACAGTTTGTATTTTGTTTTTTGAGGCTTTAGCTGTTAAATTTTTTCCCTTAGATCTTGTTATTTGGTTTAGAAATTTGGAAAATCTAGGGTTTATTTTTTGGTGCTCGTGATCTTTTATTTGATGAATGTTCTGCTCATAGATTTTTTCTTCTTTACACATTAGAATTTGATTTCTCTAAATTTTTGTAGACTTGGTTATGTGTGGACTTATAAGCTATTCAATTTTGGGTCACTTAAAGTTGCATACCGTATCTTGATTATAGTAATGTTCACTCTTCATGGATTGGTGAAGTTATAATTATTTTGTGTGAATGCTTGTAAACAGGAAAGTAATGGCACCTCATCGGAGTTGGGTAGAAGCTGAAGATAACGTATTGGTTGATATATTGACGGAACTTACGCTCGATGGCAAGTGGAAAAGTGATACCGGATTTAGATGCATTAGTTGAGATATTTGCTGAAGATAGGGAAAATGGTAAAGGGGCTGCTTCACTTGCTGAAGAACTAGAAGAGATCGAGAAAGAAGGCGAACAAGAAAAGGAAGAAGAAAATGATCAACAACAAAGTAATCAGTCCGAGTCAAATAGTGGTAAAGGTAGAAGGAAAAGGGTACGTTCATCATCCTTTGACATTGTATCCGGTGAATCAAGTGGAGATTCAAATGGCCTTAGTTTGATGGCTAATTCGTTTAGCAAATTTGTGACGGGTACACTTGATCACTTTGAAGCGGTTCGTGTGTCCCTTGCTCAAGAAGCCGATGTCATTAAACGCTTGTTTGAGGAGTTGAATAAGATAGATGGGCTCACTGAAGATGAGGTGATAGATGCCGCATCTATTATTCTCGATTCATCTACAAAAACAAAGGTTTTCTTCGGCATGGGGGAAGAAAAACGATCCAACTATGTGAAGAACAAGATTCTTAAGTAATGTAGTTTATGTTTGTGAGTGATGTTAGGAGGAACTACTAGAAACAATACTTTTTAGTCCTTGCTGTTTTAGTATTACAACTTGTTTGTTTAGAATTTTTTGAACTACTAGAAACAGTATTTTGGTTTAGAAATTTGAAATTCAAACTTTTAGAATTGGTTTGTTCTTAGCTATCAAAGTTTTAAAGGGGAGGAAGGGTACTAAAGTGATTTGGGATTTATTGATTACCCTGTAATTGGATTATGTCAACCAAACAATAATATTTGAATCAGGAATCTCATTCTTAGGAATCCAATTCCTGGAATTGGATTACCTTGTAATTGTATTCCTGGGCTTCCAAAAACTTGAACCAAACGCACTAGTAGTGAAATGGAATTGGATTCCAGGGTAAAAATAAAAATAATTAGATTACCTCAACCAAACACTAGTTTTTTGGATTTGAATTCAATTCCGAGAATTGGATTACTTCATAATTGAATTCCTAAGAATCTAATTCTTTCAACCAAACGAGTTGTAAATATCATCTTCAAGAGTTAATATTCAAAGAAGATGCTACAACTGTTACAAATATCATCTTCCGAGCTAATATTCAATTTCAGAAGTTGTTATAGATTCTCATGGATTATCAGAATGGTTACGAATTTGCATTATTTGATTGTGTTAATCATTCCAAAGTTTGCTCTTGAAAATCTTTTAAACCTCTATGTATAAAATAAAATTTCTATTTATTTAGGATACCCAGGGTTTGACCTATATAAAGCTCACGATAATTTCCCATCTGTTCACATTTGTTTCTCAAATCTAGAGCAAACTTACAAAATACCGTACCACCGTTTTATTTGGTGACCATCCCTACTACTATACGTCTCTTGCTCAAACAACAGGTATTGTTTTCCACTTTGTTTGATTCAGTCTGTTATAATTTGGCTACCGAAAAAATAAGTCTTATTAATCTTGTTCTCTCATTCAAAACATGCAGAACACACTAATGGTGAGCCAAATCACATGTAGCCCCTCCATAACTATTCCAAGAAGCACCTACAAGAGCTTCAAGCAGCTGCCTGATATGGCGGAAGGTGAAAATTGGATGACGAGAGTCATGATTTCCCCAACATGGAACGAAGTAGACTTCTTGGGGACCAATGAGGTCCAAATCTTGGATCTCTTGATGATAGACGAAAATGTAAGTAACACCAATTTACATGTTCTCTACACCATGACAACTTTGTCAGTCCCTTCCTATTATCTATCATTTTTACTGTCATAGGGAGATCAGCTACATGGAGTTGTTCCGAAAAAATTATATGGAAATTTGAGCCACTACTGCACGAGGGAGTAGCTTATTCACTTAGCAAGTTGAATCTTGCGGCAGAAAAAAAAATCCGCCCTGCTAGAAATGACAAATGTGCATATTTTGAGTGGAACACTGAGGTCCAAGCACTGGATTCCACCACTGTGAAAATACCACGCCACAAATTCTCATTTACTGCTTTTGAAGATCTAGAATCATGTACTGCAAACACATATCTTACACGTAAGTACATATTTTGAGTGTTCTGACAAGCCTAACGACTCTACAAGAAATTAAGAGAGCAAATGGCCTACGGTCTATTATGCGCGACCTAAATTTTCAGAACTTGAGGTATATGTTCATCAAAATATTCCTAAAATACTTGATGTTCAATTCAGCTATTTGGAAGGTCGCTGATCATGACCTTCAGGGTTTTTTTTCTGTGTGCAGCGGTGTAAATGTGAAGATTACTCCGTAGGGTGATGCCACAAGCGAGCTGAGCCGAAACTTGGACCAACATGGCATTAAGCCTGCACCAGTTATAGTTGTGGTAACTGGGTGCTATGTTAAAAAAATATCTAGGTAAGCCATGGATGATATTTATTACTTCGATACCAGGATCGTTTGATTTATAAAAGTATACAAGAAACTTACACCCCCAACCTCTTCCCAGGAAAGTTATCTTTGTCAGCAACGAATTCCACCAAGGTCTATTTCAACATGGAGCTTCCTGAAGTGGTGGATATGCGACAAAGGTAACCCAACCATCTAATATTCCCCTTTTCGAGTTTAGGATTTCTCCACATACACATCGATGTACTCATAGTAAACTTTGCAGATGCTGCCGACCAACACCCCCCCGTCAAATAACCCTTCCTACCAAAAGAGGGAATTCAACAGCTGCACTTTTGCTGTTTGACAACAGGAACACAATTTCTAATTATTGGTTTCCAAATGGGATGCCGGTTGTAATATACATTTCTATATGGAAACAAACATTTTTAATTGAAACATCCAACCACAAAGTGTAAATGTTTCTAACTTCGCGTTACTGCAGGAACAAAATAAAATCTTGTATCGTGTAACCGCTAATCGGCTTTTGACTGATGATGGTTGGTACTACCCGGGGTGCAGCAACTGCACAATGAAATTAGTTGGAGAAGAGGGTTAACTGGTGGTGTACAAAGTGCGAAGCAAAGATCGATGAACCCATACCCAGGTGGTGTTATAGAATTTGGTATAGAAAAAACTAGGTATTTCCTAATATGTCCTATGAATTCTAAAGGATTTCTCATCACTATTGAAACAGGTTCATGCTGCGGTTCGAAGTCCAGGACCATACCAACTCAACTAATTTTTGTTACACTTGATGGTGAGGTGCAAAATATCGCAAAGCACCAGTATCAGAGGTCCTGATAATGGGAGAGGTACAAAAAACAATTTGCATTAATAAACATTAATACCATAGACCATGGTGTACTCACCCACGATCTTAAAATGTGATCCAGGACCAAATAAAAGCACGGGTAGTGGCCTCTTTTAATGCTCTTTTGGGAATTGAGAAGGATTACCAAATAACTCTCTGCATTTAACATGAATAGGAAATCATATCCCACCTTCACAGTTACCAAGTTGTCGTATAACCCTGTCGATCATGTTTTCCCCGCAGAACCTACCCGTCCACCTAGATCCAAGAAGCAGGAAACGAAAGTCGATTTACAGGAGGAGCAGACAAACAAAAATCTTCGCCGCGAAAACAAGGCAGACGGATCTGATGAGCCAACATAAGTTGATGATGGATTTACTATCCTATTATGGAACCCCATTGGTGTTAAAACGAGTGAAAAAGCGGGAGTCTAACAACCACATCCAATATTTCGCTTAGCAATCTGTATGAACAAAAACCAATATACTTTCTAGAGAATCAACTAGACAGTCAGACTCAATCTAGATAAAAATTATATCAAAGAGTTTATATCTCAATCTCTCGATTTGATCTTGACTCAATCAAATAGAAATCTGCGAATCTTTATCAAAGAGAGATAACTTGGATGGTACCAAAGACCAATATCCAAGTGTCAATCAATTTAAATCAACAACCAAAAGGTCAGATATTCTAATTGATTGATTTTCAACGCACAACCTGTATTATTTCAATTATAAAGATAAACAATATAATGCGGAAATAGAAATAACACAGACACCATAATTTTGTTAACGAGGAAACCACAAATGCAGAAAAATCCCGGGACCTAGTCCATATTGAAAACACATTGTATTAAGCCGCTACAGACACTAGCCTACTCCAAACTAACTTCGGTCTGGACTGTAGTTGAACCCCAACCAATCTCACACTGATCCAAGGTACAGTTATGCTCCTACGTCTCTGATCCTAGCAGGATGCTACGTACTTGATTCCCTTAGCTGATCTCACCCACAACTAAGAGTTGCTACGACCCAAAGTCGAAGACTTTAATAAACAAATCTGTATCACACAGAAAAGTCTACTGTAATAGATAAATCCGTCTCCCACGAATATACCTACGAGTTTTTTTCCGTCTTTTGATAAAATCAAGGTGAACGGGAACCAATTGATAATCCGGACTTATATTCCCGAAGAACAACCTAGTATTATCAATCACCTCACAATAGTCTTAATCGACGCAGCGAAACAAGTTATTGTGGAATCAAAAACGATGAGACAAAGATGTTTGTGATTACTTTTTATCTTGCCTATCGGAGATAGAAATATCAAGCCAATTATTTCAATTGTACTCGTACGATAGAAACAGCAAGATCAGATCACACAACTACAAGAAAGTAGTATTGGTCTGGCTTCACAATCCCAATGAAGTCTTTAAGTCGTTAACCCGGTTTGAGAAAAGAAAACCAGAGGTTAAAGGAGAATCGACTCTAGATACAACTAGTATCACACGTAAGGTGTGGGGATTAGGTTTCCCAGTTGCCAGAGTTCTCCCTTATATAGTATTTCAAATCAGGGTTTGCAATCAATGTTAGCTTAGTAACAAATCATTCAATATTCACCGTTAGATGAAAACCTGATTAGATTCAAGCTAATATTTATCAACCGTTAGATCGAAAACATAGCTTGTCATACACAAATGAAATGCACGTTTCTAGGCTCGTGTAACCGTACCCAAACTTGTACATTAGTTGGTCCAACAATAGTTAACCAAATTGTTAGCCATATGATCACTTTCATATCAACCATATTCTTCTTCACCATAACTAGTTCAAATGACTCAATTGAACTAGTTAGAGAGTTGTTCAATTGCTTAGATCTTATGTAACTTCACAAGACACAATCGAATCAAAAACGATTTGATTCGCTCGAATCGGTTCATGAACTTTATAGCCACGGTTCTCAAAAGCATTAAATATGAGTTCAAGAACAATCGTTTTTAGACATAACCTACTCAAGTTCGCGGACTGGGTTCGCGGACTTAAGTTCCCGGAAGGAGTTCACAAACTCCAGCAGAAATTCTCGGGTTTGAGAACTTCGCCAGTTCGTGGAATGAGCTTGCTGAGTGAGTTTTCAATATCCAGCAGATATTATCGGATGAGAACTTCCGCCAGTTTGCGGAATGAGTTCGCAAACTGTGCAAACAATTCTGGTTCTCTTGATCAACAAAGTTCGTAAACTTTGGTTCAAGGAATAGGACTTATACATATATGTGTTTCCAAAACAATGCTTATATCCATCAATGGTTATATAATCTAAACTCTCATTTCAATCATTGAAACATTCTCAGAGGACGTTATATAGTTGTTATTCACAAACCATTTTTCGTCAGACCAATTTTCAAAGTGATTGAAACATATCATGACTTTCGTCACTATGTAAAGATGAACTTGGTTAAAGTGAAAGCTTACCAACACATATTTCGAGAAATAGATAGGCGAGATAAATTCGGCTCGAAATATCAAATGTGTATAATCTAAGTTTATATAGCAAAACGACTTTTGTCTCAAGATAGGAGATAGAGTAGATATACTTTTGAGTGATAGATAAGTTCGTCTCCACATACCTTTTAATTGATGAAGATCCATTGGTTCCTTGAGTAGTCCTTCGTCTTGTATGATGATTGCCATGGAGTTCTTGAGCTCAACTACACTTTCTATCCTAGTCTGAGACCTTAGCTGTAGTAGACTAGAAATCAAGACTTTATAGTTTTGATCACTAACATTGACAAACATGCTTGAGATAGAAACGCATGCGAGTTCGACCGAGCAATGCCCTAACAATCTCCCCCTTTGTCAATTTTATTGGCAAAACTATTAATACATATGGAATACAAAAAAGATAAACACATTTTTGAAGCTCCTATTCCACATGCCTAATCTTCAACATTACTCGAAATCTTCGTCACTTCCAAGTACTCCAATGATCCCAAAGGTTGTAAGTTTAGCATCATCGTTGTTGAAAATCCGTAGCTATAACAATGAGAAAACAGAGTTCTCGATCATTGTTAGACAGTGACATAATATCATTACACAATATCAAAGTTCAATTGTATCACAACTTTGACAACAATACTATGGTGATATGTATCACTCCCCCTTAGTCAATACTTCATCTCACATGGAAACCACTCCCCCTTACATAATGATCAGAAAACCATATGTATTTGTAGTGTGAACTACATATTAATTCTCCCCGTTTTTGTCAATAAAATTGTCAAAGGTACAAGAACGGGATCCTTATGAAATTTCCGAAAGAGAGATTTCATGACTAAAAGAAAGCATATTAATTCTCCCTAATTTTACATAATTTTCATGAGTTTAGGGAAATATCACGAAATCAGGGAATTTCCATGGGATGAGGGAAATAATAAAATAATAAGGAACCATGAGGTGTGGGACCGGCCATGGATAGGGCATGGCCGGCCGGCTAGCAAGCTCGGTCCCACGACACCTCTCCTTATTTTTATTATTTCTTTGACATGAGGAAACACCATGAGACTAGGGAGTTTCCTTGAGATGAAGGAGATTTTCTCAAATGAAAAGGCTTTCATGAGATCATGTAAAAATAATAAAACATGATAAAATATGAAATTAGGCATGAGACTGGCCACGGCGTGACTGGCTGACCGGTGAGCCAAGGCCCCTAGCGCCTTTGCCAATATTTTATTATTATTATTTTTCATCCCATTTTGCATAGGTTCATCGTTCCTTCGTGTTTTGGAATGCTCGTCTGTGCATTCAGGTGCTCATTTGTGCATTATTGCTGAGTACACTTGCACCGTTTTAGTCGGGGCTTACTCGATAGCTTCCCAGATTCTCCTACGTTGATATTTATCACTAACCCGTGGAATTAAGCTGGGAAAAACCACGAATTGAAGTGACGAAATATTACGAAGAATCGTAGAATATTGCCGAATATTCAGTTAACGGTTATAGATAATTAATTGATGGCTCTATACTAGCAGGCATGCTGTCTAGGAGCATTAATTATCTGAGAATTGAGAAATATGAGCTTGTTGAAACGTCATATTCCTTTTATATAGTCAGGGAAAACATTGTTGTATCTTGAAGATGTTGTTGCTCTATACTAGCAGGCAAGCTTTCTAGGAGCCCTCCAATTATTCCATTTTATACAGAATTAATTACTGAAATTTATCAGTATTTATGAGATATGTTGTTGCCTCAACTGAGAGACTGTACATCCACATATACTCTGAGAGATAAAATTCTCAGTCAGAGGTTCTTGTGGCACGAGCTTTCATGCTTTCGACGAGAGACATGGGTCTCAATGCTCATCTGATTGCTGGATTAGGAGTACTACAATTATGGTTTTACGATTTTAGCCTTTTTCGAAAATCCACCATCTATATTGAGTCCCTTGCTTAGTGAGGGACAGTCATGTTCCTCAGTCAGCACTGATTGGTGATTTTCCAGTCATGAACGAAATAAGTAATTGAACTTAGTCGTAATATAAGATGTTACTGGATTTTCGATCGCGTGAGTGAACCATGGCTTGAACGAAGATCCCAGTGGCATGATAGAGTATCGTCTAATGAGCATAAATTGGTGTAGAACCGCTGATTTGATGGTGGGACCTTGTTCGGCTTAAGACTCATGGGTCGGGACCAATAAGGAAATCCTTGTGAAATTAGGTTTTGGAAATAAAATTTGATATAAAAGGAATTAATGCATTTTTTCATAACCGGCTACCACCCTTGCTTCTTCATCTGCCTCACGTCAGAGCAGAGAAGGAGAAATTTTGCCGGAGCTCCGTCGTCGTCCGACTGCCGTCCGATCACCGTCTGGCCGGCACCGACCAGGCACGCGACAAAATTTTTTTTCCAGAAGTTCTATGATCATTCATGAGTTGTTCATGTTTTGATCATGTTAAAATTTTATACATGTGTATATATGAGTGTGAGATTTGTAGAAAACCCTTATTTTTTTAGAAATCGTATGTTCGTTCAATCGTTAGTTTAAGAAACTAGCAATAATCCCTGACTTAGGAGAGATTTTTTTTATATATAGACCTGTTTCCAGTGATAAAATTTTTGTTTATGAGCTTTCATGAAAATCAAAACTTTATCTTGAAAGATGTGAGCTTTCACAAGATCGAAATAAACCCTCGTTTCAAAGATGGATGATAGTACGAAGGAAAAGAGATTTTTTATCAAACCGTGGAGTGTCCACAAAGTTTTTTTTTTTGAAACCGTGACATACATAATGCCATATATTTATTTACGTGAGTAAATAAAAGTTTTTTTTTTGTTGAAAATTTTACGTGAATTGTTCACGTTAATCATTGTTTCGCAAAATCAAAACATAGGTTTTGAGTAACCCTTGAACTTAGACAATTTATTTATGAAATATTATCTTGGTGTAAGTTTCATAGCTCAGTTGTAGATGTTTATACTACGAAAATTATGTTCATAATTTTATGAAAAATTGGGTTTCAATTTTCAAATGATAAGGCTTTGTTCGTTATTGCAGGTTTCAAAGAACGAACTAATTTCGGAGTGTTAACTATTATATCACAATCACTGCTAGTGGAATTGTAAAGAGGTAAGAGTTAAGGATTACTATTTGTAGATGTCTGCATGAATATTTTGTTGTCGATTGTGTAGCTCCATCATATTGTCGAAGTTTGCGTCTTGTATGACAATATTCTGAAATAATGTTTGTGCACATTACAGCTACTTCGTTAAGATTTCTAGCTCCCAGGAAAATGATGCCTCCAGAGACGATATATGCATGGATGACATTTCCGCTGGTGAAGAAGATGAAGGAACTCCTGGGGTCAAAAACGTTCCGAATATAGATGATGCATTTTTCGCGGTTCAGCAGGGAACTGAAAAATGTCTTCAATCTCCAGCATTTCGCCTTCCGATAAATCGCAGGGAGGTTGTTCAGAAGAAACTAGTGACTCGAGCATCTATTCAATTTTGTCTTGAACGAGGAATTTTTCTTGCGTCGATTATAAAATTCAAGCTTTCTCGATGACCTTTAGAAAAATTCTCTGGATGGGCGAGACATATGCTGGGTTTTCCTCGTGTTAGATCCATGTTGGATAAATCACAGGTGACCAGGGCCATCCAAGCATCTGGAGATTTGTTGATTTTCCATGATGCGCGAGGTATTGTGGCTCTACTTGCTCGCTAGTGCATTCCAACTCATACCTTCATATGCAGATGGGGATAGTTTACCATTACTTTGGAGGATGTGGTTGCCTTCTTGCATCTCCCAATCATAGGTAATTATCCTGAAAGATCTTTCAGTAGAGGAACGACAATTTCCAACATCTTGACAGTCGAGATGGAAAAATTAATAAGGTGTCTGGCAAAGGTTGTTATGTCAACTGGTTAACACATTGGTGGCCACGAGATACCCCTCTTGACGAACCTGACGGTATGTTATATATTGCTGCTTTCTTGTGTGTATGGCTGTCCAGGGACGTGTTTGAAGATATCGGGACTTTGCTAAAGCCATTTTTAATCCCTTTTGCCATTAAGATGGCTCAAGGTGAACAACTTCCCATAGGTAATATATTCTTGGGTTCTCTGTATTCTAACCTGGACTCTTTGGTTATAGACTCTAGTGTTTCGAACAATTTTATGAAGATTGAATGCTACGCCAATACGATGTTTCTCCAGGCTTTGATATGGGAACGCTTCAAGAATTATACACCTATTCCCCGTAATATCTTGCAAGGGATGAATGCTGCTGATTCTCGCCGTATTTTTCCTGATAAGGATAATGCCAGGATTATGCACTGGTCTATAAAGCAACCTCAATCCAAGACACGTCTCAATGATGTGTTAGACGATGAATATGAGTTTACTTTCCGTCCCTGGGTGCTAATTCCTTTTTATGTTTCTCAGTTGAAAACTTTCAATACTGAAGAAAGTATGACTCTGAAATCTGGTGTGGACTTGAATGCCGGCGAAAGATCCTTCATGTTGAGTTGTACTCCAGGTCACTTGATATCAACAATATATGGAGACTTTTCATTAGAGGAATACAACATCGATAGAGAATCTCGTCAGATGGGTATGGATCAATGTGTTCCAACTTTTCGAAGAAGGAAACCATCAGTGAACAGCTTAAGACCTGTTTAGATCGCTCACGTGTGGAAGGAGGTTCTTACTGGTTTCCTTGTTCTGAGCGAATCACATATGTAACTCCAGGTTACATAGATTGTTGGGATCAACAGCTTGAGCATTTACACGATTTTGTAATGGTTGGCCAACCTTTAGTGAAAGATCCTCATTCTGCTGATATGATTGCTTCTCGACCAAGATTGAAACTTATCTCTGGCGGTGATAAGCGAAAGGCATCTCCAGGATGTTCACCAGTATGTATCTTTTACATATTCTTCATAAGATTAAAATAACTGCTTTTGACTATCACATCAATTTTCTTTTGCAGGACGGTCGTCCTGTGAGACCTCGAATCGAAGTAAACTTCTCAGAAGCAGAAACAGTCATTCACGGTGGAGAAGGCGGGAACAATAATTGTAAGTTGTTGTCTAACACCATAAAGTCCCCAGTTGTTTCCTTGGTGAGTTGTCAATGCTTTTCCGCCGTGAATTTTTCTTATCCGTATTACTAGGATCGTAAACCAACATTCGTTATCTGGTTACAGAAATTTGCTCCATCAAGTATTGATGGTATTCAATTCTCTGTTGTTGGGCAGACGGTTTCTGACTTGAGTGTTGAAGAAGATAATGACGTGAGTACTCCTCCACATAACCAAATATGATGCTTCGTAGATAAAATGCTAATTATTTGAGAATATGTCCAAAAGGATGTCGCCATGGAAGTGGAGAGTGCTGATGCTCGTTCATCTTTGGAGGGTGGAGATAAAGAAAACTCACAGGGTTCAAAACCGAATGGAAGTAATGAGACTCTTGATGTTGACACGGTAAATTCCGATTCTTTGAACGTTTCAGAAACAATTCAAGTAAGTATTTCCATTGCATTTTATCCATGGAAGCATAAAATTGTTTATTATGAATGAATGAACGAGTATCCATGTACATATACGAAAAGCTTTGCCGAAATACGTCACCAGAAAATTCAGAACTCAGTCTTTTAGTAAAAATGCCGTAAAATCTTCGTCTGAAGTCGTATTTTCAAGATCCGCATATGTTTCCTCAATCCCGGAAAATTTCCAAGCTTTATCAAAGAAGATTTTTAAGTTTTGAGCACTTTTAAGACCTGAAAAATGCGAAACAGTAAACTTCCAGAAGACTTTCAGAACTTTTTCAGACTGCATGTTGTCCAATGTTTTGACCACATCTCCTTGCTCGTTCATCGGATTGTTATGAAATTCTGATATGTTGTATAGAACATCAATACAAAGAGAATGTTATATAACTCATACCAAGATTCATTTAATATTTCTCCCAGTTCGTCGTCTTGTACAGGGCAGAGTAAAATCTCTTCAGATGAGCTTGTCGTAAAAGCGTGTTTCATGAGTTTCACGTTATTTGTTCGTGTATTGAGTGCATAATGATGAATTTTGATGATGTTGGGATGCTTGTATGTTGTAGTTTATGATCCCATTTGGTTTCCATGTTTAAATTGCTCTAACCTCATATAATCTTCGTATTAGGTGCCAAATACCGAAGTTGAGGATACTGAAACTAATAAGGACAATTCAAGCAGACCTGAAGTTATTGATGAAGAGACAAACAACCCTGCACTTCAAGGCCGTGAGAGAGTTGTCCCTGAAGTTATGGAAACTTTAACTGTTTCCATTCCAGTAATAGAAGAAACTGAGCCTCAAGCAGAGGAGACTGAAGAAACTGTTTCCATGACCATAGAAGTTGCTCCAGTAATTGAGAATCGCATAGTGGTGCATGAATATACAAGTGCAGGAGTTGATTTTGATCTTCCATTTGATGCATCACTCTCATATCATGAACTAGTTGGTGGATTCAGCGTTCCTATTGGATATGTAGGCTTGTACGAGAAGATATGGAAGAAGTTTAGTCACATCATCGTTACTAGAGATCCTGGACATGCTTATGATTTAACAATGCAAGTAAGTGCATCTTACGTGTTGTAAGTGATATATGCGCCAGGGACAAAAATACTGTGGCTCCAGATGTACTCTTTGATTGGGAGTTCAACTTGGAGAATTCTGAAAGAATTGGCTTCAACATGAAGTGGATTCGTAAGAAAATAAATGCTATTAAAGACTCACGTGAGAATAACATACCCTTTCCCAATAATACTGTGATGGAGAAGGAGGAAAAGATTGCTAAGCTGACTGAGGCGCTGAACCTGGAGAAGGTGGCTTTGCAAATCTTGAAGAATGTAGAGGAGCAAAAGTCTTTCTTTGCTGACTTTCTTTGATTTTCTTCATAATCTCTTGAACTTATGAGAAATGTGAGGTTTTATTATGGTTTTGATATTGATAGTTTTTGGATTGGTAGATGATTGAGGATTTTCTTTTGGATTTGATAGAGATTTTCTTTAAGTAAAATGAGAATTTTGATAAATTGCTGAATTCAAATACTGAATGCAAGTATTGCAAACGTTTTGGAGAACTTGAAATACAATGAAAGAAAATCCTAAATGCCAAACCCCAGACGTCATGAATGCTCAAACGCCCAGTACCTCAAATATCCAATAATTTAGGCGTCAAGATGCCTTAAGCCAATTTTCATGGATCACCGGTATGGTCTTGCCATATGTGTTGATCAGTTTGTAGTAGCCTCCAGTTATGGATCTTGCAACCATGAAAGGTCCTTCCCAATTGGAGTTCCTTGCAGAATGGAGATCACGCTTAGTTACCTTAAGAACTAAATATCCTTCCTTGAATTTGTTAGGCTTGGTCGTCCGTGCCTTGAATATCTTCTGTTGATTCGGAATTCCTCGTGTGATGGGATTCCGTGGTTGTGGCACATATGGACACTCGTGCAGAGGGGAGTATCCAGCGTATTGCCTGTCATGCTTTGCCATGTCTTCAGCAATAAATCTTTTGATAGAATGGTCAGTTTGAAGAAACTCTGTATTCAACCACTTGGTGTAATATTGTCGTGGCGAGGCTATCCACTCATAACACTTTGTGACAGCTAATTTGTCAGTGGGGAGAAGTCCCCGGACCATGGAAACATGATTAAACATTGGCAATATATGTGCATGAAGAGGAATCAAACTTGCCTGAGTACGGAATATTTTGATGAAAGAGTGTGCGCCTTCTCCAGGTTTCTGTGTAAGTTCCATCTGGGATTTAACTTCTTCCAAATGCTCAAATGGTGAGGCATCTTCTATTTCTTCCGAGTCAGAATCTTCTTCAACAGTAGAGTGTGCTGAAGGCGTTAGAGCCATTTTTCCAGCATGAATCCAAGTTCGTCCAAGGGTCATGTCGTATCCTGGATCTTCCCTGATTATGTAAAACTTGGTCTCAGTGCAGACCAAACTTTCTTTGACCTTGAGGATGATATAGCCATATGCGTCTCTGGAAGTCCCTTCGTGATCCCTGATTTCCATGGGAGCATGAGTAGCTTCTTGCCGAGTAACACCAGCGGCTCTGAGATTTTTCAAAGGAATGATGTTGATGGCGGTGCCAACATCAACAAATGCTCTCTCAAATTTATTTCCCTTAATATGCACTGTGGTTTAGGAGGTACTTCTGGAATCAGTAGACGTTTCCCAGATACTATGTGGTTCAGAGCCATGAACATATCTCCCATCTGCGCCTTCGACAGATAGAGCAATTCGCAGACATGCTAGATCAATGACTGAACTGCTTCTTTAACTGTTTGTTCGGAGATGGAGAAAGACCTGACTGGGAGAGGATCTCTATGTACTCCTTTAGTCTCCAAGTTAAGCTCCCCCGATTCAACCTTTTCCCTGAATATGCGCTTTAAGACTCTGCAGTCACTTGTGGGATGATTGACGAATCTGTGGAAGCAGCAGTAACGAGGACTTTCCATGTATTCTTCAGTTGGTTCTTTCTTGACATATGGAAACTTGATAGCACCATCTTGGATCCAAGCATCCAGGAGTTCGATCACTTCTTCGATGGAAAGGGGAAAGTCAGGTGCGTCTTGATCAGGAGCCTCTATACGCTGGTCAGGGGCTTGTGCATCTTGCTTATCCTTCCTTTGTGCTTTTGAAGAAGTTGAGGTATGCTTGCGCGGTTGTTCGGATTTCCGTTTACTCCCTTCTGCGACGGCGATTGTGGAAGGTTGGAGGTTGAACTGCTTGTTGATCAGACGTCTGCTACTTCGAGCGTCTCGCGGTTCTTCAGCCTTTGTAGCTTTTGTTTTTTCCAGTAAAGCAGGTGTAGTAGTTGCCGATCTCTTTTCCGCTTCATGAAGCTCTGAGAAAGTATGGAAACGAAGATTTTACAATAAAGCTCTATAGAACGGGATCATGTCGTTGATACACAAGTCTACTAGTTGTTTCTCCGTGAAATTTGGATCATGACAGTCTAGGGCCTGGACTCTGAATCTTTTCACGTAGTCACTGGGATGTTCATTGTTCCTCTGAAACATTCTTCCAAGATCAGAGAGAGTAACTTGCTCTGACACAAATAAGTACTTTCTGTAGAAGGCGTTAATCATTTCTCCACAATTGTTGATAGTTCCTGGTGCGATGTTGTTGTACCAGGTGTATGCCCTGCCTTTCAAGGACTTTGAAAATTCTTTGAGGAGAACAACATGGTTATGCTCATGTTTACCCAAGGCTTCCAGGAACCGAGAAACATGCTCCCGAGCATTACCTGTTCCGTCATATAAAGTGAAGGTTGGAGAGATATAACCTTTTGGAAGAGGAATCCTTTGTGTAGAAGCAGGGTACGGAGGCTGGTGACGATGGACATGTGATGCCTTTTACTTTTTATGGTTCTCCAAGAAGCGTTCCAAATCTTCCCGAGTAATAAAATTTGATGATTCCTTCGCTAATAGATCGTCTGCATATTTGCGGACTTCGCTATCATCCACTACATGAATTGGAACTACTTCCGGATCAACATCTGAGGATGTTTCCTTTTCTTTTCCTTTTCCTTGAGTCTTCTCTGACATCTTTTCAGTGAGAGTCTTGAGATAATTGAATAACTCCTTCTGTGTTGCATCCATGTCAGTTTGATTCTTTGCAAGAGTCTCTTGCACCTTGATGAGATCATCCATGGTAGGTGGTGGATTCCCCCTGACTTCCTCAGGGTGTCGGCCGAACAGGGGATGACCTTCCATGTTAGCGTAAGGAGGAATATCACCACCGTCAGTGTTAGCGGCCGGAATGGTTTCCGGGATACTCTCATTGTTATTGTTGCTAGTGCTAACGTCGTTTGTGTTGGAACCTGTAACTAACCCGGACCTAAGATCAGCCATCTTTGTGAATTGTGAGATTGCAACCGAGAGAATGATCTCCCACTATGGTCGCCAATATGTAGATGGGGCAAAACGATTTGCTGGTTTTTACGGAATTGAGGAGATGACCGTGCGGAGGAGACTCCTCGAACCGAGCAAATGCTTAACCTCACACAGATGCACTACAAGAAGAGAGTGATTTAAGTTCGAGAGATCAATCTGTAGGACTCCGGCCTAAACCAAGACAATAGTCGTTCCAGATTCAATTCGGTCACAAGAGAGGATGGGTTGATCTGTAGGAAGGAAGCTGAGAAATGTGTGAGATCAATGGTGATCGAGATTGTAGATGTGTTGTGTATTCTGCGTAAGAAAGTTCTGAATGATTGAATTTTACTCAGTTGAGAGTGATTGCTCAGACGATGAGTTCGTGTAGATGAAAGATTGTCTGTGTGAACTTGCCGAGAAATTCTTGTATGTTTCAATCAGGATTCAGAAACTTATTTATATTGCTAGAATTGTAAACACCTTGATCTCATGAAGTGTGACCGTTGTTGAAGTCAAAGAGTGGGGAATTGGAAAATCGTGTCAAAACCAGTTGTTCATCGTGCGAAGACTTGGTTGATTTTCCATCCACTACTTTGTTAACTCCTCCAACTGATTGCACGACTTGCTCACATTCTCGTAGTGTGTATGAACACACGTGCCGTAGACCTCCAGACCAAAACCCTAGTTAATATCCCCCCATGTGACGTGATTGACATCTCGTGATTGTGGAGTCAGTTGCTGACTTTATGGGACGATGAGTCCTTGTATTGCTGAGTCGAACGTGATTTTCAAATGTTCTGAGACTCATGATATGAACATGTCTGCTGAGACAAAAGTACATTGTCGAATAAATGTTGATAGCTAAAATGAACAAATATTGTTCTGAGTCGTTGAATATTGATAGTTGAACCAATATTCCTTGATCTGAGCAAATATTGCTTATCTGAGCATATGTTGCTCATTTGATGAATTATTGAATATTAATAATTGAACCAATATTATTTGGTGTGAGCAGATGTTGCTCATTTGAACAAATGTTGCTTGTCTGAGCAAGTGTTGATTTAAGATGCTGACATTTGAGACGAGCATAATTATTAATGTGTTGACCTCGGAATCAACGTAAAATTATTAGTTTTTGAATCTGCTCAGAATTATGTTTTTCCAGAGCTCTGTATTCGAAACCTTAATTTTGATCATTCATGAAATGAAATGAAGGAAGGACCGATTACATGGGATGATGAATCGACTATGTAGCGCCCAGATGCTCAAGTGATCAAAATACCCAAGTCTCTTGAAGACCAGTTGGTGATAGGATAATTAAATGTTGGTTTAATCATTTATTAAAATAATGCTCATGTGAGCGTCAGGTAGTAGAACCTGATTACGGAGAGATGAGGGACCGACCAAGGGGTCATGGGACCGGCCCTTGGTGGTCGTGGGACCATCTGATGGTCGTGTGATCAAACTCCAAGTTGTTTGAGAAGAGTTTGGACCCAGTATGAGCAATTGAGCAAATTAGGTCAAGATTGTTAAAACACGTGGGACCGGCTCTTTGCAAGCCTCAGGGCCGGCCTTGGTCGGTCAAGGAGATATGCCCGTGTTACCATAATGTATATGTCTCAGTCCTGAAAGTTTTGATATTTTCTGGTGTGCGTTTGAGCAACATTTTGAGAAAATATGAAGAAATCAGGGATTTTGATGAAACCGGGAAAACTTCATGAGATGAAGGAAATAATAATAAATAATGAAGGAATCATGAAGTGTGGGACCGGATATGGCCAAGGCATAGCCTGCCGGCCGAAGAGCCCGGTCCCCAGACACTTTTCCTAATTTTATAATATTTATTCATAGTTCTAGGGAAGTATCATAAAATCAAAGAGTTTGTTGAAACCAAGGAATTTGTTGAAATCAATTAGTTTCCATGAGATGAGGGAAACATAAAAAACAATAATAATAAAATAAGGAACGTGTGGGACCGGCTAAGGCATGACTGGCCGGCTAGGGCCCGGTCCCACGTGTTTCCCTAATTTTACATTATTTTCATGATTTGAGGGAAATTTCATGAATTCAAGGAGTTTGCTGAAACTAGGGAGTTTCCATGGGATGAAGGAAACAAATAATATTAAAATAATAAGAAAAGAGCATGTGGGACCGGCCACGGCTAGGGCATGGCCGGCCGGCCAGTGAGCCCGGTCTCGTGCGTTTTCTCAATAATTTTACATAATTTTCATGAGTTTAGGGAAATATCATGAAATCAGGGAATTTTCATGGGATGAGGGAAATAATAAAATAATAAGGAACCATGAGGTGTGGGACCGGGCATGGCTAGGGAATGGACGACTAGCAAGATCGGTCCCACGACACCTTTCCTTATTTTTATTATTTCTTTGACATGAGAAAACATCATGAGACTAGGGAGTTTCCTTGAGATGGAGGAGATTTTCTCAAATGAAAAGGCTTTCATGAGATCATGAAAAAATAATAAAACATGATAAAATATGAAATTAGGCGTGGGACTGGCCACGACGTGAATGGCCGGCCGGTGAGCCCAGTCCCCTAGCGCCTTTGCCAATATTTTTTTATTATTATTTTTCCTCCCATTTTGCATAGGTTCATCGTTCCTTCGTGTTTTGGAATGCTCGTCTGTGCATTCAGTTGCTCATTTTTGCATTATTGTTGAGTACATTTGCACCGTTTTAGTCGGGGCTTACTCGATAGATGCCCAGATGCCCGTACATTGATATTTATCACTAACCCGTGGAATTCAGCTGGGAAAAACCATGAAGTGACGAAATATTATGAAGAATCGTAGAATATTGCCGAATATTCAGTTAACGATTTGAGATAATTAATTGATGGCTCTATACTAGCAGGCATGATGTGTAGAAGCATTAATTATCTGAGAATTGAGAATATGAGCTTGTTGAAACGTCATATTCCTTTTATATAGTCAGGAAAAACATTGTTGTATCCTGAAGACGTTGTTGCTCTATACTAGCAGGCAAGCTGTCTAGGAGCCGTCCAATCATTCGATTCTATACAAAATTAATTACTGAAATTGCTCAGTATTCATGAGATATGTCGTTGCCTCAGCTGAGAGACTGCACATCCACATATACTCTGAGAGATAAAATTCTCAGTCAGAGATTCTTGTGGCACGAGCTTTCATGCTTTCGACGAGAGACATGGGTCTCAATACTCATCTGATTGCTGGATCAGGAGTACTACAATTATGGTTTTACGATTTTAGCCTTTGTCGAAAATCCACCATCTACAGGGAGAAATCTTCATCCATTAAAAAAAATGAAGATATGGATGAAATTCCAACAAAGACCCTTGACCAAAACCCTAACAGAATTTGGTTATTCCCAGAAGAAGTCTCATAGAAAGGAGCCGTTCATGAAAAAAACGGTACCAGATAAGAAATAAACAAAAAAACAGAATACACCAAGAGGTTATAAGACAAATTCCATCACAACTCTCTTGAAAACTATGATTCTTGTCTAAGAAGGATAGACAAAGAATCATTAACGACAAGATTACAGAACATAATCATTTCAATCCAAAATAGGACTGGGATATTTTTCCCGAGAGGAGGAATTTTTCTTTAATTCTAGTTTCTGCTTATTCCTTAGGAAAGAAGAGTTATGCACATCATTCTTTTCCCTTTAATCACAGTTTTGAAAAACTTGGTTGTTGATTTTTGAAAATCATGCAGTGTTTTAGAAATCTCTTCTTGAAGCAAAAACGGTTTCATAGGAGATTTCTTCTTTTTCTTCTGCACACAACGTTTAGTATAGCAGAACTGCTTTTGATTAGTAGTGGTAAGATGATCCTGATATTCACACAAGGGAGATGAGGGATTTGGTAACTTCTTGTGTTTTTCTATATCACTCTTGTCGTCAAGATGACTAGAGAGTAATACATAGTCAGGCGAGGTTTGCTGACACAGCTTACGAGCCTTAGTCGGAGTAGCTCGACATGTTGTGTGAGAATCACAATTGTGATTAACATCCTTCAATCTCAAGTCAGGAAGTTGATATTCCATATCTTCAATCCTTTTAATCAACTCTTTCCTTTCCAGTTGAAATTCTGGAGAAGTAAGATTGTTCATCATGGAATTATCAGAACTATCAGGAAGACAAGTGTGATTTTCAGCAAAGAGATTAAGAGAACAATCATAGATTTCATCCTCAGGACAATAATCAAGAGTAACCATCCATGCTTTAGTTATCTTACTCACCTCTATATCTGGACCCTTAGACATATTATGAACACTCTTATAGCACTCGAGGCCCGTTTCGCTAGTACATCTTTTCTGAACTTTCTTATCCTTTTTATTGATTGATTGAGCTCCTTTTTGAGACTTTATTTTACTTCGTCTGAGTATTTTATTAAGTTGTTGTATAAACAAAGACAACGTAGAAATAAAGCAATTCTCATTTCTCTTTTTAATCAATTTAGGATGATGAGATTTTCTATTAGGAGTAGTAACATGATTACTAGACAGATGATGTTTATCTCTTGGTTCAAGTTCACGATCTAAAATTTTAAGCTTCCCGACAAGTGTATTTTGCGAAAGAATATCAAGGTTATTTCCCTCAACGATGGTATGCTTTTTAGATTCGGATCTGGATGGCAGCGATCTGAGGATTTTCATCACAATCTCCCTATCAGAAATAGAATTTCCCAACGCACACGATGTATTAACGATTTCGGACATTTTGTGATAAAATTCATCAAATGAATCATCTTATGCCATATGAAGGTCTTCCCATTCGGAGTTAAGGTTTTGAAGCCTTGCTTCCTTCTCGCTGGTGTTACCTTCAAATACGGTTTCTAAAGTATCCCAAGCATCTTTAGAAGTAGTGAATGTAGCCACATGATGTCGAAGATCTGGGGTAATGGCATGCATGATGGCGTTCAAACCGTCGGAGTTTTTCTTTGCAGCAAGTAACTCAGCAGCATTATATGTACCGATGTTTTCAGGTACGGTTGCATTTTCAACTGTAACAACGGGAGCATCATAGCCATTAACAACATAACCCATGATTAGAAATCACGCGATTGAATAAAAGTACGCATAGCAATTTTCCACCATAGGTAGTTTGAGCCATCGAAGACTGGTGGTACGTTTACAGAGATAGAACTTCTGTCCATAGAGTCAGATTGCTACAAACACATACTTGTAAGGTCTTGAACGTGTTTTCCTGCTCTGATACCAATTGAAAAATCGGGGGTCTAACAACCAAACCCAATATTTCGCTTAGCAATCTGTATGGACAAACTCCAATATACTTTCTAGAGAATCAACTAGACAGTCAGACTCAATCTAGATAAAAAGTATATCAAAGAGTTTATATCTCTATCTCTCGATTTAAATTTTACTCAACCAAACTGCGAGTCTCAATTTAAATACAAGAGAGATAAACTTGAATGGTACCAAAGACCAATACCCAAGTATCAATTAATTTAAATCAACAACCAAAAGGTCGAATATTCTAATTGATTGATCCTAACACATAACTTGTGATATTTCAATTATAAAGATAAACAATATAATGCGGAAAAGAAATAACACAAACACCAGAATTTTGTTAACGAGGAAACCGCAAATGCAGAAAAACCCCGGGACCTAGTCCAGATTGAACACACACTATATTAAGCCGCTACAGACACTAGCCCACTACAAACTAACTTCGGTCAGGACTGTAGTTTAACCCCAATCAATATCACACTTATCCAAGGTACGGTTATGCTCCTTACGTCTCTGATCCCAGCAGGATAGTACGCACTTGATTCCCTTAGTTGATATCACCCACAACTAAGAGTTGCTTCAAACCAAAATCTTAATAAACAAATTTGTATCACACAGAGAAGTCTATTGTAATAGATAAATCCGTCTCCCACGAATATACCTATGAGTTTTGTTCCGTCTTTTGATAAAATCAAGGTGAACAGGAACCAATCGATAACCCGGACTTATATTCCCGAAGAACGGCCTAGAATTATCAATCATCTCACAATAAACTTAATCGACTAGCGAAACAAGTTATTGTGGAATCACATACGATGAGACGAAGATGTTTGTGATTACTTTTTATCTTGCCTATCGTAGATTGAAATCTCAAGCCAATTATTTCAATTGTACTCGTACGATAGAAACATCTAGATCAGATCACACAACTACAAGAAAGTAGTATCGGTATGGCTTCACAATCCCGATGAAGTCTTTAAGTCGTTAACCCGGTTTGAGAAAAGAAAACCAGAGGTTAAAGGAGAATCGATTCTAGCTACAACTAGTATCACACGTAAGGTGTGGGTATTAGGTTTCCCAGTTACCAGAGTTCTCCCTTATATAGTCTTTCAAATCAGGGTTTGCAATCAATGTTAGCTTAGTAACAAAGCATTCAATATTCACCGTTAGATGAAAACCTGATTAGATTCAAGCTAATATTTAACAACTGTTAGATCGAAAACATAGCTTGTCATACACAAATGAAATGCACGTTTCTAGGCTCGTGTAACCGTACCCAAACTTGTACATTATTTGGTCCAACAATAGTTAACCAAATGGCTATCCATATGATCACTTTCATATCAACCATATTCTTCTTCACCATAACTAGTTCAAATGACTCAATTGAACTAGTTAGAGAGTTGTTAAACTGCTTAGATCTTATGTAACTTCACAAGACACAATCGAAGCAAAAACGATTTGATTCACTCGAATCGGTTTATGAACTTTATAGCCACGGTTTGCAAAAGAATTCCTTAATCAATATAAAGATGAGTTCAAGAACAATCGTTTTTAGACATAACCTACTCAAGTTCGCGGACTTAAGTTCCCGGAAGGAGTTCACAAACTCCAGCAGAAATTCTCGGGTTTGAGAACTTCGCCAGTTCGCGGACTGAGTTCGTGGACTGAGTTTTTAAACTCCAGCATATATTCTCGAATGAGAAGTTCCGCCAGTTCGCGGACTGAGTTCGCAAACTGTGCGAAAAATTCCGGTTCTCTTGATCAAAAAAGTTCGCAAACTTTGGTTCAAGGAATATGACTTATACATATATGTGTTTCCACAACAATGCTTATACCCATCAATGGTTATATAATCTAAACTCTCATTTCAATCATTGAAACATTCTCAGAGGACGTTATATAGTTGTTATTCACAAACCATTTTTCTTCAGAGCAATTTTCAAAGTGATTGAAACATATCATGACTTTCGTCACTAGGTAATGATAAACTTGGTTAAAGAAAACCTTACCAACACATATTTCGAGAAATAGATAGGCGAGACAAACTCGGCTCGAAATATCAAATGTGTATCATCTAAGTCTATATAGCAAAACGACTTTTGCCTCAAGATAGGAGATAGAGTAGATAGACTTTTGATTGATAGATAAGTTCAAGTCTCCACATACCTTTTAGTTGATGAAGATCCACCGGTTCCTTGAGTAGTCTTTCGTCTTGTATGATGATTGCGGTGGAGTTCTTGAGCTCAACTACACTTTATATCCTAGTCCGAGACCTTAGCTATAGTAGACTAGAAATCAAGACTTTATAGTTTTGATCACTAACATTGACAAACATGCTTGAGATAGCAACGCATGCGAGTTCGACCGAGCAATGCTCTAACAACGAGAAGTGAAAAATGACGGAGAATAGAATTTTTGGCAATGAGGCAATTGGAAAGATGTGGAATTTTTGGCAATGAGGCAATTGCAAAACGACGGAGAATGGGAGAAATGCCTAGAATAGGTGGCGGTGATGAACATTGGGCACTAGATACGATGAATTTTTAGTATCATACTCACTCAATATAGTCCAACGAACTATATTCTTTGGGAAAAATTGGGACTGGATATGTGTGACGATTTCGCACACAGGCTTACAACACGGTATGAAATAAAAACCCAACAAACGAACAGATTCCGGATTATAGTTTGTATCTTCTGGATAAATTACTACAAGAGGCTGGAAAAGAACCAAAAAGGGACTTCAGCACAATGCCGCGGCCGACGGGTAACTGGAGCAACGGAAAGTGAGCAAGGAAGAGCGAATAAACATCATCATAGGATGGAGAATCAGGTAACAAGAGCGAAAATCTAATGTCTGACTAGGCGGTAGTTGGATTTAACAAGGCAGAATCTAGAAGGAATTGTTTCACAGTCAAGCTTCTGTATGGAAACTTCACTGAAAAAAGGTAAAATACTACGTTTAACGGTTGTTTTGCCGATATTTTAGTGATTATGATCATATCATTCAACTTCATGGATACATCTTGAATTCCTTGCATGCAATGTACAAATTAACACACAATGATTTCAATTCATGATTATTTTTACAATCGTCTTCTCTTACTGATATGGACAAATTTGTTACAAAATTTTGATTTATTTAAGATGCATAAGTGAAAGCCGGTGGAAAGAACTAACCAAAGCCCGTGAAGAAGAAAATATAAACTAACACACATTAATTCGTAAAACATGCGTGACTATAACAAAATCTTTTGTGAGTGGGGTTCGTTTGATATTCCATTCATTAACTTATTTTTACAGTTTTCCAGAAAATGCAATGATACATAAATTTGTGGTGCCTATTATTAAGTTATAGGTTTGTGATCTTGATTCTTGAACCAAATACATGGAGTGAGTATCCTGAAGCACTATAGAAACACAGAATAAATTCACACTTCGCAAGAGCAATAACACGACACAGTTCATATACTAGTATATATATATAGTACGATCATAACTAATATCATTTTCCATATTTTCATTTTATAATGTTGGGTTGCTGATTCAAAAAACAAACATGATATCAGACTGTTGAATGCATTATTTAGGTTGTTGTAATTTTAGATTCTTATAATTCTAAATGTCGAACTTGATCAAATGATGAGACATCACACCTCCATCTAACCTGTCAAAATTATTATGAGAAAATTCCTAGAAGAACATTAATAAGATGATTTTCATTCCATCTGTACCATTTGTGTTTTATAAAGTTACAGCCCATTTATTATAATCGTGTTACATTAAATTAGCCTAAACTAGTGCCGCTACGGCAAGGATTATTTCTAGTATCCAACATTACTAATAGGCGTACTAGTCCCATTATTTTCTTTGTTTTTAATATGTTATCATTTCGATTAAGAAGAACCGAACCTAGTATGAACACTAGACCAAGAATCTAGAACAGTCCAACTGTTATTTCATTGTGACACACAAAAACGAGAGTGAAGACACAGACAACAGTCAGAACACTATTAAACAGATAGCCTCGGTTAACATGGCTTCCTCAAGGTCGGTCCCCACTCCAAAGCAAATTTCTTCTATTTTCACACCGAGCTTCCAACAAGAAGAAAGGTAAAATGCCCTTGAAACTCATTACTTTCTTCGGTACACAGATCACACTTCACTCACTGCTAGAACCTCTTCATTTCCATGGCTTCTTCGCTTTACATTTACTGCATTTTCTTCGCTTCTATTTCTTTCCCTAGAATTTCTGCTTTAAATTCTGAAGGAAAAACTTTACTTTCTTTGTTCAACAACTCAGGATGGAATTCATCAAACTCAACTCCTTGTTACTGGTTAGGTATTCAATGTGACAGCAAACACCATGTAATTTCTTTAAATTTATCTAACTATGCCATTTCGGGTCAACTAGGACCAGAAATCGGACACCTTCGATACATTGAAACCATTGATTTGAGTATCAATTTTCTATCCGGTAGAATTCCAAATGAGTTAGGAAATTGTAGTAATCTTCAGTACTTGGATATATCTTCAAATGGTTTTACTGGTGAAGTTCCTGAAAGTTTGAGGAATTTGAATCAATTGAGTAATCTTCAGGTCTTTGTGTTTCTTGTCATCCTGATAATGGCTTTGGTTGCATGAAGTTCATAAATTTCACTGTTTGTGACCACCGATCAAACCATGAAGGCGTCAGTAGAATAAAGATTGTGCTAATAGCTCTTGCTGCTCTGTTAACCTGTGTCCTAGTGGTTCTCATCTTAGCATTTGTATTTGTGGGACATAGATATCCAGAAAAGAGAATTGATGTGTTGGAGGGTGAGGGGGCATCATCCCTGCTGAACAAGGTGATGGTCGCAACTGAAAATTTTAATGAGAGATTTATCATTGGCAGAGGTGCTCATGGAATTGTATTCAAGGCGTCATTGAGTGTGGATGAAGTGTACGCGCTAAAGAAGCTTGAATTTATAGGGAACAAAGGAGAAAGTGTAAGTATGATTAGAGAAATTAAAACTGTTGGGGAGATCAGACATAGAAATCTTGTCAGGTTGGAAGATTTCTGGTTAAGAAAGGACTATGGGCTGATCTTGTACAAGTACATGCAGAATGGCAGTCTTCATGATGTTCTGCATGAAATTAATCCACAACCTGTTCTTGATTGGGATGTTCGTTATAAAATAGCTTTGGGGACAGCTCACGGTATAGAATATCTCCACTATGACTTTAATCCCACTATTGTGCATCGGGATATTAAACCTAAGAACATACTCTTGGACTCGGATATGGAGCCACGTACATCCGATTTTGGTATTGCGAAGCTCATCGATCACTCTTCTGCCTATGTTCATTATATTTCAGTCGTGGGTACTGTTGGATATATTCCACCAGGTAATACATATGTTGATTAAGATTCTTAACATTGTAGTTTACTTTAAGAACATTATCTTACCCTTGTAGTTGGACAGATTTCTGAACTGTTTCACTGACTCGGAGCCCCTAATTACAGTTCAGACACAGAAACATATAGTCTGAGTTGGTGAAGCAGTTCAGAAATCTGTTCAATTGGTGAAAAGACAGAGCCCCTAAATTACAAAAACTATGTTATTGTGTAATCGACTTCAAAAACATCATATTGTCAAGATAGTTTGTGGATTTGATTTTCCAGTTAAATTTAAGAACATTTCTGTCATTGTTCTAACCCGAGCGTGAACTTACTGAAATCGGCTCTGATATCTACTTGTGTGCCAGAAACCGCGTTTACAACAACTACAACAATGGCGATGATGAAGAAATGGGATGTATACAGTTTTGGGGTGGTTCTGCTTGAACTGATAACCAGGAAAAAAACATTGGATCCATCATTACCAGATGGCACCGGCATAGCTAAGTGGGTTAGTTTCAGATGGAGCAGTAAGGATGCCATCGAGGAGATTGTTGATCCAAGTCTGATTGATGAAATTATGTATACAGCAGCAAGGGAAGAAGTGATGAAAGTAATGTCAGTGGCTTTACAATGTACATTAAAGGATCCAGTTGAAAGACCCACAATGAGAGGTGTGGTAAAGCTTCTTAAAGATGCGAAGGACAATTTGAGATCCAAATCTAGCAAATAAGCTTTGCAATTTATTAGTACGGCTCGGTCTTTAGATTTGACTAGTTCAAGTGTAAAGATATCCATTTAACCTATGACAGAAGTTGATTGAAGATGAGCCTCTTCAAATTGCTCAGTTTGGAGATAAATAAATACTGATCGTAGAGGTGTCTGGCCCGAGAGTACTGGCATGATGTTGTAAATTGTAATTTCCCTTCACTTTTGTGTCTTTGTGTTTAGAGGGTTTTGGTGCGGTTCTTCCTTAAATTTGAGTTTTCTCTTTAAATGCACTAGTCGGCTTTATTGCAACGCAGCTCAAACGAAATAAAATATATAGTAGAAAAAATACCAAACATCGGGGGCATTACACATTGAAGAAATATCATAAGACGGGGCCTCTGATAAATTCTGCGTCCGGTCAGCTGATCCGAACCCCAGCTTGTTCTAACAGAGTAGAAGAACTGATAGTTTTTGCTCAAGAGATGTAATCTCACACGATCATCAGGAAATCCTTGGTTAAAGCAGATATATGTGAAATGTGAGCTGGTGGAACCGCATAGTGCTACTTCCGGCTTCCTCGGTATAAATATGGAGTCTTGTATCCAGGGCTGGCCCTCCTAGTAAAGCAAGCACAGCCTTGCTTGAGGCCATACATGGGAGGGGGGCTCAACTTAACCAAAAGTCAAAATAAACCTTCGCTAACTACTCTAATCAGAGAAAAATAGAAGGTCAAAAACGATTTTTGTTAGAAATACTAGTTTCTCACCTGTGCTACGCACGGGTTTGCTTGTCATTTATTGAAATATGTCTTACAATACCTTTATTAAAACAAATAATATTTCTTGAAACTAATAAAAATTTAACAATATTACGACCGTAAAAATTAACGAATTGTAAGATAAACTAATAAAACAATGATACATTAGGAAAATAAAATAATTAAATGGGGTTGTAGCGCGCAACATCTTGAAAGCCTATAAATACTATTCCATCTTCATAATTCGGAGAGTTTTTTCTCTTCGGTTTTCTCAAAATAAATAAATTATGTTCTTTAAAGTTGGGAGATTGTACTTTTAGTTTTAGTGTACTCTTGTCTCTTTGGTTCACATAATCTTTATATTCTTGTATTTCATCTGTAAGGCGTATCATCGAGACTGTAGTATATGATAATCTCGAAAAAAATCACAATAATTTTAAACCAGATATAAAGTAATAATTTTAAACCAAATAAAACTATGCAACAAAATGTAACCTAATTTAACAAAAATATAACAAAATGCTTGCAATTATTTCAAGATTGGATCATCTTTCAAAAAGAAATCCTATATTTTCTCACTATAATTGGCAAAATGAAATATATGCAGAAAGATATTCGGGAGAGATTGGTATATTGAATATATTATAATATAGAATGAAAGAGGAAATGGGCAATTAGATCGGGTAGACGGTGGATTTATTGGGGTAACAGGCCGGGTAATGTTGATGGGCTAACGGGACGGGTACACGGTCAGGCAAAACTTTTTAACTCATGACTTGTGCCCGTCCCGTTAATTAAACGGGACAGATCGGGCTAGCCTGTAACAGGCCACGGGCAACCATAGGCTGCCATGGATTGACACTCGGCCATGGGATGCCGTGCAAAATTTACACCCCTGGAACTCTAGAGGCGTGATACATGGACATCCATCTCCATACTGAGAAACCCGGTCATTTGAGAAGGCACTGGTGGTTGCCCCATTATAACAGGAAACTTTGTAAAGATGGGCATCTGCTTACATTATTAGCTAGATTTAGTTTAAAAACAGAGTTTGGATCATCTTATAGATGAGTGCCCAGAAGACTTCTTTAACCGTATTTCAATGAAATATCATGTAAAATTAATCTAATTATGGTTCTGTGTATTTTGTCTACTTCTGCTTTCCATGATAATTATGTTACAATTTCTTGCATCATTGACATGTATGTATTTTTCGATTTTAAAATTGAACATATCCTCTGTCAAAAAAACTCCTAACTACATTTGCAATATAACACCTAACTAAGCGTAGTCGTGACTGGTGGAGATTAAACTTAAGTGAATATACACCATTGGTAAGAAAATTGTCTGCAATGAAACAAAAAGCAACGAAACTGATTGAGATTCACGTCTTTTTAACTGAAAAGCTTCTAATCAAGTGTAGCTAAATAATGGTGTTACTCTTTTGCCAATAATATTCAAGGCAGGCATTGTAAGAAATAGGAAACCCCATATAGGGTAAGTATTACTTTCGTAAACACATGATATAGCTACCAAAAAAGAAAAAAATACAGGATATATATAGACGCATGCATGAAAAAGTACTCACAACTATGAATTCGTTCTATCATTCGACACCCAAAGTAAAGTAAAAAATAAATTTTGTAATATAGTTATAGATAAACGGATCTATCCAACTTAGCCATATATCGAAGCCTTTCTTTGCAATGCAATCTCAAGAGAAAAGTTAAAATCTCCGCCTCTGGGATGAAACCAATATCAAGTTTCCTCATCCTTCAAAGTCGAAAAAAAATATAAAAAAATAAGCAGATTACCCACGTACATTACAAAAAAGAAGAGAAACACAGAGTGGTTATCCATTCGCATTTGATGATAACTTCTCCAATGAAATCTCTACAATGCAAATCATTGAAGCTAAGCAAGATTTTGCCAAGAAAGAATCTAAACAACCATTAATTAAAACAGAGAAACTAATTTTTGCAACCATGATATTTATCACATTGAACTTTTAAAGATAAGGATGAGTCTGAAACCTGAAGGTAATAAACGCACCAGAAAATCTGACTGTAAGAGAAAAAACTAAAAGAACCTTTAAATTACATTTTTTCCATTTTTTTCCCACTCGATGTTGGATATGTATGGTAATTTTTTAAAGGCGTGGAAAATTCAAAAGCATATCTGTTCCATCATTTCTTCTTGGAAAGTGAACACTCCCAATACTACAGTATTTCATTGTAAAAAATGTATCGCAATAATATATATAATCAAACTACATTCCACTACTTTCGGAGACGTAAGAAAAGTAAAAGATTTACGTAAAAGCTTATAAAAATTTAAGCCTGGTTAAATACTGAACCACATTAATGTTTTTCTTCTTCAACCTCGACAAACAAACCCGAAGAAGAACCTGTATAATCTTGCAAACAAAAAATATGAATTATCCTTGTTCTTTTATCTTTCTTCTTCTCCAAGGCCCGGTTCTTCTTGAATATCGGCAAAGAAACCCAAAGAACCCATATTCCTACGAACAAAAATTTATGAAATCAATTCAAAGATCTTGTCCAAAAATACAATTGATTTTATAATCAAGATCTCTTTTATTACCTATAAAAAAACCAATAAAATCCATTAGTAAATAAATCAACAATGAAAAAAATAAAAAAGACAAAATGAACAGTAGAACAATCATATGAACACGATCAGCTATTTGATCGAACGAACCTCCTTATTATTTTCCTGATTTAGCATCATGTGAAGTAGCAACAATGTAAATAGCAAACAATAATAAGTATAACTCCTTTTATGCATTAAAACAATAATGGTGTTTGATATCTCTCGATTTGATCTTTACTCAAGCAAATAGAAATCTGTGAGTCTTTATCAAAGAGAGATAACTTGGATGGTACCAAAGACCAATATCCAAGTGTCAATCAGTTTAAATCAACAACCAAAAGGTCGGATATTCTAATTGATTGATCTTCAACGCACAACCTGTATTATTTCAATTATAAAGATAAACAATATAATGCGGAAATAGAAATAACACAAACACCAGAATTTTGTTGACGAGGAAACCGCAAATGCAGAAAAACCCCGGGATCTAGTCCAGATTGAACACACACTGTATTAAGCCGCTACAGACAGTATCCTACTCCAAGCTAACTTCGGACTGGACTGTAGTTGAACCCCAATCAATCTCCCACTGATCCAAGGTACAATTATGCTCCCATGCCTATGATCCCAGCAGGATACTACGCACTTGAACCCGTTAGCTGATCTCACCCACAACTAAGAGTTGCTACGACCAAAAATCGCAGGCTTTGACAATAAACAAATCTGTTTCACACAGACAAGTCTATCAAAGTATCAATCTGTCTCCCACAGATAAACCCTAAAGATTTGTTCCGTCTTTTAATAATAATCAAGGTGAAAAGGAACCAATTGATAATCCGGTCTTATATTCCCGAAGAACATCCTAGAGTTATCAATCACCTCACAACAATCTTAATCGTATGGTAGCGAAACAAGATGTTGCGGAATCACAAAAAATGAGACGAAGATGTTTGTAATTACTTTTTATATCTTTCCTATCGGAGATATCAATCTCAAGCCAATCAATCTGATTATACTCGTACGATAGAAGATGCAAGATCAGATCACACAACTACGATAAAAGTAGTATCGGTCTGGCTTCACAATCTCAATGAAGTCTTTAAGTCGTTAACATGGTTTTAGAAGAAGAAAACCAAAGGTTAAAGGAGAATACTCTAGTATGCAAACTAGTATCACACGTAAAGTGTGGGGATTAGTTTTGCAGAATACTAGATGTCTCCTTTATATAGTCTTTCAAATCATGGTTTGAAATCAATGTTAGCTTAGTAACAAAGCATTCAATATTCACCGTTAGATGAAAATCTGATTTAGATTCAAGCTAATATTTCTCAACCGTTAGATCAAAAACTTAGCTTGTTACACACACTTGACAATGCACGCTTCTAGGTTTGTTAACCGTACCCAAACGTATGCACTTGTTGGTTCAACAATAGTTAACCAATGGTTATCCATATGAGCATTTCATATCAACCATGTTCTTCTTCACCATAACTAATTCAAATGACTTCAAATGAACTAGTTAGAGAGTTGTTCAATTGCAAGGAAATCTTATGTACTACACAAGACACAATTGAAGCAAAGATGATTTGATTCACTCGAATCGGTTCATGAACTTTTATAGTCACGGTTTGCATACTGCATTCCTTAGTCTTTATACGTTTAAGTTCAGAAATCATCTTCAGATATATAACCTTCTTAAGTTCGCACACTAGGTTCGCGGACTTAATAAACCGGGCAGAGGTTACAAACTCCAGCAGAAAATCTCGGCAAAAGACCTTCCGCCAGTTCACGGACTGGGTTCGCAGACTGGGTTCGCGGAATGGTACTCACGCAACTAGTTTGTCAACTCCAGTAGAATTTCTCGGGATGAGAAGTTCGGCAGTTCGCGGACTTGGCAACAAGCCATTCTTCCGGTTTCTCTTGATCAACAAAGTTCGCAAACTTTGGTTCAAGGAATAGGACTTATACATAAATGTGTTTCCACAACAATGCTTAAGTCCATCATTGGTTATGTAATCTAAACTCCCATTTCAATCATTGAAATATTCTTAGAGGACGTTATATAGTTGTTACACCATTTCTCGTCAAAGTAACTTTCAAAGTGATTGAAACAGATCATGACTTTCGTCACTAGGTAAAGATAAACTTGATCGAAGCGAAAATCTTACCAATACATATTTCGAGATATAGATAGGCGAGGTATACTCGGCTCGAAATACCAAATGTGTATAATCCAAGTCTATATATATAGCATACGACTTCTTGTTTCAAAGAGTAGGAGATAGAGTAGATAGACTTTTGAGTGATAGATAAGTTCAAGTCTTCACATACCTTTTTGTCGAGAAGTTCCACCGGTTCCTTGAGTAGTTCTTCTACTTGTATGATGAATCGCCATGAAGTCCTTGAGCTCAACTACACTTTCTATCCTAGTCCGAGACTTAGCTATAATAGACTAGAAATCAAGACTTATAGTTTTGATCACTAACATTGATAAACATGCTTGAGATAGCAACGCATGCGAAGTCGAACGAGAAATGCTCTAACAATCTCCTCCTTTGTCAATTTTAGTGATAAAACTATCAATACATATGGAATACAAAAAAGATAAAGAAACTTTAGTAGCTCCTATTCCACATGTCTAATCTTCAACATTCCTCGAAATCTTCGTCACTTCGAAGTACTCCAATGATCCCAAAGGTTGTAAATTTAGCATCACCGTTGTTGAAGATCCGTAGCTATAACAATGAGAAAGCATTGGTCTCGATCATTGTTATACCGTGTCATAGTATTATTACACAGTGTCAAAGTTCAATTGTATCACAACTTCAAAAATAATACTATGGTGATATGTATCACTCCCCCTTAGTCAATACTCCATCTTACAAAACTACTCCCCCTTACATAATGATCCGAAAACCATATGTATTTGTAGTATGAACTACATATTAATTCTCCCCCTTTTTGTCAATAAAATTGGCAAAGGTACAAGAACGGGATCATAATGAAATTTCCGAAAGAGACATTTCATGACTAGAAGAAAAAAAAATACATACCAACTAATTTAAATGCAATCATAAAGCCGAAGCTAAATGCATTCATCAAGGAGTTTAAAGATACAAGATAACCCCTCTAATATTCCACAGCCGCACACCCCTCAAGATATGACCATTAAGCACAAGTTCAAAAGAACTCTCCCCCATTTGATGTCATTCCCGAAAGAACAACAAGAGTGACCTTAATTTCAAAAGAAAAGAAGGATTTTATTGGACACCAAAAACCACGTGAATGATTTTCTATATCCAAAAGACTCAATCAAATTAATCACAAGTAAACCCATGATTAATTTAATCGGAATAAGCAATTGAATTAAACACAAGAGGTGATCAATTCAATTGATTATGCTCAACATAAGAGAACTTATGGAGACATGAAAATACTCAACTAGATTAATTACAAGATAACCCATAATTAATCTAATTGGAATACACAACCAAACTAATCATAAAAGTAATCAATTTAATTGTCATTTGTTTTGCTCGACATAAGAAAACTTATGGAGCAATAACTAAATAACCAAACAAGATGATTAATTTAGTTCAATATGCTCGACATAACATATCTCATGGAACACAAACTAAGCTAATAAATCAACTTGGTTGTTTAGTGCTCAACGTAAGATACATTACGGAACCTCACAGTAATACATAAAAATATGGATCAGGAATGATCAATACTGTGGAATAATCAAGGACTCATTCTATTTTCCATCACTATTTGCATAATGACATATAATAGATATAATCCTTGTAAACAAAAGATTTTAACCTATCTTCCATCAATAATTGACATAATAGGCTTAACTTTTGTATTTGTCAAAAGTTCATTCATTTTTTTTTATCAATACATGCATATTGATTTACGAAAGACTTTATTTTTGACAAGGTATGGGATAATCACATTTCACGGACGCAAACGCACATATCCCATAAAACATTGCAATATATAAAACCATAAAGATTAATACTGCAAAGATCATCTTCCAAACAATTTTAGAATTTAAACCAACAAATCTAAAAACATGAAGATGAAAATGTTGGACATAGCTATGTCTAATCACAATAATGGCTATTCCACACTCTAGTAATCCTTCTCAAAAATAAGAATAAATTCTCATAAGAAGTTTTCTAGGAATCAAGAAAAACTCGTAATGCATATACAAGATGATTTGTCCTTACAGGGTAGAATCAATCTTTTTCGCATGGATTTACACCAATAATAGCTACCAAAGGCGTATAAAAAGATTTTCTTAACAAATAAGAACATACAAAGTCAATAACGACCATGCACCATAGTTCACAAAGGATGATTGTGAACATTCAAGAATTCCATTGCACTGCGTACTACTTTCCATTCTTAAACTTCCTTCTTTGTGATTCACCAACAACATTCTTATAAAAGCTTCAAATTATCTTAGAATATTAGTACTCCAAGAATCCAAGTTCCCAAGTTCAATAGAAGTGGAACAAGTGCAACGAAACGGAGCAAAATACTCAAAAACAAGAGACAGGAAAAATACCAATCTTAACTCATCCAAATTCAAGGTTTCTCATCTCCATTTTAAATATAATTCAAATAGTAAGAGAGTGCAAAAAGAATGAGGTCAATCCGAGTTCGGACGAAGAGGTTACGGCCAAAACAATTTTACCGAATATCGACGTCAAGTATGCATACAGGTTTGCAAACGAATTTTCGTATCCTGGAGCAGTATGCAGACGGGTTTTGAGAACTTAAACCCCTGGATTTTGGTTTTAAATGATGTTATGCATACTTGGTATGTGTACCATGAAGTCCAAACATCCCGAACTAATGTTTTCAAACCTAAACATTTAAGAACCTTAACCACAGATCAAGTTAGGTAGAAATGAACGATAATCAAGGTACATGGATCATTATAAATACTCAAACAAGTAAAAAAACATAAAACTTGAACAAGTTTATAGACATACCTTTTTAGAAAAGTCCAATTGAATTCTACATCCTACTGAATATAATCTGTGCGCCCCAGTTGTTGTGCTTCCCTCACCGTATACATAGCAGGGCATTTCTTGGTGAGGATGCACTTTCAACACAAACAAGTTGTGTTGAGGTGAACAATATATTTCTCACCATGGCACCAAGAAAGAGTTTCTTTCCAACAACTCTTAAATCTTGTAGTGCTGAGAAACACTCAAGGAACTGTTTTTATAATTCTATCAAAGAACTTCAAGAGAACCTAAAAAGATTTGTGTTTCTGATTTCTTGTTTTCCAACTTATAGAAAACAGTTTCTGCAGATAGTTTTTAGTACTGCGAAGGGAAACTCTTTTGATAAAAAGAGACGTCCTAGATTCTTCATAAAATAATAAAATACTACTATCTTGATAGGAAGTATCAGGAATTGAGCAACGAATCAATTCATGCTTTGAGGTGGTACACTCAGATGACTGAGATTTAAACTCCTCTTGTAATCGTTTAGTTTATCACAACTAATTGGATTACGCAGAGGAGGAGCATTGCTCTCACTGATTAGTAAATAAATATCAACCTCAACATGAATATTATTCATCATAACTTGATTTAGCCTGTCAAGAGATTCTTGCTCTTTCTGGAGGTATAACTCAACATCAAGAGATAATCTCTCAAGCTTCTTTTCAAGCCTTGAAAACACTTCAAGGGATTTTAAACCTGGTGGAGGTTTAGAAAAAATTTCTTCTACAAATTTTATTAAATCAGTCATGGAAGAGATTTCTGAAATCCCTGGATCTGGTGGTGCATTTATTGAGATAGCACTACTGTCCATAGAGTCAGATCGCTACAAACACAGACTTGTAAGGTCTTGAACGTTTTTGCCTGCTCTGATACCAATTGAAAAAGCGGGGGTCTAACAACACCACCCAATATTTCACTTATCAATCTGTATGGAGAAACTCCAATACACTTTCTAGAGAATCAACTAGACAGTCAGACTCAATCTAGATAAAAAGTATATCAAAGAGTTTATATCTCAATCTCTCGATTTGATCCTCACTCAAGCAAATAGAAATCCGCGAGTCTTTATCAAAGAGAGATAACTTGGATGGTATCAAAGACCAATATCCAAGTGTCAATCAATTTAAATCAACAACCAAAAGGTCGGATATTCTAATTGATTAATCTTCAACGCACAACCTGTATTATTTCAATTATAAATATAAATAATATAATGCGGAAATAGAAATAACACAAACACCAGAATTTTGTTAACGAGGAAACCGCAAATGCAGAAAAATCTCGGGACCTAGTCCAGATTGAACACACACTTTATTAAGCCGCTACGGACACTAGCCCACTCCAAGCTAACTTCGGACTGGACTGTAGTTGAACCCCAATCAATCTCCCACTGATCCAAGGTACAATTATGCTCCTACGCCTCTGATCCCAGCAGGATACTACGCACTTGATTCCCTTAGCTGATCTCACCCACAACTAAGAGTTGCTACGACCCAAAATCGCAGGCTTTGACAATAAACAAAAGATCAAAAGATCAATTTTTATCCCACAGATAAACCCTAAAGGTTTTGTTCCGTATTTTAATAATATTCAAGGTGAACAGGAACCAATTGATAATCCGGTCTAATATTCCCGAAGAACAGCCTAGAGTTATCAATCACCTCACAACAATCTTAATCGTATAGTAGCGAAACAAGATGTTGCGGAATCACAAACAATGAGACGAAGATGTTTGTGATTACTTTTTATATCTTTCCTATCAGAGATTCAATCTCAAGCCAATCAATCTGATTGTACTCGTACGATAGAAGATGCAAGAATAGATCACACAACTACGATAAAAGTAGTATCGGTCTGGCTTCACAATTCCAATGAAGTCTTTAAGTCGTTAACCTGGTTTTAGAAGGAAAACCAAAGGTTAAAGGAGAATCGACTCTAATATGCAAACTAGTATCACACGTAAGGTGTGGGGATTAGTTTTGCAGAATACTGGATGTCTCCTTTATAAAATCTTTCAAATCAGGGTTTGCAATCAATGTTAGCTTAGTAACAAAGCGTTCAATATTCACCGTCAGATGAAAACCTGATTTAGATTCAAGATAATATTTATCAACCGTTAGATCGAAAACTTAGCTTGTTACACACACTTGACAATGCACGCTTCTAGGTTTATTAACCGTACCCAAACATATGCACTTGTTGGTTCAACAATAGTTAAACAATGGTTAGCCATATGAGCATTTCATATCAACCATGTTCTTCTTCACCATAACTAGTTCAAATGACTTCAAATGAACTAGTTAGAGAGTTGTTCAATTTCAAGGAAATCTTATGTACTACACAAGACACAATTGAAGCAAAGATGATTTGATTCACTCGAATCGGTTCATGAACTTTTATAGCCACGTTTTGCATACTGCATTCCTTAGTCTTTATACGTTTAAGTTCAGAAATCATCTTCAGATATATAACCTTCTTAAGTTCTCACACTAGGTTCGCGGACTTAAGCAACCGGGTAGAGTTTACAAACTCCAGCAGAAAATCTCGGCAAAAGATCTTCCGCCGGTTCGCGGACTGGGTTCGCGGACTGGTACTCACACAACTAGTTTGTCAACTCCAGTAGAATTTCTCGGGATGAGAAGTTCGGCAGTTAGCGGACTGATTTCGAGGACTTGGCAACAAGCCATTCTTCCGGTTTCTCTTGATCAACAAAGTTCGCAAACTTTGGTTCAAGGAATAAGACTTATACATAAATGTGTTTGCACAACAATGCTTATGTCCATCATTGATTATGCAATCTAAACTCCCATTTCAATCATTGAAACATTCTTAGAGGACGTTATATAGTTGTTACACCATTTCTCGTCAAAGTAATTTTCAAAGTGATTAAAACATATCATGACTTTCGTCACTAGGTAAAGATAAACTTGATCGAAGCGAAAATCTTACCAACACATATTTCGAGATATAGATAGGCGAGGTATGCTCGGCTCGAAATACCAAATGTGTATAATCCAAGTCTATATATATAGCATACGACTTCTTGTCTCAAAGTGTAGGAGATAGAGTAGATAGACTTTTGAGTGATAGATAAGTTCAAGTCTTCACATACCTTTTTGTCGAGAAGTTCCACCGGTTCCTTGAGTAGTTCTTCTACTTGTATGATGAATCGCCATGAAGTCCTTGAGCTCAACTACACTTTCTATCCTAGTCCGAGACTTACCTATAATAGACTACAAATCAAGACTATAGTTTTGATCACTAACATTGACAAACATGCTTGAGATAGCAAGAAGCGAGAATCAACCAGGAGCTCCGGTGAATGCGAGCGCTCGAAAAAACCCTATATGATGAAAATGGATCAGACAAAAAAAAAATCAATCTCAAGAAGAAAGAAGCGTCATGGAAATAAATCGGCTTGCCTTGGGCAGGAATAATTTATAGAGAAACCAAACCCCGAAATTCCATAAAACAAATAAATAAATTTGGAAACAATATTAATCAAACTAATGTCAAAGATTATTTATAGTTTATATTTTTGGTTAGGCACGTTTATTTATTGCAATATTTTTGTCCCATAACTATAAATTGAGTAACTATTCATAGGGTTTGAGAATAGAATTTATTTATTTTTTCTTATGGAGATGAACAAAAAATTAAAATAATATATACTCAATAAATTGAAAATATCTATCATGCACATTTAGCATAGAAGATTTTTGTTTATTTATGGAATCAATAATATGATGACATATTTTTGTTTTAATCATTTTATGAAATGAACAATATTAAGAAAAAAGATAATATTTGTAATTCACTGATTGTTGGCTAGCTATTGCATTTTTTTAATATTTTATTTTTTTCTCTAAATTTTTCCCAGTATCATGTTTGTTCATAGCGATTTTCTATTAACGATTTTATATTTCGATTGTTGCACAGGATTAACAACCAAATTTTTTTCAAAGAAAGCTTACTTAAAATATGGGTAAGAATCCATATCTTTATGCATTTTGATTTTAAATTTTAAAAATTGATCTTAATTTTATCAAAGCCTTTGTATTTGTGAATTATGATTAGGGTGTAATTAGGAAAAGAATGATTCTGAAAGCTGTAACTGGACATTGGATATTGAACATTTTTTTTACATTTTTTCAATTCATTAACATGTGATTGATTCTGATGTTGATTGATTTAATTTGTTGATTTTTACGATGAAATCGTGAATGCGTGATTGATTATTGATTTAATGTATTTTTGGCAACATTATACTCTTCGAAATAATTGCTCTAGAATTAGATATATTATAGACGTTTCTTTTTTTGTATTTTTGGAAGTTTTATTAGATTTAGTTATTTTGATAAATATTTTTGTTGGATTAATTGGCTGAAAAATATATCGTGGGGCATAAAAATATTTTCCTGAAATATTATTAACGAAAATATTATAACATTATCAAAAACAATAATAAAAGCGGGGGCCAGAATTAACCAGAAGCGAGAATCAACCAGGAGCTCCGGTGAATGAGAGCGCTCGAAAAAACTCTATTATTATATAGAGAATTACCGCACATAAGGATTTTTGTTTAACGAATTAACTGGTGGCTTGTTTATTTATAAATCTGGTGGTGTTCTTCCTTTTTCATTAGATTCAATTAAATTAATTAGTATTCCATGTTTATAAGTTGTCGTATGTACCCTAAATATTAGCGAGTTAAACTCCTACTATTGATACATGAAAATTATTACCCCTAAACAGGGTTAGGGAGCCCCTAAAGGGAGCGAAACCCAACATAAAACAAGGAGACTTGGGACTAAATCCCAAGTCCGCTAAGAAGTATCCATAAGGAGAAGAGGATAAAGGAGAAGAAGATAAAGAGGAAATTAATGGGAAAGGAGAAGATTATATCAGTGAAGAGGTGGAATTAGTGGTAATTAAGGGAGTTTAGGACATGTGGCATGATGTCATAAAATGAAGGTTTTTGGAAAAGTCTATATAAAGAGGTACATGGTACAATGGAAAGCAAGTTCTCTCTCATACCATTCCTAGAAAGTGTTGTCAATAGGTGTGACTAGGACGGGTAGAACCGGAATCATATTCACCCCTCAACATTTGGCGATCACACCCGGAGGCTCGTTCCTAGCCCACCATGGAAAACTCAGGAAGCACTAGCTCAATTGCGCCGAAAAATCAATCGGCCAATCAGCCCGCTAATCCCGACCAGGTAATAATATAAGAAGAATATGAAGATAACGAAGAGGAAACATTAGCACAATGTGCGGTTACACAACAGGCAGCACACGAACCCCATAATAAAGAGGTAGGAGTAACACAGGGGAAGATCACACAACAAACAACTCAACCACCGCATCCCTCGCCTCTAACACTGCAATACATACGAAAAGAGTTGGAGGGGCGCGCGCAAAGGAAACAAGAGCTGAAAAAATGGATGGAACAAGCTACAATAACAAACCGAGATATTCCCGAAGGAATGACAACAGTGAAGGACATAAGGTTAGCGATCCAATGACAATGTCACAAGAAGCCGTGGCAAAATACCTAGAGTCAAATTACCGCATGGTAAGGAAACATGAGTACGGAGCCATGAGCACCCCTTACCCAACAAGTATCAGCGAGTATCAATACCCAGAGGGTTATACATCACCAAAATTCAGAGCATATAACGGACAAGGGAATGCGCGGGAACACCTCAGTCGATTTTTGTCAGCAATGAATGACAAGGCTTCTAACGGAAAGCTATGCGTAATAGAATTCCCCAAATCACTCAAGGGAACATCGTTTACTTGGTACGATAACCTAAAAGCAGAAAGCGTGGACTCATGGAAGACCATGTCTTCCCTCTTCCTTAGGAAATTTACTCAGCCAAAAGAAAGATCATATCAATAGATTTGAGCAGGTGTATCCAGCGGGTAAGGGAAGAAATAATCTTTTGATTTCGAAATCTCGCGATGGACTGCCACGAAGATATCAGTGAAGAAGCATTAGTTGAGATTTGCATACGCGGGATGGCATCTTCCTTTAAGAGGAGCCTGATCAACTTCAGGTTCCAAACGTTTGTCTAGCAGGAAGAGGCGGCAGAGAGGATCGCCCACTGTGTTGAAGAAATACATATAGATCATCCCTAGCACCACACAATCAACGTCGTATTTTAAGCACCATGCAGTGTAAGTCCCAACATCAGCAAGGGGAGGAAGGACTCATTTCAGACCACCGAAGAAAACCCAGGAGGATCTAGAGGAACAAGGCGAGACTTCAACCCTCCGCCTCCTCTGTCGTGAAGCCAAGAGAAGATAATCGGACTACTAGAACAATGGGTAAGGAACAAGGAAATCAAGCTTCCGCGGACTGTACTAGATATCAACAAGCTAGACAAAAGCGGGGTCAGATACTGCCATTATCATCAAAGGTTAGGCCACCCAGCAGTAGAGTGCTTCACCATTAAAAGCATCTTCGACCACAAATGTGCAGCCGGAGAAATTGAAATAGCAAAACAAGCAATTGAACACGACCCCTCCCTCGCCATTAAACCAAAATTGGGCGTGGCATTTATAAATCAAGCACCCCAACAAGCAGAAGAACCACGGTCCTCCCTTTCAAAACTCAGTAATAGACAACAACGTCCAGTAACTAAGGAAAGTTGTATACCCCTTTGTTTCCCACAAATGATAATTTATAATAATAAATGAAGGCATTGCAACAAAAGCATTACAATATACAAAAAGGCTACGGGATGCATAGACACCCAGTCGACTGAAGAATTTGCAAAAGGCTACGGGATGCATAGACACTCGATCAATTAAGGAATTTACAAAAGACTATAAGATGCATAGACACCCGGTCAGCCGATGAATTAATCTACAAAAGGCTACAAGATGCATAAACACCCGATCAACTAATGAATTTACAAAAGGATACGTGATGCATAGATACCCGGTCGGCCGATGAATATACAAAAGTCTACGGGATGCATAGACACCCGATCAGCTAACGAATTCACGAAAGGCTACGGGATGCATAGACATCCGGTCGACCGATGAATACACCAAGACTACGGGATGCATAGACACCCCATCACCTAACAAATTTAAAAAAGGTTACGGGATGCATAGACACTCGGTCAGCTAATGAACCTTAGGAAACGGGATGCATAGATACCCGACCGGCCGGTAAAATTACAAAAAACTATGGGACGCCAAAGGCACCTGGACGACCGACGGATTTACAAAAGACTATGAGGCGCCGAAAATACCCGGCCAACTAATAAGCTCGCCGACGCAAAGCATGACGCCATTTCCTACCTAAAAATAGGCACGTTCAAATATACTCTTGGTTCCATCTTAGAAAAGAAGAGGGGATAGACGCATTTTACGACCTGTCAAAACCCACCAAGGCAAAACATTCAAATATACGCTTAGTTCCATCTTCAAAAAGAAGGGGGATAGGCGCGTCTTACGCCCTATCAAAACCCACCAAGGTAAATCATGACGCCACATCCTATCTAAAAATAGGCGTGTTCAAATATACGCTTGGTTTAATCTAAAAAAGAATCTGAGATAAGCGCGTTTTGACATATGCCCTAGCAAAACTTACCAAGGAAAAACACGACACCGCAAACCAGCCTAATTCTGACAATGCTAGTTAAAACATTTTACACAAAAGGCATAGGATACTCCGCCACGCGGATCAGAGGATTTTATGTACAACATAACAAAAAAGAATCAACAACGACAAACATATGATTAATCGAAGAAAGCGCAGAACGCAACCTCCGAACTTAACATAACATCCCACATAATTAAAAATATTCGTAAATAACCAAGTATACAAATTGTTCAAAGGAAAAAAGATGCACGAAGTAAGCAAAATGAAGGAAGAGGAGATGGAAACAAAGCGCATCAAATGGACTGGAACACGGACCACTCCTGCCTTTTCTTTTCAAGATCCGCACGAACCTCCTCCGCAACCTCCGCCCACTGAGTTGCAACAGTCGCTTCCCCACACTGGCGGTAAGCTGGTTCAACGCTACCTTCTTGCCATAAGTTAGCTTGGAAAGGCAGATTAGCTCCTCCTCAAGCTTAGAAATCTGGCCCGGAAGGTGCACGCGTGGGTCACTATGATCCTTCAGCTTCGTCAACAACTCGTCCAACCATTTTATTTGAAAGTCGAGGTTGACCGCGCACGAATGGTAGTTTCCCAACCGTGCAACACATTAGCGTCAATAGGACCATCCTTCACCCGCTTAAGCTAATCAGCTACCTCAAGGAGATTCTTGTTCATATAACATAAAGTCCTCATGTCGAGGAGACCCTCCTTACCAATATGACCACCGCCGCGCTCCACAATATCCCTGTAAGTGGCAACCAGAGTAGATGGCACCCCAAATCCATCTAGTTTGTAAATGGTAGGATCGACACCAGCTTCAGCGGCCTCTACCACTTTCGAAAAGCGAAATTGTGCGTCCTCGGGGATCAATAGCTGGTCAGAAGTGTTGGGCGTCTCTACGGATGATCAACTAACGCAAAATTATTACCATCTAACCGTGCACATTTTAGAGACCCGTCACCAGGGTTCGCGCGCCTCCCATCTTCGATTCTAGAGCCATCATGCTTCCCTGTTTATTTACGCTTGTGATCCATATCCTAGAAAATGGTACACGCACAAATAAAATAACGACGATGGTGGGTAAGCGCTAATAAACGTATACGAGCGCAATATGCAAGGAAAGCACTAATGATCAAGAGACCGTGCAGAGAAGAGACCAACCTCAAGAGTAAGCGGAGGATTACTGGGCTTCTGATGGGACGCTGAAGAGGCAGAAGAAGACTCAGAGTCACTCGTAGAGCCTGCAAAATAAAGAATAAATAACATTGCGAAGAGGAACTCGGATATATAAGTAAAAAAAAAGGGAAGACAAAAGATGACATTAAATAAAAGTACATGTGCCAAGCAGAGAATGAGTAACCACCTTCAGAATGATCTGGTTGGGATGCCACGTGAATTGAGGACACACCTAAAGCCGACTGGTTCGACCCAGAAGGATTTAGCGAATGTAGTACATCACTAGGGGACTCCAAAGCTTGGCCCTTAATACAAAGGGTCTCCGTACGCAAAGGATTAACAGATGATATGTGAAGGTGCAGAGACACCCAAGCAGCCCCTTTAGACAATTTAACTCCAAGATTTTGCTCAAGATACACGAATAAATGGGTCGGGCTACTACCAGTACCACGTAGGGATCGTGACGGGCTACTCTGTTGAGCCTGTATGGGATGCAGAGACGAGACATCATCAGAAGAACATGGACGGGGAATAACCAACTTAGCCGCTTCCCGTTTGGCCTTCTTATGAAGGATCTTCTTAGACCAATCACTCATAGGAATGTTGATATACTCTTCCATCAAGTAAGAGGGCGCCTTCCACCCCACGCGATTGGATAAAGGAGTTCCCTGAGATTGTAGGATTCACCCGCTCTTAAGAAGAAAAAAAAATATAACAAGAATGAAGAAGAAAACATAACTAAAGCAGAAGAAATACATGGGGAGCTGGAAAACTAGCAACATGCTTAGGGATCTAGAGTGTAGGAGGCTTCCAGTGGCTTTGTCTCTTTCTTCTTTCTTATGGGCTCGTGACCCTCGGGGAATCCCAGGAAGTCACCAGGGGGTCCAGAGGGCGACCCTTAGTACCCGATGTAAGAACATTTTCCTTGGCTAGCTATTCCCTCGTTAAGCTTAATCGACCAGTCGCATGTAAAATGCGGAGATCCTCGGAAGACAAATTAGGAGGAGGAGCTGGGTCACGCAAAAGAAAGTTTAAGGCTCGCTGATGAATGAGAAGCTGATATTCATGAGCCAACTCGGTAACCGTCAGAGGGCGCTTAGAAATAGGCTGCTGGAAATAGAAATTAATTCCTCGGTCGCTTAGGCGTGTTGGTCCCTTGAAGACAAAACTATCAAAACTAGCCATAATATCTGCAATATCGGAGCCGCTCCAAGGTGGGAAGCTAGCAGGAGCCCCCTGATCAAACCCGATTTGTCGATCCGAACAGTCAGGATTATAGGACATAACAATGAACTTACCAGCGTCAAAACTAGGAAGGTAACCAGGAAACACCTCCATCACTAAATCAAAATCGTACTCTGATAGGGATTGCGTCGAATCTAATCCCGTGCGTTCCAACGACCTAAGTCAAATCATAATGCCCCGGACCTTAACGAACATAATGATAGGGGAAGGGATTGAAGTCCTTGGCTACGTCCATAAATTTAGCTATATCGCCCTTGCGAACCTTCCCTTTACCATTCCAGAGAGTCATTCGTGGATAACCATAGGTGACAGTGGTCATACTAACAGTACCGTCATCCTGTTCAATATCCTCCTATCGATGAACTGCTAAGACGTGAAGATCATTAACTATGTGAACGTCATGGCAGAACAGACCCAAATGACGGTACATGCCTCCCAAGAACATCGGCGCGAGAGCAAAAGAAACACCCTGAGACAACAATACATCCATCGGCACAAGCTCGCTCTTGATGGTATCCTGAAGGCTGTACTCGAACACATCATGACAAAGCCAGAGAAAAATATAAGCCGCCAACTCAGCACGAGGATTCTTCTCCTTCCCGATGGGAGGCATAGCCTCTTTTTTAACCATCTGAGGAGCCCAATACTTGATCCAAATACGGAAGGAGGCGTGCCGATTGCGTTTGATAACCATCTCAGTACTTGTCCGCGCTGAAGGAATCAGTGAACCATGAATTGCTTCATAAGCGTGAGTAGAACTGGAAAGCAAGCGCTCCCCCGTGGGGAACGGTAAAGAAGATTTTTTACCCTCCACTACTCTAGATTTTCCTTTGGCTGCAGACGACAACCTCTCCTCCTTGCATACACTTGTAGCTTTTCTTTTACTTCCCTCTCGTGCTGGCAACTGACCTTTTCTCACATGCTCATTGCGAGAATCGTCTTTAAAATCTAATAGATAATCCCATAACTTCTTGTCTTCATCATTTAGAGCCTCAAAGACGGCATCCTCCTCATACGAATGACTACCATGGACGGAAGCCTCCTCATACGAATGATTACATCCTCTAGAACTACGGTGGGTTCTCCCCACGCAAATAATAGATTGTCGACGGAGGACACACAACGACAAAAAAGTCGTGTCATGTCACGCCTACATCTAACTACTTATCACTTAAGTGACGAGTTTATAGCTTCATCAATACCCGCTTAGTGAAGGATAGGTGCATGATCCGGGTTGGAACGAATGTAAGACATCTAGTGCGGCCATATGGCAGGTGTCGCGGATGAGGAACGGATCCCAATAGCAAGGAGATTATAATCGCCACAATGAATATCCATACGCGGAACCTTCTTAAACGAAAAGGTATCTAAAGTATTTACCTCAGGATACATGAGCCATCCAGGAGCAGGAGGATAGGGTAACAAAGAAGGATTGAGAAGGCCTGGAACAAGGAAGTCATCCATACGAAGAACATGTTGACCATTACGGAGACCTCTCAGTTTCAATGCGCGCTTCAGAATGGGGATGCTTGTGATCTCACTGATTGTATATGACTCGCCATCTTCTGGTAATGGTATGTGTAACTCTTCCTGAGCCACGTACTCAGATTCCTCTGAGGCACCGCTCATTACTTCCTCGAACTCCACCTCCTCCTCCTCGGATGAACTACTACTGGAAAAATCGCTATACATGGTGCGTATAGGGCATGTTCAAAGATGAAGTTGAAAGGGAATGACAGGGTAAAATAAGAGAAAGGAATAATCCAGCAGGCCTATATATAGGAGATCTCGAAACTTGAACGTGGCACGGTTATAATGAGCAGGAAAAACTGAAAAAAACTGTAAAGTTTCTCCCACGTCGCGGAAGACCAACCGTCACTTAAAAGACATGGGTGCGCACAAAGGACCGATTGACTATCGGGTTATTTGACAATTAACCAAATAGTCAGGGGACTAATGTTGATACATGAAAATTATTACCCATTAACAAGGTTAGGGATCCCTTAAAGGGGAGCCAAACCGAACATAAAACAAGGGGACTTGGGGACTAAAACCCAAGTCCACTAAGAAGTATCCATAAGGAAAAAAGGATAAATAGGGAATTAATGGGAAAAAAAAAGGTTATATTAGTGAAGAGATGGCATTAGTGGTAATTAAGGAAGTTTAGGACATGTACTATGATGTCATAAAATGAAGGGAGTTTGGGAAAGTCTATGTAAAGAGGTGCATGGTACAATGGAAAGCAAGTTCTCTCTCATACCATTCCTGAAAAGTGTTGTCAATAGGTGTGACTAGGACGGGTAAAACCAGAATCATATTCACCCCTCAATACCTACCAATTCTTGTTATCTGTAGATATGCAGTACAATGCATATAAAAGTGTATCAAAAATCATCTTTGTGTCATAAATGTATTAATTTGATTATCTAAGGAAAAAAAATGTATAAAAACTTAGCTTTTGCATCCATTATTGACTAGTTTGCTGAAAAATCGTATAAATACAATCAAATATTGAGCGATCATTATTGGAATGTGTTAGAGTCATAGCTCGGTTGAACCCACCAAGCATTGGTATGTCAAGTTTGGTTGTCATATTTTAGTGAGCCAAAACTCATTTAAGAGTCGCTTGATTATGTACTAGAGTCAACTTCGTATAGGTTAGCTTGAAAGTATTAGGATATGAGACATTACAAGTATTGCGAAGACTTGACGAAGTGAAGAAGTAAGAAGCTAAAACGACAACATCATCCTTCCATTTGAGGTTAGTGATATTTGACTTGAACTGTTTCATTCTCTAAACGTATCTTTCAAGTTGTGCATATTGAAAACAAAACTGCGAAGCACGAATGATTATACTCTAGTCAGACATAGTATTAAGGAATACAATACGAGGTTTATTGCTTAACCATTAAACTTTGTAGATAAGACATTGACATAATCGTTTGAATGCTAGTGTGATTATGTATGGGTATAAGGTGAAGATTTCATCCTAGGAAAACAATGTTTTACATTTGTTTTAAGGAAGTAAATTCATGAACTTGTTTTGTGAATCGAATGAGAAATCTCCAGGCATTATTGGTATTATTATTCATTGGATATCTTTTGAACTACCAATATGTGTGATTAGTATAACCGCTCATGACTTGTTTATGTTCTTGGTAAAACTATTTACAAAGGCCTGACTTTTGTATTGGTATGACTTTTATTAGTGAAATCGATTTTAAGTAATCACCTGAGATGGTATGATCAATTTTGTGTTATTGGTATGACCGACTCTGGGTAAAGGGGAACTGATACTAGTAAGAGGTGCAACCTATCACAAAGAGGAATCGATCCTTGTATGAGGTGCAACCAGTTTTTAGCAGAAAGGGGAATCGATCTTATGGACATTTGCAACACGTTTTTAGGCAAAGGGGAACCGATCCTATGGACATGAGCAGCAAGTACAAGTTAGATACCATATTTATATGGGGAACCCATGGTTTGTGATTGAGTGTTCTTGATCAATCACGTAGTTCTTGAAAGTCAGATGAACCAATTCTAAACTTGTTTGGAAGTGTGGCAAATCGGTTTCAAGATTGTAAGTATGAAAGAGGACTTACAAAGTAAGGATGTCGACATACTTTGAACATGTGCAGTAACGCTTATCTTTAATTGTTCAAAGTTATTCCTTTATATCTAAAGGAAGAAAATCTCAGATCGAATAAAATAAATTGATAATCTTTTATTTAAGGTTTTTAATTTTATTTTAGGAAAATGAAAATTAGTGATGTGCATTTACTAGTTGGAGATTTTCTAACAAATTTTCGGTCATTATTTTGGACGGGGCATTTCCAGGAATTATGGAAACCGAATATGGAACATATTGCATATCTTGAGAATATTTTCAGTTTTGGAAATTCCTTGTTGTCCAAACTTCCTTGGTCTATAAATATGAAAGATTGCATTTCGAGCAAACTAATCCTCGTACAACAAGAACTATCTCAGTTGTGCTGCTACTGGTGAAGCCGCCTATTCGGAGAGGAGAGTAACTTAATTAGGCGAAATCTCTTACGGCCGCTCAGTTTAAATTTTTCTTTGGGATTGAGAAGCTCTATTAGTACCGTTGGTGGGAAACTAGATAACTGCAGTTTATCTTTTGTTTTCGATTGTTTTGACTGACTAACAGTGGTTGAACTTTGATTGCACCTAGTTTGTTTATGCTTGAGAATCTTTTCTTCTGATATAAGATTCACTCAAACTAGATCGAAGTTTCGACGGGGATCTTTATCTTGTTTGTAGATCTAAAGACGTGTTGTGATAATCCATTGTTAACAGACTCAATTCTGTGCGTGATTGATCACAAGAGATTCAAGTTTATTGTGTGCAGGTGTTTATTGAAGATCTAAGAATATTTAAAGACAAAGAAGACTTTGAAGATTTCTGATTTGGGATTCATAATCTTTGGTGTGCACAATACTTTTTCGGTAAAAGAAGATCCAACTATAATCGGTTTATCCTTGTGGTAGATTAGATTGATTAGTTGTGTAGATCGGCATCAACACAATTCTTTGTGATTAATAGTATTGATTGCAAAATCTTAACAATTACTTTGGTAGTTGATAATAAGATAGATCTAAGAACCTGACGAAGGAGTTTATTGAGAGAAACATAAGAGTCTTTGTCGAACTCATATCACTTGGTTGAAAAGAGTTGATACCAAACATATTTGTTGTTCCTTTACTGTTTGGAATACGAACCAAAGGAATTGTTCCAAGTACGTGACTTATTACAGGTCGGAGGCGTGGGAATACAGACGGAACTAGGTGAACTATAGGTTTATTTATTTGGTCTCAACTATACGAGGTTGGTTTTATTTTGTATAGCGGCTAATCCTGAGAGTATTTAATTATAGACAAGGTCCCGGGGTTTTTCTGCATTTGCGGTTTCCTCGTTAACAAAATCTTGATGTGTCATTTACTTTTATTTTCCGCAATTATAATTTTTGTTACTATAATTTAAAGTAAATTACACAAACGTTAATTCCTATTTACTTGATAATCAATCCTATTGTGTTTGGTTAAGTCCGAAGCTTTTATCAAGTAAACATACTTCGTTGTTTTATTATCTCGATCTCGTATCCATAGACGATCACACGAAGTGTGAACCGATTTATTTTGTTTTCTCGACTCAGTCCATAGACAATCACTTTTGGAGAAAGGACTTATAGGTGGAAAAGTTTTAGATTGAGGTATATTTGGGTACCCTCGTATTTTCAATTGGTATCAGAGCAGGCAAACACGAAAAAATCTAACAATCTGTGTTTGGTGCGACCCAACCTATAAGAAATTGAATCTATGTTCTATTTAGTTAACGTGGAGCAAGAAGATGATATACTTCATAAAGGATGTTCGTTTTCAAAACCTGATAAATAGCTTTGCACAGTTAGTTCACTAGTGGAACACAACTCAGGAAATATTAACCATGAAGAGTTAATAAGAAAACAAATTGTTGTGACAAACAAGTCAGATTCAGATGACAGTGATGAGATTAAATTTTTCATAAAGCTTGCTGAAAAATATAATCTAAAGGATAATATATACTATCCATCTATCGAAAAGATAGTCAGAGAATCTTTGATTCATGAAGATGCTGAATCTAAAGGAATTGAGTTTGCTCAATCCAAAAGAGATATATTAGTTAAAACAAGGATACGTGATTCTAATCTTCAGAATCTCTTAACTAATATACAACATCATGATTCTAATAGTCTAACCACCTACAAGAATTGTGTTTTAAGGGGTAATCCTTTGACTAGTCCAGTCAAGTTCATCCGACGATGATCATCTCTTAAAAGGAGAAAAAAATCAACTCAAGTGTACAAAAACAAATGATTTCAGATCATGTTGTTTTGTTGTTGATCAACTGTCTGAAATAGAATCCAGGAAACAATCTCATCAATTGATGTTGTCATATTCCAAGGAATTCCTAGGTCGATATAAGAGTTCTGGTTATTCCACAACTCAAAAAACTTCAAGTTACGCTTATGATCATGTTCATCAAACTGATCATTCTGTTAAATCAAATCACTCCAGCTGTGACTCAGTGAAAGAAGTTTATTCTTGGAAGAATCCCAAAAGGAAAGATATTCAAAAATATCATGATGGATTATGTTTCGTAAATTCTGAGCTATCACGAGCTCACTCCAACAACTGATGTTGTCATTTAGAATTTCCCTTGGTGTGCTCGATTCAAATAAAAGAGAAGTTCTTGATAGGAGCACAAGAAGATGAAAGATGTATAATACTATACTCTATTTACCTTTTTCATAGTCATCTGAAGTGATTTTCTATGTTTGGAATACCTTTTCTATGTTTACAAAAATACTTTCGATTTATGGAATGTCTATGAGAAAAAAAAAATATTTTCGGATCTATAATATACCTTGATTAGATATCTCAATCTTGGAATCCAAGTTTGAATATAAACCATCTACAGGACCGATACTTTTTTATGTTTTGTTTGCGGTCAAAGATGGGTGAAAATACTATATACATTGAATCTCAACTTCGAAAACTTGAAACCTTTCCAGTTGAATTCAAGTGTTACTTCTCAAACGAACATAAAAATAATCATATTTCTTTTGAGGTCGCTCGTGATCTTTTGGAAACTGCAGTAGTGAATGAAAAACTGCTCGAGTCAAATCTCTTGAAGTCGATTGTGGAATTGAATCTTTTGAAACAAAGACTCAATCATCTGAAAGAGAAGATAAGACTCAAGAATCAAAACATCGAGGAATCTTCGGTAAATAATGGGAGCTCTTCTAGAGATTAAGTTATATGCTGTAATACTTAATCCAGAAAAATAGACATCAATTTCTTTCAAAGATTGTATTAGATCTATTATGAATAAAATTATTTGATTTATAATCTTTCTTGTGATCGTTTTTTATTTACATAGCCTGTGTTTGAATGCTTTATGTTATTGCTATGTATGTTTATGGGATATTTGATTTCGGTTTTCTAACCTTGATATTCGATCTCATAATGTTGTGAACCCTTATGGTTTGGGTGACTTTTTGATTTAGCAGGATTAAGTTCCAGCCCATGTTGGTAGGCTTTATCAAAGGATCATTATGGGTTCTCATAGAAACAATATGTGAAAAAGTCACAATATGTTGAATCGGTTTTGGTTTAGCATAAAAACATATGTGTTTCGGGGTTTTCAACTTTTTCTTGCAATAGTTAAAAACCGGTTTTCAACTTTTCTCTGGTAAAGGTTGGTTTTTGTTATTCTTTTTTTTTGCATAAGGATGACCACATAATGATATTTCGATATCAATTCTCCCTGGAAGAAGATGCAAACATATTGGAGAAGTGGATGCGAAATTTGAGGTAACAATCTTGTTAGTTCATTGTTTTCCTGTTTAAGAAAAGCCTGATTTTATTTCATATATTTATTGCTTTTGCTTAACAAAATTTCGGTACAATTGATGTTTTATTCCATTATTTGTGTATGGATGTGTGTGTGATTTAATTGGTTCCGGTTAAGAAAAACTATTGTTATCTTGCTTTATTGTGTGGTATCAATTGTTTAGGCTTACAAAATTTCGGTGCAATTTCGGTTCTTTAATGTCTATGTTGTTTCAATTGCTTCCGGTTGAGGTGAATAATTATGCAAGTTGATTTATTTGGTTTGTATGAATTTCTTATAGCTTAACGAAAGAAAATGTTTACGGGATGAATTTTTTAGTCCAATTCGACTCCGGATAAGAGAAACTAAGTTAATTCTGATCTTAGTTAGACTTATCAAAGTGAAGGTTTCGGTTAATCAAGTCTAATCGAATGCCTTAACAAGAAATGATATTTAACTAACCTAGTACTTGTCTTGTTTAAAATTTAAAGGTCTAAGTTATATGGATAATTAGAACCTGATGAGAAAAATAAAGTTATCTTTATTTTGGTCTTATCGAACAAGAGATTGTATTTGTACAATCGGTTTAGCAAAGGAACTAAGGTGCTTAGTTGATTTTTGGTTTGCTAAAATATTAGGGAAAATTGCTTCGGGAAATTGTTTCCTTGGTAACATATCAAAACAAATTACTTTGTAGTTTTGGTTTTGATATTGGTTATCAAAAATGGTGTGTGGAACCCCCGTGCTTAACTCTATAGGTTTTCAAGTATATTTTGAGATTTGTAAGATCCTTTCGGTTTGTCCTTTACTTTTTTCGTTTCTTTGTCATTTTGTGACAAAAAGGGGGAGAAATATATGGAGTAAACAAGTGATACTGGTATTGATTTATATTGATTGGTATCACTAAGGGAAAGGACATTGGTGCTTAAACGTTTATCTAACGAAAGAGTGAAAGCATAGACTAAGAGGGAGTAACATATCATATACTTGTAGTTATATGGACTACAAAGGAAATAACAAAGACGTGCGGATTGATAAAATCTAATAGGGGGAGTATTAGCTTTGTTATTATAATGTCAACAGTGGCATTGAAGGATAAAATGTATACATGTTATTGTGTTGTTGAATCCGAGAATCAAGCGTATGTGTAATGAATTCTTGTAATTTGTTTATCCATATGATGTAAGAGTTTTGTCACTAAAACTGACAAAGGGGGAGATTGTTAGAGCTTAGCTCGGTTGAACCCACCAAGCGTTGGTATGTCAAGTTTTATTGTCATATTTTAGTGAGCCAAAACTCATTTAAGAGTCGCTTGATTATGTACTAGAGTCAACTTCGTATAGGTTAGATTGAAAGTATTAGGATATGAGACATTAAAAGTATTACGAAGACATTAAGAAGTTAAGAAGTAAGGATCTACAACGTCAACATCATCCTTCCACTTGAGGTTAGTGATATTTGACTTGAAATGTTTCATTCCCTAAACGTATCTTTCAAGTCGTGCATATTGAAAACAAAACTCCGAAGCATGAATGATTATGCTCTAGTTAAACATAGTATTAAGGAATACAATACGAGGTTTATTGCTTAACCATTAAACTTTGTAGATAAGACATCGACATAATCGTTTGAATGTTATTGTGATTATGTATGGGTATAAGGTGAAGATTTCATCCTTGGAAACAACGTTTTACATTTGTTTTAAGGAAGTAAATTCATGAACTTGTTTAGTGAGTCGAAAAATAAATCGCCAGGAATTATTAGTATTGTTATTCATTGCATATCTTTTGAACTACCAATATGCGTGATTAGTATAACCGCTCATGACTTGTTTATGTTCTTGGTAAAACTATTCACAAAGGCCTGACTTTTGTATTGGTATGACTTTTATTAGTGAAACCGATCTTAAGTAATCACCTGAGATGGTATGATCGACTTTGTGTTATTGGTATGACCGACTCTGGGTAAAGGGGAACCGATCCTATTAAAAGGTGCAACCTATCACAAAGGGAAATCGATCTTTGTATGAGGTGCATCAAGTTTTTAGCAGAAAGGGGAACCGATCCTATGGACATGTGCAACAAGTACAAGTTAGATACCATATTTATATGGGGAACCGATCCTAGTACCTAGTCAACTGAATTTTGGAAAATTAGTGTGACTATGCACAGTACTAACATGGAGGTAAAACCGAAACTTGTTTTGGTAGAACTGTGAAACCCATAATTTGTGATTGAGTGTTCTTGATCAATCACGTAGTTCTTGAAAGTCAGATGAAGCAATTCTAAACTTGTTTGGAAGTGTGGCAAATCGGTTTCAAGATTGTAAGTATGAAAGAGGACTTACAAAGTAAGGATGTCGACATACTTTGAACATGTGTTGTAACGCTTATCTTTAATTGTTCAAAGTTATTCCTTAATAGATAAAGGAAGAAAATCCTAGATCGAATAAAATAAATTGAGAATCTTTTATTTAAGGTTTTTAATTTTATTTTAGAAAAATGAAAATTAGTAATGTGCATTTACTGGTTGGAGATTTTCTAAGAGTTTTTCGGTCATTATTTTGGACAGGGCATTTCCAGGAATTATGGAAACCGAATATGGAATATATTGCATATCTTGAGAATATTTTTGGTTTTGGAAATTCCTTGGTGTCCAAAATTCCTTGGTCTATAAATATGTTTGCATTTCGAGCAAACTAATCCTCGTACAGCAAGAACTATCTCAGTTGTGCTGCTACTGGTGACGCTGCCTATTCGGAGAGGAGAGTAACCTAATTAGGCGAAATCTCTTACGGCCGCTCAGTTTAAAGTCTTCTTTGGGATCGAGAAGCTATACTAGTGCCGCTGGTGGGAAACTAGATAATTCGGTTTATCTTTTGTTTTCGGTTGATTTGATTGACTAACGGTGGTTGAACTTTGATTGCACCTAGTTTTTTTATGCTTGAGAATCTTCTCTTCTGATATAAGATTCACTCAAACTAGATCGAAGTTTCGACGGGGATCTTTAGACTGTTTGTAGATCTAAAGACGTCTTGTGATAATCCATTGTTAACAGACTCCGTTCTGTGCGTAATTGATCACAAGAGATTCAAGTTGATTGTGTGTAGGTGTTTATTGAAGATCTAAGAAGATCTGAAAACAAAGAAGTCTTTAAAAAGTTTGGTTAAGTCCAAACCTTTTATCAAGTAAACATACTTCGTTGTTTTATTGTCTCGATCTCGTATCCATAGAGATCACACAAAGTGTGAACCAATTTGTTGTATTGTCTCGACTCAGTCCGTAGATAATCACTTTCGGAGAAAGGACTTATATGTGGAAAAGTTTTAGATTGAGGTATATTTGGGTACCCTCGTCTTTTCAGAATGCTTTTTTCACTAAAAATTGTCAATATTTAGAGATTCCTTTTTATCAACCGAGGGCCACGAAAAAAAATTGCTTTAGGCTACCAATATCCTATAACCGGGCATGCTTGTATCCTTACAAAATCATCCCTTGAACACAGCTATGTGGTGTGGGAAAGCGACCTTTAAAGAGATATGAGTAATATAATTAGCTGAAACATCTTGCATGCCTTTCGTTTAAAGTCTTATTTGTGATAAAAAAACATCTAATCTTATCGTTAGTGGAAGATAGCTTACCATTAGTGGAAGGTAGATTGTTGTTCAGTCATTGTTTATTATTGTTATGAACTAACGGTAGTTATCTTCAATATAACAAACTTGTTTATTTTATGGCCCGTCTCTTTTGATATAGGGACACTTAAGTTTATTTTGAAGATTTGACTATCATAGATTTAAGTGATTATAGATCTGTGAGATAGAACTGTAGATCAATCAATGTTAACAGACTTCGTTATGTATGTTTGATCAATAATGGAATTAAGATTGTTTGCATGAGTTTCTTTGAAGATTAAAATTGTAGATTGAAGACTTGAAGACCTTTCTTTTTGGTTCTGATTTTTGTGATTTATCTTGCGAACTTTGATTCTATAGGCTCCACAAGCAATTTATCTTGATTAACTTAAGACTTTAGAACATCGAACAAACTGTCTAGTTACATTAATTTGCTTTGAAAAATCTTTCTCATCAAGATTGATTATGTCGATAATCATTGTCTTGGTTTGATCTTAAGAATAAATGAGTTTATTGATATAAATAAAAGATCCTTTACTCTGATTTATCACTGACCTGGTAATTGATTTGGGTGATTGATAAGTGAGTTGGTTACTGGAAAAGATTTAGTCATTTGTTGTTTTAGGTTACGATCCAAATGAGTTGAGAGAAGAAGCCTTCAAAGTGGGTGAAGCAACTTAAGATAGTGGATTTTGTCTTGGGATTCATGTGCGTAGGACAGATTGGTTGTAGGTACAGGGATATTGGAGGAACTGAGTACCGAATGAGAGTTTACTTGATGTAGTTTCCCAAAATCAGTGAAAAGGTAATAGCGGATTCTAGGATTTCTGAAAGTGAGTTGGAGGAACTGAGTACAGGGATATTAGAGGAACTGAGTAACGAATGAGTGTTTACTTGGTGTAGTTACCCAAAATCAGTAAAAAAGGTAAAAACGGATTCTAGGATTTCTGAAAGTGGGTTTTTGGAGGTTGAGCATAAACAATCCTCATCTAAAACAATAGAAATGGTCATACAAGGGCTGCTTCAGTCACATGAGAGATTATGGCAGGTCTTATAGAGGGAAGCGGGGAAAAGAGGAAGATCAGAGATTTCTAAGTTTGTAGAAGAATTGCTCCGAGAGGTCATGAGAATGTTGTGTGTTAGCTTAGAGAAATAAATGACCTATTTATAGCTGAATTCTCTAATCTGAGGTCGGTGAAAAAGGGGATTGTTTATCATGTGGATCACTTTTCCCGTCTTTCCAGGAATCTCTAGAGATAGACTAGGTTGAGTTTATCCTCTAATTCCACTGTATTTCCTCTCTTTTGTGGTGAGAAATAGGTCGGGTATTTCTCACACGTGTAGTATACCGCCAGATCAAAACCCTAATTGATATCCCCCCATTGTGTATGAATGAATCAGCCTTTGTGATGATGTGTTAATAGGGAGAGATATTCTTTATAGCCAGCGTTTGACAAGATGTAGAAATAATCTTTGATTTGTGAGCATGAACAGGATAAGTTACTTGAGATGCAAGGAATGCCTTTGAAATCGTATGCAGGTGTTGATTGTTGATTTTTGACGAAGGTTATATTTGTAAAATCATATCGAAAATTATGTATATCTCTGATCAGCATCAGAATCATAAGAAATTCATATCTGCACCTTCCGCGAGAGAAGGGAATCGCATGAAGTTCTGTAACCTTATCAAATGTAATAATATATGACCGCAATATTAGAGCTTCTGAAGTAGAACCTTCAATATTTCATGTATTTTACAGTTAAGCTGAAAGACTCAGCATTTCTTATTTGAATTCGAAATCCATCTCTGGTGTCTGAACTTCCCCAGATTAATATTCAGAACTAATATAATGATTGTCATCTCATATTTGAATCCCTTAAATGCTCTTAGACAGACTGTCTTCTAGTATAGAACGATTAATTAGTGAAATCTAGTGCAGTATTAATTGGTTATACCCTGATATTCACTTACTCAGATTCATGGCTTTTCTCAGCTGAATTCCATGGAATAGTAATGGATATTCACCTTTCGGGCAAAAAGCGGACCCTCGATTAAGCCCCGAGTAAAAAGAACAGGTTTATTTAATAATAATGCTCAAAGGAGCATCCAAAAATATGGAAAAACATGGATATGAAAGTTTTATCAAAACAGAGAAAGGAAGAGAGATAAAATAATAAAAATAAAGGAAACTGTGAGGGTGGGCCCACAAGTTCGGCCGCCCGGCCATGCCGCCGGTTTTGGCCGGTCTCCCTCTTTTATAATAATTAAATCAGTTTGAGCAATGGTTCTTACAAGAAACTCAATAGGATCCTAGTAACAAGCGGGGCTCCAATACCTTTTTGGATTGCAAGACCAATCCTATGAAAAAGAAAATGCTTCACTCTCTCGTCAGTGTTTTTATTAGTAAAATATATTATTATTATGAAAGAGGGCCACAAAGGATTTTATTAAGAAAAGAAACTAAAAAGTTATTTACAAAGATTTGGCCGGGAGACGCGCAACAAGTTGAGCCCCGATACCTTTCTGAATAATGATATCCAACGTATGAAAAAGAAAACTGCCTAAGTTATTATTGACGTCATGGCTTGCCATGCAATTCTTCATCACTTATTATTATTATTATTATTATTATTATTATTATGAAAGGGAGCCGCTGAGGCATTTATTAAGAAAAACCAAAAGGTATATTTACAGAGACTTGGCTGGGAGTCGCGCAACAAGTTGAGCCCCAATGTCTTTTTGAATAATAATTCCTAGCCTATGAAAAAGAGAACTGCCTAAATGGTTATTAACATCATGATTGGCCATGCAGTTCTTCAATCTCTTCAAGAAGTCAATAACATCATCCCCTAACTCTCCTAAGGTTGTGAAGTCCAGAACACAAAAACTATACCCCATGAGACGAACATAAATCAGCATATTTGTTACGCTTTCGGGTAACGGCAGAAGCAATGGCATGTCGGGGAGTGAAACTACGGTTGCCACCTTTAGAAAATGGGGAAACTCGAGTGACATCAAAGCATATGTCTCGTCCATTCTCCCAATTATAAACAATGATATCGTCCGGCTTGAGAGGGGTGCTTTTATCTGCTGTAGGGATCGAAACTTCTTTCCTCGCAGCAGCGCCAGCTTTATAACATAACTCAGCAAAGAGATCTCTTACCAAATCATGACGATGTTTCAGGCCAACTTCGCTTGCACAATGGATAGCATGGTCTCCAAAACGGTCCATAATTCTTTTGCAACATGTACATAAGCTATCATCATCGATAAGAGGTATGCCAAGTCTGTATTGAAGTACTAACCTGAATTTGCGTGGCCCAACGGAATGGTTTAAGCCTTGGATGGGGATAGCTTTAAGATAGTCTTGTGCATGAGATTTTTTGTTGCACTGCCATAAAATGCAGTCGCATTCCGACATGACAAAAGTGGTTGGAATAGTCTTCGTAACAGCATCGAATTAACGATTCGCCAGGTGGTGCATAGGCTGGGGGGCGATGTCATTGATGTTGAACGAAGACGAAGACAATAAGATTGCATGTAATTGTTTAAAGCGCTCTGGAAGTTGGGGCCGAGATCTGCTGAGTCTTGCAGAATATTGTTTTGCAGGTTTTAGGTTTGATAACATGAGGCAATGTAGCAATAATGAATAGTATCTGTCATTGTATATACTACCGAACCACCGTATTAGATAGGTAGAGTGGTTATGCGCTGTTGAAGTTGTCCAAACACTGCCCCGTCTGCAGTAATTAAGTAGCGCAGGAACTGTATGAGTTGCTGGTCAAAGCGCTGCTGGGCAGATTGCATGACTTGAGGTCGAGTTGTTAGCATAGTAAAATACAACTTGGAGACTACTGCACAGTTACGTAGGAGTAACAACTCGCTTTGGGGGTCTTCATCTTTTTAATACAGTCCATAAGGTGGATTGTTTTATCGACTCTAGCCAAAATTGTATCACTGTAATATTCAGCGCTTAAACTGACGGGCCCTCCCAACAATCGGACAACGTGCATCTGGATTTGGCCAAAAAACCTCAGTCTTTCGGATGTTCAAACTTAATCCTCTTGCTGGGCCTTCACCCCTAAGAATCTGCAATGCTTTGGCAACTTCCATAAAGTCGCCAATTAGTGTGCCATCGTCCAAGTACCACGCATGAAGATCTAGTGTGCATTCTGAAGCTATCTTACACACAAGAGGATGTAATGCCAAAGAGAAGAGTAACATCCCAAGAGGGTCTCCTTGTTGAACTCCTTGTGAAGAAGACAAGGTAAATTCGTTGTAGTATAGCTTGGCCGGTCGTGCATAACAAAACTCAACCCATTTCGAGATACTAGGACATCGCGCACGAACTTCATTGATTACGACAGTCCTATTACTACGTTAAAAGCATTGGTAAAACCTATAAGTAACATAGTCATGTTGTCTTGGGTACCATTCAATTCAAGAAATCGATTAGCGGAGTGTAAGATGCCTTGACTGGTAGGATCGGGAAACCTACAATAAAATACTGCAAGTGCACAGTGTCTAACTAGTAGAACAATGGAAAGTACAGGTCGTTCCCACGAGGAGTGTGAAATACTACTACTGGCTAATATCAAAAGTCACTAATCAACAATGTAACGTTTTTGAGAGTTTTCAGAAATTCTAACAAAAAGATAACAAAATAATAAAAATGTAACCAAATATGTGAAAGTGTTAGGGTTACAGGAATCCATTGTAGGTAAGTTATTTGTACTCAATCACAAAAATCTCTAATTTACTCATGTAAAATAGCAAACCTAGCTACTAGTACACGGAAGATATTTCTTTAAGTATCGTCGACAAGAATTATCATTTTCAAAACGGTAGTTTGTTCTCACCTTGATGTAGAATTCTTAAGCACTAGATATACATGGCATAAATAGTCAAATTAAATTCATAATTCAATTATTCCAAAGGTTCAATGAGTTATTCTACTAACCTAACTATGAACTACACATGGCATAGAACATGAAAATATAGCTAGAAGGTAAAACGTTGAAAGAGAATCACAAACCATTATCATTAAAGTTCAATTGGTTTTATTCAAGAACACAAAATAAATCACTTACAAATTCATCCTTTCACCCTAACATGAATTAGATAGACATGGTTTTCTCAAAAACCATAAATTAATATAAATAAATCAAACCCTAGCTAATGAAAAACGAAGAATCGAAAACCAAACTTCAGAACCTTCTATAGTTGCGGCACTGTGGCCGGGTGCCTCTCCTCTCAAATATTCGACATCCTTCTTATACACATTCCCTTTCTTTTATTTCATTAAACAAAGTATCAAAACAAATTATTCTATGAAATACTTGCAAATAAGTTGATGTCGTCATCAGTATCTTTCCCCAAATAGTATTGCCACCTCGTTCTTCCAATGAAATAATAAACTCTCCTTATTTCCAAAATCTCCCAAATGAAGAAAGAATTATTTTATTTCTAAAATAATCTCACGTGTAAATATTCCTCAATTAAATCTTCACATGGCAAATAAATTATCTCTCCCGGTGGAATATATTTGTAATAAAGTAAGAAAGATAAAATACTTCTCATTTTCAGTTTGCATGTGCCAACCCCATTTTGATTTCAATTCCTTTGTTGCGTTTGTGCCTCGCCTATGAAACAATTTTATGCCGCTGATATATATGGAGATACCAGGCCAGCTACATTTTGTCATTTTTTTCATTGTGGTTGCTAATATATGGAAATACCAGGCCAACCTCATTTCATCATTTTGGTTGATGATATATGGAAATACCAGGCCAACCCCATTTCATAATTATGGTTTTTGATACATGGAAATACCAGACCAACCCGGCTGCTGATACATGGAAATACCAGGCCAGCATAGTAAGTGTTGCTGATATATAGAAATACCAGGCCAGCATAATTGATCATTGTGGTTGTTGATACATGGAAATACCAGGACAACCACATTTCATCATTGTGGTTGCTGATATATGGAAGTACCAGGCGAACCACATTTTTCTATTTTCGTCACAAGCACCATTAAGTGCCACATTTTGCTGTTTATTCGCTGGATGATCGAATTCACTTGTACTTTCTACAAAAGCACTAAAATAGTATTAGTAACTAAAATATTGTATCATAGCTAATATAAATATGGGTATAAAATGTAGCATATACATGCTTATCAACACCCCCACATTTATATTTTGCTAGTACTCGAGCAAAACAGAGATATTATGCAATTGATTTTTATTTTATTTTATTTCTTCTAAGAAAAGTGAAAACCTGCAAAAATATGGATAATTACCCACTCCCCCACACTTAAATATTATATTGTCCTCAATGTAATTGAGTCATCCAACGTAGAAATTAAGATGAGAAATACAAAAATAAACAATAAAAATAAGAGATGGAGTAGAGGGAACAAATCTGATGGGTTGACTCCCATGAAGCGAAATGTATTTGTTTCCCTGCTTGCCAATAGCATGTAGTCTCAAACAAGGTGAGGTTGGTACCCCAAAGTAGACATCCAATCATATATATAGAGTCTAAAAAGTTGAGGATCATCCCAACTAATCCGGTCAGCTGAAGATATGTTCCTGTGAACACTATAAACCTCCAAAACGGTATGTAAATTCATTCTCAATCGAAAACTGTAAGTGATATTCAAATAATGCATAGATGGGATAAGTAAATCATTCCCATACGCAACAAATTCAGATTGTTTGACAGTTTTTATTGGCGGAACACGCTCTAAATCAGGTTCTAAATCAGCTGAAATAACTTCCGCGGAACAAGAGCTCAATGGAGCAATAATATCACGACTCATAGACCCATTATCATCTAAAACGGTTTCATTATTAATATCATCAAGACGAAAAAATTCAGAACTTAATGTCTTAAGGGTCAAGGTCGGATCTTTCTCGACTGATGGAACTAGTCGAGACTCGGACAAAACTAGAGGTTCTAATTTGGGGTTCCATTTATTAGTGTCTAGCAACGGTGCAGAGTCTAACAAGGCATTGACTTCACAAATAACACTATCATCATCAAAACCAAACCCAAAATGAGATAATCAAACCTTTAATGAATCTTCCAAGTGGCTCTTGCAAAAACTTGCCGAGTACATACTTGGTTTTCGCCCGCAACACTTCGGACTAAGGTACCTAAAAAAAATCAAGCAAACTGCATAAAAAGACCAAAAGAAATTTAGAACAAAAAGAAAAATAAATTATGTACAAAAACTAAATACAATGATATCAACAAAAGAGTATTTTGCAACCACTCCCCGGCAGCGGCGCCAAAAACTTGGTAGGATCGGGAAACCTACAATAAAATACTGCAAGTGCATAGTGTCTAACTAGTAGAACAATTGCAAGCATAGGTCGTTCCCACGAGGAGTGTGAAATACTACTACTAGCTAATATCAAAAGTCACTGATCAACAATGTAACGTTTTTGAGAGTTTTCAGAAATTCGGACAAAAAGATAGCAAAATAATAAAAATGTAACCAAATGTGTGAAAGTGTTAGGGTTCCAGGAGTCCATTGTAGGTAAGTTATTTGTACTCAATCAAAAAAATCTCTAATTTACTCATGTAAATAGCAAACCTAGCTACTAGTACACGGAAGATATTTCTTTAAGAATCGAAGACAAGAATTATCATTTTCAAAACGGTAGTTTGTTCTCACCTTGATGTAGAATTCTTAAGCACTCGATATACATGGCATAAATAGTCAAATGAAATTCTACTAACCTAACTATGAATATACATGGCATAGAACATGAAAAATACAGCTAGAAGGTAAAACGTTGAAAGAGAATCACAAACCATTATCATTAAAGTTCAATTGGTTTTATTCAAGAACACAAAATAAATCACCTACAAATTCATCCTTTCACCCTAACATGACTTAGTTAGACATGGTTTTCTCAAAAACCATAAATTAATATAAATAAATCAAACCCTAGCTAATGAAAAACGAAGAATTGAAAACCAAACTTCAGAACCTTCTCTAGTTGCGGCACTGTGGCCGGGTGCCTCTCCTCTCAAATATTCGACATCCTTCTTATACACCTTCCCTTTCTTTTATTTCATTAAACAAAGTATCAAAAAAATTATTCTATGAAATACTTGCAAACAAGTTGATGTTGTCATCAGTATCTTTCCCCAAATAGTATTGCCACCTCGTTCTTCCAATGAAATAATAAACTCTCCTTATTTCCAAAATCTCCCAAATGAAGAAAGAATTATTTTATTTCCAAAATAATCTCACGTGTAAATATTCCTCAATTAATTCTTCACATGGCAAATAAATTATCTTTCCCGGTGGAATATATTTGTAATAAAATAAGAAAGATAAAATACTTCTCATTTTCAGTTTGCATGTGCCAACCCCATTTTGATTTCAATTTCTTTGTTGCGTTTGTGCCTCGCCTATGAAACAATTTTATGCTGCTGATATATATGGAGATACCAGGCCAGCTACATTTTTTCATTTTTTTCATTGTAGTTGCTGATATATGGAAATACCAGGCCAACCTCATTTCATCATTGTGGTTGATGATATATGGAAATACCAGGCCAACCCCATTTCATAATTATGGTTGCTGATACATGGAAATACCAGGCTAACCCGGCTACTGATACATGGAAATACCAGGCCAGCATAGTAAGTGCTGCTGATATATACAAATACCAGGCCAGCATAATTGATCATTGTGGTTGTTGATACATGGAAATACCAGTCCAACCACATTTCATCATTGTGGTTGCTGATATATGGAAGTACCAGGCCAACCACATTTTTCCATTTTCGTCGCAAACACCATTAAGTCTCACATTTTGTTGTTTATTCGCTGGATGATCGAATTCACTTGTACTTTTTACAAAATCACTAAAATAGTATTAGTAACTAAAATATTGTATCATTGCTAATATAAATATGGGTAAATGTAGCATATACATGCTTATCATTCACCTCCGCAAGGAACCCCTACACCGAACTGATGGTTCCCAAGGTAGGCTGTCAAGTCTTTGAGTACGGCTACAGCAGCGAGTTTGGAACATAGTCTTCGCCATATTGTTCCCACTGCAATCGGACGTAACCCACCTCCAGGCTTAAGTAATGGGGTTAAGGGTGTGCTTGCGATGTATTCTCCAAGTGCAGATGGACAGTTACCGGAAAGCCGCAGATTTACGACGCCAGTGATAGAAGCGAGAAGTTCATCTGACACAGCTGTTGCTGCTCCACTAGTAGCATCCAACATATGTTGGTCTCGAAGACCATCGCGTACGCAAGATGTTCCCTTCTGGAAGCTTCTCAAAGCTTTCAGCACTGCCTGAACATCCACAGAAATGGCAGCAGAAGCAGGATTCTCAGGTGGGATAATGGGTGGTCACGCGGGAGGGTGTTTCTGCTGTAACTCATGGTATGTGTCAGCAGTAGCAGGTGCAACACCGTTGGAGGAAAAGATATGGATAGCAGCAGTATAGTGACCATAACTCAATTTATTTTGACAGGACTCAACGTTGGTTTTGTATTGTTTCTTCCGTTGGGGTTGTTTATGTTGTTGCTGTCTTGTTTGGTTTTGCTGAGCCACTTCAAGTAAATGTCGAATAATGTTGATACATCCATTAGGCTGACCCCATTGGATCAAGGATTGATTGGTAGCTGCTATTTGAAGTTTCTTCCTCGTACTTGATCTACTCTCATTGGCATTGTTGGGAACATACAGGTTTAATGTGAAGATGGGAAGTAACAATAGATGTACCCAAAAAGAAAGCTCACCTCGATTGGACAACACCTTGTCAAGCGTAGTTTTCAAAGATCTTGAGAAGTTCAATCTACACGGAGGCGGAATACTGGCAGTTGTAGTGAATTGCTTCTGATAAACCAAGTCAAGCAGTTCCAAGGACAACCTGTTTGATTCATCAGGCAATTCTGTCGATTCTGCAGAAACATCAACAGAGGGAGGAACATCTGCCACTGGTTTCTCTATCCCATATATCAAAAATTCAGAATTTCTACCATTGAAAGGTCCTGTTAAGATGTTGCCATTATGGGGTCAACAAGGGCGCTTCCATGATTGCACTTTCATACAGTCTCCGCATAACCACATCTGTAATTGCTGTAAAAGTATTTCCCATGCATGGTAAACAAGGGCATCAGTACATATCCTATCTTTGCATATCGTCAGCCTTGCTTTAGATGGTCAGTGCTGATCACGAATGTTACGAAGAATCGAGGTCTTAGCATAACCTCTACCATTGTATCCATCTTGGAAATCCTCAAAAATTTTGAAAGGATGGTGCACTAACCTTCCATCTGATGAATCTGTGCAGGGTTCAACAGATTCTTCCGTATCTGAGAGGGATTGGTCTTGGGAAGACGAAGCTCCTCTGGTAATAGGCATTGCAGAAACTTCAGTAACTGCAATAACCGTTCGACAAATTCTGAATGATCAGAAAACCCTCACAAAATTGGTATCAAAATGCAGGGAAAAAGATGGTGGAACGATAGATGTACAGGTTGAAGTGATTTTAGGGCGCTAGGATAAAGGAGGTTGAAAAAATAATTCTAGGCTTTCAATCGCCAGAATAGTCGCCGGAGCCTCCTTTCTGGGTTTAGGGTTTAGGGTTTCCTCTTTCAAGGACTTCCTCTTTTGAACAAAACTCCTGATTCCATGTTTTGTCAAATATTGCTTCATGGACCATATGGTTAGAAAAGCAAGTGGTCCTGCAACCATTATTACTTTCCACCATAAAAATACTAAAATCATATTATTTTAATATTTCTAACGGTTGGTCTTTCAAGCAAAATTAAGAGTTTCATTCAAACTCAAATTCTTCATAAAAGGATAAAATAATTCTCGATGGACCATCAGAAAATACCAAAATTCTCAGAATTGGTCAGCGGACAACTGCCACCATGACCGGTCATGGTCCGGTCCTTGCTTGCTAAAATTCAGCCCCACCTCCATCATTGATTAATGACCTAATTAATCTTCTGGAGTTCATATTTGGTTCAAACTCTCTCCAAAAACTTGGAATTTGATCCATGCACCATCAGATTGTCTCCCGACCACCAAAGGCCGGTTTCTACGCCCCTTGGTCGGTCCTTCCCCTTCCATAATTAGGTTTTAGTACCTAATGCATTGTGTTGGATTTCATGGTTTCAGTCCTGAATAATGAGGGTTGTGTTATAGGTTTGGGTCTGTTGATATCTGCGTACACGAACTTGAAAAGTGTAGTTTTTACATAATTTGTAGTTGGGGAGTGCTAGTTTCCATGGATGTAGGGTGATCATGTGGTTGGCTTTCTGTCAGGCGTATATATTCAAAGACAGGATCATTATTTTGTATCCGCGGATCAGTAGCGGCAATTGAAGATGTATTTGTTGTATTAGGATGACTAGTATTGAGGTTCCTTTTGGATAACAGAAATGAGGTGGGTCATTCCATTAGTTAGTTGAAACTTGACAATTCTATGTAGAATTTAAGACATTTACTCTCGATTATTAGCATGTCACATAGTTTGCATTCTTCAATTCTAGGCCTTAAGTCCGATTGTATGACGAAACCGTTATCCTTGTTATAATACAAGATTGTGGGAATATTTCTTCCCTTCGTTGCACAACAAGAACAAACACTTATTGATCTTTAGAACAAATTGAAGTATTGAGTGTCCAGTGGATTGTTTAATTATGGTTGAAACACTGATTAATCATCCTTTCACCAACTTCTCTACAACTGACTTTGGTGAATGCTCGGCATCTGGATGCCACATGGTCGATCCATCACCATCATGGACGGTCCCTCTCATTGATGGTTGGTGTTCTCTCCATCATTGGTAGACAATCCATCAATCAAAATTAGGGTTATGAATCTAATGCTCTGCTGAGCATAGTTCTGAACAGGTTCAAATACCAATAATTTTTATATTGATCCAGCAATCGATATTTCGGTTAATAATTTAATATTTGGTCCAGATATCATTATTTTATTAATATTAATTAATTCACATTTAATTAATGTTCATTGATCAAGTAATATTTGCTCTGACTATCAATTGCTTTATCAAGCAATATTTCAGTTACATTAACTAGCAATATTGGAGAATTTCATATTGATCCAGCTATCAATATTTTATTGGTCCATCAACCAATACTCAATTGGTCCATCAACCAACTTTTGGTTTGTCAGTCAACCATTAATTTAGTATTATAATCTTTCCTTGTCATTCAACTGACTCACGACACATGGATATAAATGAACCTTATATGATCATCGAACAATGATTATTTTCATACGACTTCTTGTTGTTAGAGCATAGCTCGGTTGAACCCACCAAGCGTTGGTATGTCAAGTTTGGTTGTCATATTTTAGTGAATCAAAACTCATGTTAAGAGTCGCTTGATTATGTACTAGAGTCAACTTCGTATAGGTTAGCTTGGAAGTATTAGGATATTAGACATTACAAGTATTTTGAAGACTTGAAGATGTGAAGAAGAAAGGAGCTACAACGACAACAATCATCCTTCCAATTGAGGTTAGTGATATTTGACTTGAACTGTTTCATTCCCCAATGTCTCTTTCAAGTCGTGCACACTGAAAACAAAACTGCGAATCATGAACACTCTAGATAGACATAGTATTAAGGAATACAATACAAGGTTTATTGCTTAACCATTAAACTTTGTAGATAAGACATCGACATAATCGGTTGAATGCTATTATGATTATGTATGGGTATAAGGTGAGGATTTCATCCTAGGAAACAATGTTTTACATGTGTTTTAAGGAAGTAAGTTCATAAACTTGTTTTGTGAATCGAAAAGGAAATCGTCAGGCGTTATTGGTATTGTTATTCACTGCATATCTTGTGAACAATTAAAATGTGTGATTTAGTATAACCGCTCATGACTTGTTTGTGTTCTTGGTAAAACTATTCAGAAAGGCCTGACTTATGTATTGGTATGACTTTTATTAGTGAAACCGATCTTAAGTAATCACCTGAGATGGTATGATCGAGTTTGTGATTTTGTGTATGACCGACTCTGGGTAAATGCGAACCGATCCTAGTAAGAGGTGAAACACATCACAAAGGGGAATCGATCCTTGTATGAGGTGCAACAAGTTTGTAGCAGAAAGGGGAACTGATCCTATGAATATGTGCAACACGTTTTTAGGAAAAAGGGAACCGATCCTATGGACATGTGCAAAACATACAAGGTAGATATTATAAATATGTGGGAACCGATCCTATGGACATGTGCAACAAGGGGGAACCGATCCTTTGAACATGTGCAATCGTCCACAAAAAGTCTCAATCAAATCCGAGGACGTTTTGTGTTTTTGACACAAAAAATTATCCAATCGAATTTTCTATTATTCTAGAAATATTAGAGATACCAAAAATATATTTGGTTAATGGGGAAAGATGTCGACATACTTTGAACATGTGCAGTAACGTTTATCTTTAACTGTTCAAAGTTATTCCTTAATAGCTAAGGGAAGAGAATCCCAGGATCGAAACATAAATAAGTTAAGAATATTTTAATAAGGTTATTAATTTCATTTTTAGGAAAATAAGAATTAGTAATGTGCATTTACTAATTAAAGATTTTTTGAGAGGTTTCGATCATTATTTTTGGACAGAGCATTTCCGGGAATTATGGAAACCGAATTTGTGCTTTAATCATATCTTGAGAATATTTTCGGTTTTGGAAAATCCTTGGTCTCCAAACTTCCTAGTCTATAAATACTGAAGTTTGCATTTCTAGCAAACTAATCCTTCGTAACAGCAAACTACCTCTTGTTGTACTGGTGAAGCCGCCTAGTCGGAGAGGAGAGTAACCTAATTAGGTGAAATCTCTTAAGACCGCTCGGTTTAAAGTCTTCATTGGGATTGAGAATCTCTAGTCAGTACCGTTGGTGGGAAACTAGATAATTGCGGGTTATCTTTTGTTTTCATTGATTTGATTGACTAACGGTGGTTGAACTTTGATTGCACCTAGTTTGTTTATGCTTGAGAATATTCTCTTCTGATATAAGATTCACTCAAACTAGTTCAGAGTTTCGACATGGATCTTTAGACTGTTGTTAGTTCTAAAGACGATCTTGTGATAATCTATTGTTAACATACTCCGTTTTGTGCGTGATTGATCACAAGAGATTCAAGTGATTGTGTGCATGTAGATGGGGAAAAACGATTTGCTGATTTTTTACGGAATTGAGGAGACGACCGTGCGGAGGAGACTCCTTGAACAGAGCGAAATGTTTAACCTCACACAGATGCACTGCAAGAAGGGAGTTCTTAGATCCGAGAGATCAATCTGTAGGACTCTGGCCTAAACCAAGACAATGGCCGTTTCAGAGTCAATTCGGTCACAAGATAGGATGGGTCGATCTGTATGAGGGAAGCTGAGAAATGTGTGAGATCAATGGTGATCAAGGATTGTTGGTGTGTTGTGTATTTTATGTGAAAATAGTTTCTGAATGATTGAGTTTACTCAATTTAGAGTAATTGCAAAGACAATGAGTTCGTGTAGACGAATTTTCTCTTGTTTAAACGTTCTCTTGTTGGTAAGAATTGTTCTCTTTTTCAATCATCAGTTCAGAGAACTATTTATGTTGCAAAAGTGGTAGACACCATGATCCCAGTAAGTGTGACAGTTGCTGAAGTGGAAGAGTGGGAAAGTGGGGAATCGTGAAAAACCAGTTTCTCATCGTGCGGAGGTTTGGTTGATTGTCCACCCACTACTTCGTTAACTTCCTCAACCGCTTGCACGACTTAGTCACATTCTCATCGTGGATGAACACACGTGTCGTAGACCTCCAGACCAAAACCCTATTTAATATCCCCCAATGTGGCACGATTGATATCTCGTGGTTTGTGGAGTTTGCAAGGCAGACGTGTTTTAATTAGTCAGTTGTTGACTTGATGAGAGGATGAGTCTTTGTATTGATAAATCAAACATGATTTGCAAATGTTCTAGGATTCATCAATTGAACATGTCTGTTGAGACATAGGTATAATTCTCGAGTAAATGTTGATAGTTAAGGTGAGCAAGTATTGCTCATTCGATGAATTGTTGAATATTGATAGTTGAACCAATATTCCTTAGTCTGAGCGAATATTGTTCATTTGATGAATTATTGGTAACAGAACCAAATAAAATATTAATTAAAATACTGGCAGCTGAACCGAGTATAATTAACTAAAATGTTGATCATGAGATCAACGCAAAATTATTAGTGTTTGAATCTGCTCAGAATTATGTTTTGCAGAGCTTTGGATCTGAAACCCTAACTTTGATCAATTGATGATAAATTGATGATTTAATGAAAATCAACCATGGAGTGAAGGAGGGACCGGTTACATGGGATGAGGATTCGACCATGTAACGCCCAGATGCTCGAGTGAGCAAATACCAAAGTCTCTTGAAGACCAGTTGGTCAAAAAGATGATCAAATGCTGGTTTAATCATTTATTAAATTAAAGCTCCTCTGAGCGTTAGGTAGTAAAACCTAATTGTGGAGAGGTGAGGTCCGACCAAGGGGTCCTGAAGCCGTCCCTTGGTGACCGTGGGACCAGTTGCTGGTCGCTCGAGCAAGTCTCAAGTTAATTGAAGAGAGTTTGGACCCAATGACCAATTGATGGAAATTAGGTCAAAATTGTGAATAAGTGTGGGACCGGATTCTTACAATCCTTAGGGACGGCCATGGTCGATCATGGAGGCATGCCCGTGTCACCATGATGTCCGTGTCTCAGTCCTGAGAGTTTTGGTATTTTCTGACGAGCGTTTGAGCAACATTTTGAGAAAATACGAAGAAACCAGGGTTTTGTTGAAACTGGGAAACTTCATAAGATGAAGGAAATAATAATAAAATAAAGGATCATGGAATGTGGGACCGGATATGTCCAAGGCATGGCCACCCGACCAATAAGCCCTGTCTGTGACACTTTCCCTAATTTTATATTATTTTTCATGATTTTATGAAAATACCATGAAATCAAGGAGTTTGTTGAAACTAAGGGGTTTTCCTTGAAGTGAAGGAGTTTCCATGAGATGGGGGAAACAATAAAATTAATAATGATAAAATAAGGAGTATGTGGGACCGGCCATCGCTAGGGCATAGTCGGTTGGCTAGTGGCCCGGTCCCTGAGCCTTCCCTAATTTATATTATTTTCATAATTTGAAGGAAATATCATGAAATTAAGGGATTTCCATGAGACGATGGAAATAATTATTAAAATAAAGAATTACAAGGTGTAAAACCGGTCACGTCTAGGGCATGGTCTGCCGGCTAGTGACCACGGTCCCATGACACCTTTCCTAATTTTATGTAATTTTTGTATAATTTCCTTTATGTGAAGGAAATACCATGAAACGAAGGAGTTTCATAGGATTAAGGAATTTCCATGAGACGATGGAAATAATTAATAAAATAAGGAATTACAAGGTGTGGGGCCGGTCACGGCTAGGGCGCCCGGCCGGCTAATGACCACGGTCCCGTGACACCTTTCCTAATTTTATGTAATTTTGTATAATTTCTTTAATGTGAAGGAAATACCTTGAAACGAAGGAATTTCATCAATTGAAGGGATTTTCATGGGATCAAGGAAAAATAATAAAATATGATAAAATAAAGGAAGAAGCATGGGACCGACCACGACGGCGTAACCGACTGGCCGGTGGACTTGGTCCCATAGATGCCTACTTAGATATTTTATTATTATTTTCGCCATGGTTTGATCGTTCCTTCGTGTTATCGAATGTTCGTTCGTGCATTCAGGTGCTCATTAGTGCATTTACTGCTGAATACACTTGCACCATTTCCTTGGGGCTTACTCGATGGTAGCTCAGATGCCTGTACGTTGAATATTTTTTACTAACCCGTGGAATTCTGCTGGGAAAAGCCATAAATTGAAGTAACGAAATATTATACAGAACGTACAGTATTTTTTAGGAATTCAATTGATGAATATTACGACTAGATATAATTAATTGATGGCTCTATACTAGCAGGCATGCTGTCTAGGGGCATTATAATTATATCAGAAATCGAGGTATAAGCTAGCTGAAGCAGAACGCTCGATTTGAATGTTTATTCTGTAAAGTCAGGGAACATTGCGACGTCCTGAAGATGTAGTGCTCTATACTAGTGAATAATACAGCTAGGAGCCATCCAATCATTTCGATTCTATACAAAAGTGATTACTGAAATTGCTCAGTTAATGCAATATGTTGTGGTCTCAGCTGGGAGACTTCATACATATGCTCTAAGAAGTAATATACTCGATTATAGACTTTTGAAGATATTCTGAGAGGCAGTACGCTCGATCAGAGGTGTGGCATGAGCTTTCACGCTTTAGCGAGAGACATGAGCCTCAATACTCATCTGATTGTTGGACCAGGAATATGTATGGTTTTACGATTTTAGCCTTTGTCAAAAATCCACCATCTACATTAAGTCCCCTGCTTAGTGAGGGACATTCATGTTCCTCAGTCAGCACTGAATGGTGATTTTCTCATTACAGTTACAGACGAAAATAAGTAGTTGAACTTAGTCGTAAAATAAGATGTTACTGGATTATTGATTGCATGAATGGACCATGGATTGAAAGAAGATCCCAATGGCATGATAGAGCATCGTCTAACGAGCATAAATTGATGTACAACCGCTGATTTGGTGATGGAACCTTGGTGGGCCCGAGCCCAAAAGGAAATCCTTATGGAATTAGGTTTTGGAAACAATATTTGATATAAAAGGGATAAACACCTCTCTTTTTTTATTTCTTCTTCATAGCCGGCCATCACCTCCACTCCTTCACCACCCTCACGACAGCAGCAGGAGGAGCGGAAAATTTCGTCGGAGCTTCACCGTCCAGCCGGAGCCGCCACCGTCCGGCCGACGCCGACAGGTACGTGAATTTTTTTTTCAAGTTTGTTGTTTGCTCAGGAGTTTTTCATCATAAAAATCATATGTGTATATACATGATTTTGGACGTGAGTTTTGTGAAAAACCCTTGTTTTAGGAACGTACGTTCGTTCGATCGTTAGTTTAAGAAACTAGCAATAATCCATGATTTAGGAGAGATTTTATTTCAAATAGACCCGTGTCTAATGATAAAATTTTGTTTATGAGCTTTCATGAGAACCAAAATTTATCTTAAAGGCGTGAGCTTTCACAAAACTAGCATAAACCTTCGTTTCGAAGACAGAAGATCGTATGAAGGAATATTTTTTTTTATTATGAAACCGTGACATGTTCCATGAAAAATATATGACATATTTTATTCATGTGAGTTTGCTCACGTTAAATAAAAAAAAATTGAAATTTTTTTACGTAAATAATTCACGTTTTTTATTATTTTGTTAAAATCAAAATATAGGTTTTGAGCAACCCTTGAAGTTAGACAATTTATTTATGATGAAATATTGCCTTGGTGTGAGTTTTATAACTCAGTTGTGTATGTTCACACTATGAAAATTATGTTCATGATTTTATGGAAAATCAGGTTTCAACTTTCAAATAATAAGGCCTCGCTCGTTCTTGCAGGTTTTAAGGAACGAGCAAATTTTGGGGTGCTAACTCTTATATCACAATCACTACTATTAATGGAATCGTAAAAGGTAAGAGTTAACAATTACCATTTCGTAGATGCTAACATGAGCGTTTCCATCGTCTTATTGCACGATTCCATTGCTTTGTTGAGTTTTGTATCCTGTATTGATGATGTACTGAAATGGAGTATTGTGTGAATGACACAGCTGTTTTGCAAGGATGTTTGACTCCCAATATGATGATATATCCAATAATAACGCATGTATGGACGAAACTTCCATCGGAGAAGAAGAAGAGGAAACTCCCAGCATCAAAAATATTCCGAACACGGATGATACGTTCTTCGTATTTCAGCACAGACGTGAGAAACGTCTTGGGACTCCAGCGTTCCATCTTCTGATAAATCCTAGGGGTGTTACTCAGAAGAAATTAGTGACTCCTCGTGCAACCATCCGATTCTGCCTCCAGAAAGGGAACCTTTCTGGTTCAATCATAGAATTCAAATTTTCTCGACGACCTTTGGAAAAATTCTCCGGATGGGCAAGACATATGCTGGGTTTTCCTCATGTTCGAGCAATGCTGGATTGTACACGGGTAACAAGAGCTATTCAAATTTCTAGAGACTTGTTTATATATCACGATGTCCGAGCCATAGTAGCTCTGCTTGGTCGCTGGTGCATTCCAACCCATACTTTCATATGTAGATGGGGAGAATTCATCATCACTTTAGAGGATGTAGTTGCTCCATTGCACCTCCCAGTCACTGGTAATTTCCCCGAAAATCTTTCTACCGAGGAGGAGATAGAAGTTTCTAGCACCTTGACAGCTCAAATGGAAGAAAGTAATAAACTTTCCAGCAAGTATTATTTTTATCACTGGTTAACACATTGGTGGCCTCGAGATGGAACTCCTGATAGACTTGATGATGGTATGTTGTCTATCGCTGCTCGCTTATGTTTGTGGTTATCCAGAGATGTGTTTGAATAAACAGGGAATTTGTTGAAGCCTTTTGTGATTCCCTTTGCTATTAAAATGGCTCAAGATGAGCAACTCCCGATAGGTAGTTTATTCTTGGGTACTTTGTACTCCAACTTAGACTCCTTAGTTATAGACTCTAGCATCTCTAACAGCTTCATGAAAATCGAATTTTATGCTAATACGATGTTTCTCCAAGCTTTGATATGGGAACGCTTTAAGAATTATACACCCATTCCTCGTAATGTCTTACAAGGACCTAATATTGATGCTCGCCATGTTTTCTATGAAAAAGATAATGCTAGGATGATGCGCTGGCATACAAAGCAACCCCGAATGAAGCCACGTCTTGTCGATGTGTTAGACGATGAGTCTAAGTTAAACTTTCATCCATGGGTGTTGATTCCTCCCTGTGTTTCTCAGCTGAAAACTTTCAATACCGAAGAAAGTATTTCCCTAAAGTATGGTGCGGATCGAAGTGATGGAGAGAGATCTTTTATGTTGAGTTGCACTCCTGGTTACTTAGCATCGGAAATATATGGAGTATTTTTTGTGGAAGAATATAACATTGATAGAGCAGCCTGACAGATGAGTATGGACCAGTGTGTTCCAAATTTTCGGAAGAAGAAACCTTCAGTCGAACAGCTCATGCTCCATTTAGACCGTACCCTTGTAGAAGGAAGCAATTACTGGTTTCCTTGTTCTGGGCGAGTCGTGCACGTAACCCCTGGACATATAGACTTTTGGAACCAGCAACTTGACCGTTTGAACGATTTTGTGATGATTGTTCAGCCTTTAATCAAAGAACCTCCTTCTCTTGAAATGAGCTCCACTCGACCAAGATTGAGGTCCCTCTCTGGTGGCGATAAACGAAAGTCATCTCCAGGGTGTTCACCGGTATGTGTTTCTCTTGCGTTCTTTAAAATAAATGATAATTACATTTGACTATCTTATTAATTCTGTCGCAGAATGGTCGTATCGTGAGACCTCGAATTGATGTAGACTTCTCAGAGATGGAACAAGTCATTCATGGTGGAGAAGGCAGGAGCAAAAATTATAGGATGTTACCTAACACCATAAAGTCCCTGGTCATTTCTTTGGTGAGTTGTCAACATCTCTTTTGCCATGACTTCTTCTTATCCGTGTAGTTAGGATGAAAAAACCAATATTTGTTACTCCGTTACAGACTTTTTCTCCATCAAGTATTGACGGTCTTCGATTCTCTACTGCTGAACAAGTCGTTTCTGAATCAATTGTTGGTGAAGAAGTTGATGTAAGTATTCATTCACATTTTCGATTATAAACGTTTCGTGAACAAAGTATTAAACTTTGTAATATATTCAGAAGGATGTCATCATGGAAGCGGAAATCAATGATCGTTCTTTGGAGGATCACGACGAAGGGAACTCCCGAAGCTCAGTACCGAATAAAGATAGCGATGCTCCTGCTGATACGAGCAATTACAGCTCCTCAAATGCTTTGGATACCACCCAAGTAAGCATTCTTCTTATACTTCCCTTATAGAGTGATAATATTTATGATTTATGGATGAACGTATCATAATCCCTATGTATAAGTGAAAAACTGTATCGAAATACGTCATCAGAAAATTCAGAACTCAGTTTTTTAACAAAAATGATGTAGAATCTTCGTCCGATGTCGGATTTTCGTGGTCTACCCATGTATTTTGGTTCCCACGAAATTTCCAATCTTTAACATAGAAGATTTTTTGACTTCTAAGCATGTTTAGGACCCGAAACAGGCAAAAAGTAAACTTCCAGGAGACTTCCAGAAAATTTTCAGCTGGCATGTGATCCGATGTTTTGATCACATATTTTTACTCGTTCATCCAATTGATATGAAATTTTGAGATGTTGTAGATAACATCCATACGAAGATAATGGTATATAACTAGACTTTATATTATTCACCAATTGCTCCCAGTTCGTCTTTTTCTACAGGGTAGTGTAAAATCCTCTAAGACGAGCTCGTTGTAAAACGTGTTTTTATAAATTTCACGCTATTTGCTCATGTCTTGAATGCATAATGATGAACTTTGATGATGTTATACCACTTGTATGTTTTAGTTTATGATTCCATTTGGTTTCCATGTTTAGATTGCTCTAATCTCATGTAATCTTCGTATTAGGTACTAAATGCCGAAGTTGAGAATAATGGAACCGATAATGATGATTTGAACAACCCTGTGGTTATGAAGGGACAAACACCTCTGTACTTCAAGTCCGTGAGGGTATTGCTACTGAAACTAATAAGGAAACTGAGACTTCAATTGTTGTTGTTCTAGTGGCGGATGAAGCCGAACCACGAGTGGAAGAAACTGTCGCCCTGACTGCAGAAATTGCTCCGGTAATTGAGAATCGTATAGTGGTGCATGAATATCCGAGTGCGGGAGTTTCTTTCGATCCTCCATTTGATACACCACTCCCATACCACGAACTAGTTGGTGGATTCAGCGTTCCTATTGGGTATGCCGCCTTGTACGAGAAGATACAGAGGAAATTTGGTCACATCATCGTTATCAGAGATCCAAAGCGTGCTTATTATTTAACAATGCAAGTAAGTGTTATCTTGCGTGTTGTAAGCGATATAACAGTTACTCCATATGTACTCTTTGATTCGGAGTTCAACTTGGAGAATTCTGAGAGACTTGGCTTCAACGTGAAGTGGCTTCGTAAGAAGATAGATGCTATCAAGGACTCATGCGAGAATAACATACTCTTTCCCAATGATGCTGTGATGAAGAAGAAAGCGAAGATTGATAGGTTGACTGAAGAGCTGAATACGGAGAAGGCGGCTTTATAAGTCTTGAAGGATGCAGAGGAGCGAAAATATTTCTTTATTGATTTTATTTGATTTCCTTTCCATAATATATTGAACTTCTGAACTTCTGAGAGATGTGAGGTTTTATTTTGGTTTTGATTTTTTGATTGGTTTTGGACTGGTAGATGATTGAGGATTTTCTTTTGGACTTGATAGAGATTTTCTTTAAGTAAAATGAACTGAATTTTGATAAATTGTTGAATTCAAATACTGAATGCAAGTATTGCAAACGTTTTGGAGAGATTGAAATACAATGAAAGAAAATCCTAAATTCCAAATCCAGACGTCATGAATGTTCAAACGCCTAGTACCTCAAATGCCCAATAATTTCAGGCGTCAAATGCTTTAAGCCAATTCTCATGTATTATTGGCACGGACCTACCATCCGTGTTGATCAGCCTGTAGTATCCTTCAACTATGGATTTAGCAACCACGAAAGGTCCTTCCCAATTGGAGTTTCTTGCAGAATAAAGATCGCGCTTAGTTGCTTTGAGAACTAGGTCTCCTTCATGGAATTTGTTAGGTTTGGTCGTCCGCGCCTTGAATATCTTCTGTTGATTCGAAATTCCTCGTGTGGTGGGATTCCATGGTTGTGGCACATATGGACACTCATGCAACGGGGAGTATCCAGAGTACTGTCTGTCATGCTGAGCCATGTCTTCAGAAATAAACCTTTTGATAGAATGCTCAATTTGAAAAAGATTTGTATTCAACCATTTGGTGTAATATTTCCGTGGTGAGGCTATCCACTCATAGCACTTTGCGACGGCCAAGTTTTCAGTGGGAAGAAGTCCCCGGACCAGGGCACAATGATTAAACATTGGTAGTATAGGCGCATGAAGAGGAATCAGACTTGCCTGAGTACGGAACCTTTTGATGAAAGAATGTGCACTTTCTCCAGGTTTATGTGCTAATTCCACCAAGGCTTTAACTTCTTCCAGATGCTCGAATGATGGAGTATCTTTTATTTCTTCTGAATCAGAGCTTTCTTCGACCAAAGGCATTAGAGTCACCTTTCCAGCATGAATCCAAGGTCGTCCAAGAATCATGTCATATCCTGGATCTTCCCGGATTATATAAAACTTGGTCTCAGTGCAGACCGAGTTTTCTCTGACTTTGAGGGTGATGTAGTCGTATGAATCTCTGAGTGTCCCTTTATGGTCTCTGATTGACATGGGAGCATGTGTAGCTTCTTGTCGAGTAATGCCAGCGGCTCTGAGAGTTTTCAAAGGAATGACATTGATGGTTGTCCCAACATCAACGAACACTCTTCTGAATTCATTTCCCTTGAGATGCACTGTGGTGAGCATTCCCCGGTCATACATATCTTTGTCAGTGGCTGGAGGCTCAGGAGGTACTTCTGGGATCAGTAAACGTTTACCGGATACTATATGATTCAAAGTTGTGAACATGTCTCCCCTTTGAGCCTTCGACAGATAAATCAATTCGCAGACATGTTCGATCAACGACTGAACCGCCTCTTTGACTGGTTATTCAGAGATAGAGAATGTCCTGACTGGAAGAGGGTATCTGTGTACTCCTTCAGTCCCCAAGTTAAGTTCTCCTGATTCGACCTTTTCGTTGAATATACGCTTCAGGACCCTGCAGTCGCTGGTGGGATGATTGACGAATCTATGGAAACGGCAGTAGCGAGGATTCTCCATTTCCTCTTCAGTTGGTTCTTTTCTGACATACGAAAACTTGATTGAACCGTTTTGGATCCAGGCATCCAGCAGTTCAATGACCTCTTCGATACAGAGAGGGAAGTCAGGTTCTGCTGGATCTGTGTTTTGGGTTGGAGCTTGTGCGTCTCGGGTTTGATTACCCTTTCTCGGTGCCTTTGGAGGAGCTGAAGATGCAGTCTTGCACTGCGGTTCGGCTTTCCATTTACTCCCTTCTGCAACAACATTTTTGGAAGGCTGGATGTTGTACTGTTTGTTAATCAGACGCCTGCTACCTCGAGTCTCTCGCGGTTCCTCAGCTTTTATAGTTTTTTCTCTTTCCAGTAAAGAAGGTGTGGTGGTCGTTGATCTCTTAGCCGCTTCATGAAGTTCTGAAAAGGTATGGAACCGGAGATTTTCCAATAAATCCTTGTAGATCGAGATCATTCCATTGATGCACAAGTCTACAAGTTGCTGCTCTGTGACATTCGGATCATGAAAATCCAGGGCTTGAAGCCTGGACCTTTTCACATAATCATTAGGATGTTCGTTGCTCCGTTGAAACATCCTTCCAAGATCAGAGAGAGTGAATTCCTCTAAAACAAAGAAGTAATTTCTATAGAAAGCATTAATCATCTCTCCCCAACTTTTGATAGACCCTGGTGCGATATTGTTGTACCAGGTAAATGCCCTGCCTTTTAGAGATTTTGAAAATTCCTTAAGGCGGACAACATGGTTGTGATCATGTTCGCCCAACGCTTCCAAGAACCGAGATACATGTTCTCGAGCATTTCCTGTTCCATCATAAAGGGTGAACGTCGGAGAGACATAACCTTTTGGTAGAGGAATCCTTTGTGTAGCAGTAGGGTATGGAGGTTGGTGACGATGGACAGATGAAGTTTTATCTTTTCACGATCCTCCAATAGGCGCTCCAAGTCTTCACGAGTGATGAAACTTGATGATTCCTTCGATGGTGGATCGTATGTAGCTTTGCGGACTTCATTGTCATCCACCTTATGAACTGGAACAACTTCAGGATCAGTATCTAAAGACGTTTCTTTTCCTTTTACCTTTTCTTGAGTTTTCTCTGACATCTTGTCAGTGAGAGTTTAGAGATAATTGCACATCTCCTTCTGTGTTGCAGCCATGTCAGTCTGATTCTTGGAAAGGGTCTCTTGCACCTTCATGAGATCAGCTATGGTAGACGGGTTTTCTCTGATCTCTTCAGGGAAACGACCAAACAGGGGATGTGCTCCAATATTGGTCTGAGAAGGAGTGATATCACCGTCATTGTTGGAAACATGAATGGTTTCTGGAATACCGTCATTAGTGTCGTTGCTAGTGCTAGCATCGTTCGTGTTAGGATTTGAAACTGTACGCGATCTAAGATCAACCATCTTTGTGAGAATTGAGATTGCAACCGAGAGAATGATCTCTCACTTTGGTTGCCAATCTGTAGATGGGGAAAACGATTTGCTGGTTTTTATCGAATTGAGGAGACGACCGTGCGGAGGAGACTCCTTGAACCGAGCGAAATGTTTAACCTCACACAGATGCACTGCAAGAAGGGAGTGCTTAGATTCGAGTGATCAATTTGTAGGACTCTGTGTGAGATCAATGGTGATCAAGGATTGTTGGTTTATTGTGTATTTTACGCGAAAATAGTTTCTGAATGATTGAGTTTACTCAATTGAGAGTAATTACAAAGACGATGAGTTCGGGTAGAAAAATTGTCTCTTTTTTGAACGTTGTCTTGTTGGCAAGAATTGTTCTCTTTTTCAATCATCAGTTCAGAGAACTATTTATGCTGCAAAAATGGTAGACACCATGATCCCAGTAAGTGTGACAGTTACTGAAGTGGAAGAGTGGGAAAGTGGGGAATCGTGTAAAACCAGTTTCTCATCATGATGAGGTTTTTGTTGATTGTCCACCCACTACTTCGTCAACTTCCTCAACCGCTTGCACGACTTAGTCACATTCTCATCGTGGATGAACACACTTGTCGTAGACCTCCATACCAAAATCCTAGTTAATATCCCCCCATGTGACACGATTGATGTCTCGTGGTTTGTGGAGTCTGCAAGGCAGACGTGTTTTAATTAGTCAGTTGTTGACTTGATGAGACAATGAGTCTTTGTATTGCTAAATCGAACATGCTTTGCAAATGTTCTAGGATTCATGAATTGAACATGTCTATTGAGACAGAGGTATAATTCTCGAGTAAATGTTGATAGTTAAGGTGAGCAAGTATTGCTCATTCGATGAATTGTTGAATATTGATAATTGAACCAATAATCCTTAATCTGAGCAAATACTGCTTGTATGAGCAAATATTGCTCATTTGATGAATTATTGGTAAGAGAACCAAACAAAATATTAATTAAAATACTGGCAGCTGAACCGAGTATACTTAATTAAAATGTTGATCATGAGATCAATGCAAAATTATTAGTGTTTGAATCTGCTCAGAATTATGTTTTGCAGAGCTTTGGATCTGAAACCCTAATTTTGATCAATTGCTGATCAATTAATGATTTACTGAAAATCAACCATGGAGTGAAGGAGGTTCCGGTTACATGGGATGATGAGTCGACCATGTAACGCCCATATGATCGAGTGAGAAAATACCAAAGTCTCTTGAAGACCAGTTGGTCAAAAAGATGATCAAATGCTGGTTTAATCATTTATTAAATTAATGCTCCTATGAGTGTTGGGTAGTAAAAACTAATTGTTGAGAGGTGAGGACCGACCAAGGGGGCCTGAAGCCGTCCCTTGGTGACCGTGGGACCAGTTTCTGGTCGCTCGAGCAAGTCTCAAGTTAATTGAAGAGAGTTTGTACCCAATGACCAATTGATGGCAAATTAGGTCAAAATTGTGAATAAGTGTGGGACCGGCTTCTTACAATCCTTAGGGACGGCCATGGTCGATCATGGAGGCATGCCCGTGTCACCATGATGTCCGTGTCTCAGTCCTGAGAGTTTTGGAATTTTCTGACGAGCGTTTGAGCAACATTTTGAGAAAATACGAAGAAACCAAGGTTTTGCTGAAACTGGGAAACTTCATAAGATGAAGGAAATAATAATAAAATAAGGTATCTTGTGACACTTTCTCTAATTTTATATTATTTTTCATGATTTTATGAAAATACCATGAAAATCAAGGAGTTTGTTGAAACTAAGGAGTTTTCCTTAAAGTGAAGGAGTTTACATGAGATGAGGGAAACAATAAAATTAATGATGATAAAATAAGGGGCATGTGGGACCGGGCATGGCTAGGACATGGTCGGTTGCCTAGTGGCTCGGTCCCTGAGCCTTCCCTAATTTATTTTTTTATTTTCATTATTTGAAGGAAATATCATAAAATTAAGGGATTTCCATGAGATGATGGAAATAATTAATAAAATAAGAATTACAAGGTGTGGGACCGGTCACGGCTAGGGCATGGCCGGCCGGCTAGTGACCACGGTCTCGTGACACCTTTCCTAATTTTATGTAATTTTTGTGTAATTTCCTTAATGTGAAGGAAATACCATGAAAAGAAGGAGTTTCATAGGATTAAGTAATTTCCATGAGACGATGGAAATACTTAATAAGGAATTACAAGGTGTGGGACCGGTCACGGCTAGGGAATGGACGGCCGGCTAATGACCACGATCTCGTGACACCTTTCCTAATTTTATGTAATTTTGTATAATTTCCTTACTGTGAAGGAAATACCATGAAATGAAGGAATTTCATCAATTGAAGGGATTTTCATGGGATCAAGGAAAAATAATAAAATATGATAAAATAAAGGGAGAAGCGTGGGACCGACCACGACGGCGTGACCGGCCGGCCGGTGGACTTGGTCCCCTTAGACGCCTCCTTAGATATTTTATTATTATTATTTTCGTCATGGTTTGATCGTTCCTTCGTGTTATCGAATGTTCGTTCCTGCATTCAGGTGCTCGTTAGTGCATTTATTGTTGAATACACTTGCACCATTTCCTTGGGGCTTACTCGATGGTAGCTCAGATGCCCGTACGTTGAATATTTATTACTAACCCATGGAATTCTGCTGGGGAAAGCCATAAATTGAAGTAACGAAATATTATACAGAACGTACAGTATTTTATAGGAATTCAATTGATTAATTTTATGACTAGAAATAATTAACCGATGGCTCTATACCAGCAGGCATGCTGTCGAGGAGCATTATAATTATTCGGAAATCGAGGTATGAGCTAGCTGAAGCAAAACACTCGATTTAAATGTTTACTCTGTAAAGTCGGGGATCATTGCGACGTCCTGAAGACGTAGTGCTATATACTAGTGAATAATACAGCTAGGAGCCGTCCAACCATTTCGATTCTTTACAGAAGTGATTACTGAAATTGCTCAGTTAATGGAATATGATGTGGTCTCAGCTGAGAGACTGCATATATATGCTCTGAGAAGTAATATACTCGATCAGAGACTTTTGAAGATATTCTGAGAGGCAGTACGCTTGATCAGAGGTGTGGCATGAGCTTTCACGCTTTAACGAGAGACATGAGCTTCAATACTCATCTGATTGCTGGATCAGGAATATGTATAAATATGATTTTACGATTTTAGCCTTTGTCGAAAATTCACATAATGGTTTATGATATCCAGCAATCTCATTAAACCTATGTTTATCAACCCAAGTCATTCAACTATCATTACTGCTTCAGATAGCATAATGATATATCACGGTCATCAGTGACCTAATTCAACATTCATGGTCCACAAAGCATATTACTATCTCAGCAGATACTTCATGCTTCATCCATCATAATCGTGAACTATGAACTATGTTTAGTTCATCAGTTATAACTCATAGTATAACCAGGCCAACAATTAACCATATAAAATACATATGCATAGCATACTTTCACATGAGACACCAATGCCTGTCACATGGGGGGATATTTACTAGGATTTTGTTCTGGCGGCCTACAACACGTGCGGTGTGCAATACATCCATGATGAGAAATGTAAGTAAGTCATGTTGACAGTTGAAGGAGTAAATGGAATAGTGGATGGTCAATCAACCAAGTCTTCCATGCAAAGTGGAAGTGGTTTATGCACGTTCAACACTTACCTATTCTTCCACTCTGTTCGACCGTCACCACTTACAAGAGATCGATGTGCTGCAATAAATAGGTTTCCCAACCTATGATTTGATAACTAAGACAACTGAATCGAGTAAGACTCAACACACAACTGTCAACTATCAAACACTTACAGAGGATTTTCCTCGTCTACACAGAGAAATATTCTTCAAAGAAGTTCAACACATCACATCATCAATTGATCAATCTCCATTGATCTCCACACATTCTCAGCTTCCCTCCCTACAAACCGACCCTTCTCCTTCCTTGTGACCTAATTGAATCTGGAACGTCCATTGTCTTAATTTAGGTTAGAGTCTTGCATACTCCCGTGCAGTATATTTTTTAAAGGTTCAGACGACTTGCTTCATTGATTACTTGCCTCCTTCACCATTTTTTTTCCAGAAAACCATCAAATCGTTCTTGGCCGCAAACAGTGGGATGTTATAGGAGCTAATATTGGGCTCTATCTTCTCATGGTCGGTCACATATATCATTTGGAGAACGAATTCTCGTATGTTGGACCCTTTATTGAGCTTGTGAAGTTTAAGGAAGTTTATGCACGTTTTTGCATAAGCGTGTATGATTTAGACCCAATTTGCTATCCATGAGCGTGTTTGAGAAGATAAAAAAGAGTCATGTGCCTTGGGTGGGGCCTGTAACAAGACTATTCGGATGAGATGGTTCAGCTCGGATTATCATGAGAACAATTGAGGCTTAGCTCATGAGATTGAGTCTCTTCAAAGTCAGCTAGGATGTGTTCGAGATGGATAGTGAGGCTTGCGGGCCAAATAATATCTACATGAAACCGTGGATCACTTGTGTTTGACCGGTGTATCTCGCGGGGATGTGCTAGTCCGTATTATGGGGTCGATATGATCAATGTGTCTCACTGGGATGTTCTAGGAATTATTCAGTAAGTCGAGTTGGGGCCTAGAGTAGTCATGACTAGTTGTTATCTCGCCGGGATATACTCAGAATCAATCTCTAATCTCAAATAGGGGTGAGTCTTTCTTACAGGAGAGAGAGAGAGCTTCACTCATGCTAGTAAGTCAGTCGTGGACATTTTATGAGGCTGTAGAGCCTTTACGACCAGTGTGTCTCGTGGGGACGTTTGCTGGGAATCATGGATTCCCAACAAGCGTGTCTCGCGTGGACTTATGCTAGAAATCATGGTTATAAATGCCATGCATACCAAGTCTGAGTCTCTCTCGTGGGAGTTCAGTTCAACGAATTCGTCTCTTTTGGCGAAAAGGGATGAAGCTAAGGCTGAGCTTGTATTATGACGACTAGTGCTAAGGCTAGGGTTGAGCTTGTGTTTCGAAAATGAGGACTGAGCTAATATTGAAAATCCACTTTATATTCATTAGACCTTGATCATCTATGATTTGAATTTGCCAAACCTAAAAAATGACTATTTTTTCCTTGGCTCAAAACGTCATGAATTTAACAATCCACCCCCTAGTAGTAAAATTATCATTTTTCCATGGTTCGAAGTTTTGCTTGAAATGATCATTTTATCCTTTGTCAAAATTTCACCATCGACACTTGGTCACAACTTTACAAAGTTGTAGTATATCGCCTTAAATTCTGAGAATAGTCAAAACTATACTAGCTATCGGGGTTTTTCTGCTAGGAAGTTTTCCGCGTTAAAAAAATCTTTTGTGTGGTGTCCTTAGTTTTATTTTATCATCATAACGCGGAAAAAAAACTAGTGAACAAGAAATCTTAGACTTCTCGGATTGCTCCATGAACCTAAGTACGATCTAACCGCATATATTGTAAGTCATAAAAAAAGCAATAATAAATAAAGTACTCACGGATTTTACGTGGTTCAACGATATAATGTGTGTGTATTATCTACATCCACAAAACGGCTATGACCTATTTATTCATTATAGAATCAACTTAGAATTACACATCCTGATTGACTAAAACAATCCATCGATTCACCAAAACGTGGCCGAGCACAAGAACTCTCACAAACGCCCTACAAATCCAAAATAGAGTCTTCACCATACGAGATAATGTTTACCATATTATCTACCATAACGAGATGATTTTCTCTGCACACCCTGACATAAATTATTCTTGGACGCCTTCTGCTCAACACATATAATTTATTCCAGCACCACCAAGGTGATCTTATCCTCACATACGATGTCGTAAAAACACTACAAACGAATACTCCATAACGATATATCTTCCGACATCGATAAATATTCCATAAACCCATAATGATGTATTACTTTCACCATAATGGTTTCTCACATCCACCCCAAAAGGTGGAATGAATTCCTCACATCTCTAATGATAATTTTATTGATAATCATGGCTAAAATTCATAGCCTAAACCTCCTTTTATAAGAGTCACATTACTTATCCTACAAGAATAGGGTTCCTTAACTTAGATATTAAGATCTTAAACTTTAGATTTAAGTAAACTAATTAAAGTTTATCCCAAACTCTAATTATGCCAATATAATTAATTATCGACTATGTTTGGGTTATCCAAACCCAAAACTGACCGACGTTAACAAGTTTAAGTTTATCTTAAACTCAAACATCTTACTTACATTCCAAAAATTCTCTACCTTGGGACATGTATTTATGCATGAGACGATTAACATATAATCCTTCATCTTCTGAAAATCGATTCCACTAAATGCTTCCTTACGCATCCTTGCTACGAGGAATCAAACCGAACCTAGTTCACCCATAATGTTTTGTAAAACCTCCACCAGAAGAGACCAAACCAAACTTGAATGTCACTATCTCAATAGTTAACAATCCAACCTATTGGTGATTGTACAAATCTCCACCACAAAGAAAATTCCTGACCATATCATCACTCATCGTCATCCAATCACCTGCTATGTAACATCTTGAGATACTTCTTACTCCTTAATGTTCACAACTCCATATTAATTGCCATCATTCTAGGTGTAATGCATTCCAAATCAATCATACCATACACGATCATTGTCCATGTACCTTCGAATTTAGTTCAGTCATTATACACCTTTAGGCCTTTCATGCCTTTTCAAACTTGCTCCAACATGAGCCTAGATCCATATTGGCCTTCCCTTCTCCACCTAAGTTAATGTTCCGTTCCACTTAAGCCTTACTCCAACTAGTGCATCGTACCTTATGAGGGATGACATCCGTAACTACCCGATCAACAAATGAAACTATCACAGTATCCTCCGAGAGAACTCCTAAGCACCCTTAGCAGAACCATAACCTTCATCAACTCCAGCTAACTCAATCAATTTTTCAAAAAAATGATCACACACTTTCTCCTCTTTCGCCAGCATGTCCACCAAATTGAGTTAACGAAATACTTCAGGTTAGTTTATATAAAACCAACCTTCGTGTTAGCTTCCAAGAAACCAACCATCTTGTATGTATTAGTGCATGTTGAGCATGACTCCAATTGTGCACCAAATATAAGCAATCCAGGAATTGTTGTCACTGCGTGCCAATCTGGAGTTCATCTCTATGAATCTTGATTTACCCGAGCCTATCTCCGATTGGATCATGATTCTATGGTCATATATCACCAATTGAGTTTTACTTATCCATAAAAGCTCACCATACCTTGAACAATTGCATATATACCAAAAACAATAAAATGTGTCGTGATTCAAAGAGACTTCGACAGCTGACACACCATAGCTTTTGGCACCACTTCAGCAACCTCAACGGGCTTTGACATAATTTTCAATGTAGTCTTTTACGAATGTATTAGCAAGCATGTATTTTCGATTTCGCGAATTGTGACTAGCGTCGAAGAATTCATTGTTACCGTTGTAACAATGCATAACGCAATACATTATTTCTTGTGCATATCCCTTTCCCAATCTTGCTCCAAACTTACACCAATGTTTCGAAATATGATAATTTGTCTTTCACACAAAGACCCAATTACACCAGCCATATTCTGAAACTTTTAGCAACTTCTTCAATCTCCAAGCAATTAAAGACGTTGTTATGTTTACTTTATCATGCTTTGTAAAGAAAATAACTTGACGTAAAAAATAACGTTGTCTCAAAAAGAATCCCTACCTTCATCTATACGGGCTCTGTCACTATTGAAAACATAATTTTAATAATTGTAGCAGACAAGAAAACCCAACAGAAATAATCTCTACCTTCATCGCTATAATGTAGCTCTCTCCAACAGAAAGTCTCATACTGACCATCGGGAAATTGAACAACTAATGGATAATAAAGGTTGACGGAAAAACACGCCGCAATCGTAGCCTTTAATTCTCATATTCATGCACCATGTTTTCTCCAAAGTATTATGCGCAAGCTTACATAGACACACCACCATACACATTGAAGTATTGTGCCTTTTATTCTTTAAACTCTTGAAGTGTCCAAGCGATACCTTATTAATTCACGAAATAATTTGATCTATGGACAGCGTCATTGTGGTAAAGGTCGTAACGCCAGAGGCATTATTACCGCAAGGCATAGAGGGGGAGGTCATAAGCGTCTATAATTCCTCACAACGGGTCTTTACCAAAATAAGAACGTATCAGCAATACAATAGACCAACCTGTTTCTTCAAACGGTCTTGCACTTCAACCAGCTCTTATCAACTTTAAATGGTATATAACCAACGTACTCTTCGACTGAACATTATTGAAAAGAATCAAAAGATCACAAATTATCTAGCTTCTCTATCGGAAACAACACGAGAGAAACTCTAAAAAGAACATTGATTTACCAACAAAATGTCATATTCAACACAGAAAAGCAAACCCTACAAACTGTGTTGGAAAATTGGTTCTTATACAAAAATAAGAAACTATAGATCCACCACGACTAATATCGCATCTCTTCAAATGATCATTGTCCCGTGCTGCTACACATTTCAAATACTAAAACTGAAAACAATACTCTTCACATCTGGAACGTATCAAATATTGGCCAACAATCAACACTTCCAAAACGAACCTGCTACGATATTTTCTCAAATCCTTATTGTAACAAAAAACTAAGGAAGAACGAGTATGAATTCGTCTTTACATTCTTTAACTTCATGTTAAAGACAAATAACAACATGATCCAACTGGTGACGGTTGATATCGAAATTATTGTTTCCCTTGGCATGGAACAATAATGAGACTTTAACATTCTAATATTTCCATCTTTGCTTCTACCAATACACAAACAAATTTGTACCCTACTACGATACTTTTGCTTTATTTTGTCTTTCCAAGAAAATGCCAATTAACTGAAAAACCAATCCGCGCAGGTGTTTCAAACAGTTCACAAGAATCTCATACGGTGGGAAGTACAAAGCGTAATCACTTAACCTTTTAACTTTATAATATGGAAAAGAAAACTTACTTGAATCCATGTATAGGATTTACGCTCCAATAAGTATCAATGCCAAACCTCCAATGTAGAGCAACACAAAATCAAGACTGTACATCTTGACCATATCGAATGCAGATCACCTGATATAATCTCATTCCTTTAAAAATACGCTTTACTTTGCTTTGTATTCAAACTCTGGATCTTCGGTAGCTGTAATATCAAATCCACACATAATTGTTTAAACCAAATCCTTCGTTTATCAAAATTTCTGCCAACCAGAAAACCCGAAACTTCTTTCTTCGAATCTTCTATCCAACCTCAAGCTCTGATACCAATTGTTGGAGTTCAGAGCCATCTACACATGCTAATAATGCAGAAAACAAACTAGCGCACAAGAAAATCTTAGATTTTCGGATTGCTCCATGAACCTAACTACGATCTAGGATGAGAAAAAGAGAAAGAGAACCACACATATTGCAAGTCATATAACAAAAGCAACAATAAGTAAAGTACTCATGGATTTAATGTGGTTCAACGATATACACAATGTGTCTATATTGTCTACATCCATCAAATGGATACGACCTCTTTATTCATTATAGAATCAACTGAGAATTCACATCCTGGTTCACTAAATCAACCCATCGACTCATCATAACGTGACCGAACAAAAGAACTCTCACAAACGCCTATAAATCCAAAGTAGTGTCTTCACCCATACGAGATATTATTTACCATATTATCTACCATAACAGGATGATCTTCTCTGCACACCCTGACATAAATTATTCTTGGACGCCTTCTTCTCAACACCAATAATTTACTCCAGCACCACCAAGATGATTTTCTCCTTACATACAACGTCGTAAAAACATATACAGACGAATACTTCGCATAAATACTCCATAAACCCATAAGGATGTATTACTTCCACCGTAATGGTCTCTCAAAATCCACCCTAAAAAGTGAGATGAATTCCTTACATCTCTAATGAGAATTTCTTGAGAACTCATGACTAAACCTCGTAACCTAGACCTCCTTTTATAAGAGTCACATAACTCATACTACAAGAATAGGGTTTCCTTAACTCAAATATTAAGGTCTTAAACCTTAGGAATAAATAAACTAACTAAAGTTTATTCCGAACTCTAATTGATACCGATACGATTAATGACCCACTATGTTTATCCAAACCCAAAACTGACCGAACTTATAACAAATTTTAGGTTAGGGTCCGCGAGTTATAACCCCAAAGGTGTCACTATCCATCCACAAAAAACCCATCAAAACAAAAGAAACACAAAAACCCCAAAAAAACAAAAGTAACACAAAAACTCCAAAGAATTTGATGAAGCCAAAATTGGTTTCATCATAAAATTTGATGAAAACATCATAGAATTTGATGAAACCAATTTGGGTTTTATCATAAAATTTGATGAAACCAATTTTGAAATTTGGGGTTTTTGTATCAATTTTTAAAAATTTGAGGGTTTTGTATCAATTTTGTTTAAGATGGAGTTCTAATGGATCCCAACATTTGAATGGGGTTTTTGTACCACAAGTTTGGTCACCTTGGGATTTTATGACTAGTTTTGTTAAGGTTATCTTAAACTTGAACGTCTCACCTACCTTCCAACATGTTCTATATGCCAAAGACCTGCTTGTCTGGCTATTAATTTGGGGTTATTGCGAAGGAACAGTCTTGCCTCCAAAGGAGCGGATCTGAATAGAAGAATTTCCGGGTTCTGAAGATTGCGAAGGAACAGTCTTGCCTACAAATGAGCGGATCTAAGCAGAAGAATTTTCGAGCTCTGAAGCTCTCAATCAGAGAAAGTTGAGGAAAGAAAACAAAAAGTTGAAGAGAGAGAAAAGCTAGTTGCGGCTAACCCCACCGCTCAAGGATCCATTACAGAGATCAATTTATCAGCTACAAGATCTTATTTTTCAGAGGTGACAAAATGAACCACAACTATTGCAAGAAAATTCTAGTTCCAAATCTGAGGTCAGTTTTTATTTATAGTTCGAAATGCAGCCTTTTCTATAGCTCATCTAAACTTTTTGGGTTGGAATCTTTGGATTAGATGGTAAGCTATCTGAGCAAACCCATTTAGGTTGATAAATACTGAAATATACGATTATGTAAACCCAACCTATACGAATTCCCACTTCCTTTATTACACTCACAAGATTTACAGATAAACCTCTGTTTGGATCACAAGTATCAATTCATATAGACAATCCGTTGCTTTCAAGGCTGCATATTGAGGATATATAAAGACATTCGCAGTGCATCATCCAAAATATACAGTTCTGTTTTATCCTTCCATTCCTCAGCAGTCGTGCTAAACAAGCAACTATTATGTGAAAGGAGTGAAAGAATGGTGCAGTTTCAGAATCGAACACAAAGTGACAGACCAACATTGTCAACATTTACAAACTCATAAACACTCAAGCTAAAGATCAATTGAAAAAAATATCCTAAAACCAACCAGAACAATTAGTACAAACTGGAGAGGAAAAAAATACAGTGGGCTTACATTTTATACAAGGATTTTGAGCAGTACGTAACCAGTAGGAGCAGAAATGATTGAAGACAGCTTTGTTGCTGGTTCTTGACATGTAGTAACCGTGCTTGAAAACCCAAACTGGTTTAGCTTGGCTCTTTATCTCGATCTCCCGGTAATATACAAAGCTGAGGAACTGCATTAGACTAGGAACTTCCATGAGATCTCACTGATGAAACAGACTGTGCTGAGACAGATGCAGTCGGACTGTTGGGATCTCTATCTCCATTTGCGGCTCTAGTTTTTCCAGTCAGCCTCTCTATGGCTTCTTGAGCAAGGTCCATAAACCACTCATCCTCCGGCAATATCCTGATATAAGGGATTTCAATCTTAGCTTGAAAAGAAAATTAATTGCTATTCTAACAACTCACACTGGCACGTGTAAATCAGTATATGTACGACATATCTTTAAAATAATAAAACAGAGGATGAATTATTAATGACAGAAGAATGAAACTTACAGATAACACACTATATAACTAGATGACAAACAACAGGTTAAGTGGTCTCACTACGGCCTATGGGTGTTTGGTGAATCAATCTATAACACAACAAACAAACAAACAAACAAACAAACAAGAAGGACCAAAACTGCCCAAAAGAAAGGAAACTTTAAGGAGCCTGGGTAATGATTATGTTTCCATTAAGAAGCAACATAATTGTACACGTTTAGCTGATATCTATTGCAGAACAGTATATTCCAGCAGTATGACAACCATATTATCCCCCTCACCATCACAATGAAACTTCAGATCGACTATCAAATGTCAATCAAGAAACAGAGCACTATGGTAAATGGATACATTAGGTTATACGAATTGTAGTGGACAACTCTTGTGGGAAAAAGTTTCTCACAGCAACTATTGCACAGCTGACATGACAGGTGAAACTGCTAACAACTTTTTATATTGAATTACTGAACGCGCTGAAATGGGCCCTCACCTTCCACAAAAAAGATAACCATGCAAAATCTCTCATTCAGGATTTGCTTACTTTTTCCTTCATTTTATTACTATTTTCTTTTCGGCCAAACGGGATTTGACTGTTGAGCATTTTACCATGTTCCTTATTCAGCACAAGAACACATACATGCACACAATATTTTGACGACATCGCAACAGTGATTAGCTAGATATTTAGAGTTAGTTTCTTGACACATTCGGTTTAATGCTTTGAAGCAAGACAACATTCCCACTTTTGATATTCAAAGAGATTACCATAGGCAAAAGAAAAGACCGCTATCTGGTGTCACAAATTTCAATCATTAATCACTTAATCAACATACCTGTATGGATCCTTTCCAGTGGTAGCAAATGCTGCTGCAACTCTGGATATTATGTCATTGATAACTTGATTCAAATGCCGTGATAAGTAGCGTCCTTGGGATGAGAAATGAATGACAAATTTCATATCCAGATAGAACTGCAGATATAAATAAAAGGGGTTAGTATTCAATTATAAAGGAAAATAAATATGAAGGGCCGCCAAGCTAAATACCTGCTGAAGACCAAAAGCACCCAAAGGCCTTGGCCCTTCCTCCATATCATCCCAAAAACTTTGGTCATTTGAAAACCACAAGATGACGGTCTCTGTGAGTCTCATTAGTAGAATTGTAGCAAATCTTTCACGGCCTACAAACATCTCTGCTGCTATGGTAGCCATTTTGTTTAGCTTTGCAAAAAGTTCCTACATAACCAAGGAAAAATGACTATAACAAACAAAACAAAACAAAAAAAAGAGAATCGGCAGCTAAAAATGATGCATGTTCAACATTCAGTGACTACTAATATTACGTATCACAAAAACATTTTTTTGGAGCTATAACAGCTTTACGTCCAAAATATCGTAGACGGCAAAACATGTGGCAGATTACATGAGCGTACTTTCAAGTGAAATGAAAAGAGTGAAATGGCACTACTGTAAGGAGCATTCGTGTTTGGAAATATTTAGAATGATTAGTGCATGAATATTTGTTCTGAACTTGTAAGGTTCCTGGTATGATAAATACGAGCACAAGAAACAGGGACTGATGGGATCCGTTCCTCCTGTTCAAGCCATTGATAGGTTGATCTGAGGATAATGAGGGTCACAACTAAACATAAATGCATGAAGCTCGCCATAAATCAAGATTAAGAAAAATAGTACACACTCTAACGATGCCACCCATAGAAATGTGATACTATTTTAAGCCCACGTGAGGCAATTTTTAAGCATAGAGGAGGAAACGGAAGGCTATCTTATTCAGTGTATCACTTGAAATTACCTGGAAGATGGGAGAAGGAAACCACTCAGGTTCATCAAGACTTCCATCCATGTTCAAATACATCTCTGCTTTAAGGTGGGTGTCACCATCTTCTGTGAAAATGAGATTAAGAGCATGCTGTTGACAGAAAGCATCTCTTAACCTATCAACAGACCGTTGCAGCCGTCTTTTCCATTCTCGTTGCTCTGGGTGGCGATTCCTATCTGGTGCTCGTTTACGAGGATCATCCTTGATATTCCCCTGGTTCATCGGGGCAAGCTTCATGGCAGCACGTGGGAGCATCTCATCTGCTAACAAGGATGCATTAGCTAGCAATGCTATCTGCTGGGATTCTGTCTCAGCGAGCCGCACGATTTTATTTGAGGAACCTTCCATGTTTCCTTCATCCTCGAGAGATCCAGGTAGTGCATTTATGAGTAAGCTGATATATGAGTTGAATACTTGAAAGAGACCTTCCAATGTAGGACCTCCCAACTGCATACTTAGCAGTGGTCCTACATCCTCAAAGAAATCCTACAATGGAGACACAAAGCTATCAAGAGAAAAGATCACAAACATGCCAAGAAGAGAGAAATTATACCGGAAACCAACTAACTTTCGATATATATACATAAAAAAAAACGTAGATACTTATGTACTTTTTTATGAAGTAGGATTCCAACATACGAACAGTGAAATCTAAAGTTTAAACAAAAACGAAAATACTAATGGAAAGGCCAAAGAGTTTCTACAATGGAAACCGACTTCAATCTCTATCAATTAGAAAAGAATATACGAGAAACACAGAAGCCTGCTCTTCTACATAGATCTACTTGGCTCTCATTCTCTTTGTTCTCCAGGGTCCTTAGTAATATCCGCTTGCCTATCGGCTTTTCTTTTCCTAGCACAAACTTACTACTAGCTAAAACAAAACATGCCAACTAACACATCAACCATAATGACATAGGTTAGAAGTAAAAGCCTAAAAACCCACCTGGACCATCGAGTTGAAGCGATGGGCACTGCTCGAAAGTTTATAATGGAATGTAGCCGCCGTACCAAGACCAGATTGGCGGATAGCAGTTGGAGGATATACAAGTACCCACTCATCAGCAGCAGCTAGTGCAGCACTGCTCTCTTCAATACGCTTTAAATTAGCGTCCAATGCTTGTTCAACACTAGGCCTAAAAAGTTTTAGGAGCACGGGACACAGTGCCAAACCACGAGCTTCCAACAAAGAACAATGACCTAATGCGATTTGAACACATTCAGCAGCAGCTCTTAAACCACCAGCAGCTGCTGATGAGGCCAATGCATGTCTCTTTACAAGCAACGCAAAAGCCTCTGTTTGTTTAGTGGCCCAAACTACAAGTTCAGATGAATATTGTCGCTCATTACCAAACACAGACATAGAATCAGTAGCAGCTTGAGCAATCGCAGAGAAAACCAGCTGTGATAGGGCAGCTGTATATGCTCCTCCATATGAAGTGCTTGATGGACGAAGGCTTTGCATGTTGTACTGAAACCGCTGGTAATGAGCATTCAGCAGTAAATTATGAGCACGGGGGCCATCTCCAAGTCGTTTCAGAGCTGAAACAGCTGCACGAAGCTCCACACCACGGGTGGAAGGTTGGCATGCAGCTTCAGCGAGCTGATCAGCTAATTTTTGTCTTCTTTCAGTAATAGCAGACTGTAACGAGATGATTGCAGCTGAACTTAATGTTTTCTTTTCTTTCGCTTCTGCAGCTACATTTTCTCCTTCATCTAAGGCATCTAAAGCTTCATCTATTCTCCTCTCGGCTAACAAGACATCGAGCATATCAGGAAACTCTACTGACCACTTCTCTACGTCTGAAGTTTCTCTGTTTTCAGACTTGTGTGTCCCCCGTGATGCAGAATCATCAGAAAAAGTAGTTGACAGGGACTCGATTTGAACTCCCTCAGCTAAACCATGGATTAAGGCTGCCTGTGTGGATAGAAGATTTCTGATGGAAAGAAGCTCCCCCTCTAGATCCGATATCTCCTTCGATGTGCTGCAAATTCGAAAGAACAGACTTTATGAGAGAGAGTGAGTGATCATCATTAAAGTCAATCGCAAACTTTATGAGAGAGAGTGGGTGATCGTTCAGAATAAATTACAGAACCACGAACTTTATGAGAGGGGGTGTCTAACTACCCAAATTAACAAATAGTTTCTATAACTCGGTAGTTCACTAGGCAGACTGCGTATCCACTACAGAAATTAAGAAACGCCTCCTGTTCTAGAGCTTTTGAGAGCATATCTTGATAACCAAGTGATCAGCATTCCTTGACCAAGAGTGTGCCTTGGATGAAACAAAAGTATGCCTCGGGGAGACGAAAAATAAAGATTGGTGTAAACTGCCTAAATGGACCACATCGTTTGTGGAAAACTCGTTTTTGCTTTAAAGCGTCCAGCATAATCACAAGAATTGTGCAATTCCTTATTATTAGGGAACTATTATTATGAGCAGAACGAAGGAGACTAATAACTAGTTATCCAGTGCAGGTTCTTACCTATGTAGAAGAACATGTTTCAAATATTTCGATCGAGAGGACCATCAGAAGTTATGCAGTATTTACACTACACAATAATAAAATTGATTATCCCAGTATCTGGCTAAAAGAGTTTGAGCTTTGAAAATTGGCATCCAAGAAGCAAAATAACCAAACTATAAAGAAGTGATGTGCTTAAGAAGTTCAAAATCGCATCTCATAGCAATAATACTACAGAGCATCTAATAGTTACATGGCAAGTGATGATGCACTCACCGTATGAAAGCTGTATAATTGGCATAAACACTCTTACGCATTTCCTCAGCAGAAGCCTTCTTCAAATCATGAAGGTATGAGCATAACTGCCTTATTTCCTGTAATAGACGCAGAAATTTATTTCATTTTCCCACAGCATATAACTAGAGATTATGTGACGAAAGAAACCGCTGTAACAATTGCGATAACATATGTAAAAACTGAACCCTCTTTTAGTGTGTTGTGTGCAGTTAATGATCCAGTACGAAAAGAAGCTGTGATACAGAGGTATTATAAGGTCTACTGCACATAAAATGTCTTTATATGCATGAGACATTAAAAAATTGTTAACCATACAAGTTAAGGAGATTTTAGTTCACTAGATTGACTATGTGGGTCTAGTATTTTGACATTCTTGCAAGGTATTCCAATTGCATATGGAGTGGAATCCTAATTCCATCAAGGTACAAACATGATTAAACCCTCACTCTTGTGAACTCACCTAACCCCCATCATTGACAAAACATTCTAAACAGCACTGAGTTCTGATGTTTGGCTAATTTTTGTTCTCTCAACTAGGATGTATAGATAAACTTGGTACTAGATGTTTTGGATCCTGCAAACTGGAAACTTGGGACTAGATGTTTTCGACCATCTGCTTACCACTAGGCATATGGTGCAGATGAACCATTACCAAATTGAAAACAATTTCTGATTTTGGTTGAGACACATGGATCAATATTAACATAATTTCAACCTAATTAGAACCATCAAGACTCAAATTCAATCTATCTCTATCTAATTTAAGGTATCATTCCTTATCAATCAAATCACAACCAAATAACTGGGACTAGAAAATTTAATCAAACTACAAACACTTTGTAATTAAATCAACGCAAAAACTTGTAAATTGTCTAACAATCTAGTCAAACGAAATATAACAAATCCCAAAAAGGAGGAGGCAAACTCGTACCTTTTCATTCAAAGACTGACATTTAGATTGTACAAATGCTTCAGGCTCAAAATTATCATTCCTAAATACTTTGAGTTTATCTTCGATCTGAATACCATTTTCCACAACATTACCTGCCCCCTTTGATGGTGTTACTCCACCTGATACCCTGGACCTAGATGACTTAGCTGACGCCATGGTTCTTTCAATCCCTTCTTCGATCTAATTGATCAAATAGGGTTTACCCAATGATTTCTCTTCTTATAACAACAAACAATCCTACTATTTCAACAAAAAAAATAACCCTTTTAGGGTTTTAGATCCATTCCTTGTTTCTGATCACCAACCATTATTGAAGAAGAAGTAGAAGAAGGTGAGCTGGTGGTGATTACTTAATCCAGGTAGTGTTTTACAGAAGAGAGAGAAAACAAGTTGTTTCATTCGCTCGCCATTAACCCTTTCAATGTTTCTTTCTTTCTCTCTCTAAAAAAAAAAATAGAGAAGAAAAAGGAATATTGTGAAGAAACAGTTTCGAGTCTTTTCTTGACTGTTGATGACTCGGTTTTTACTTTTTACTTTCGCAGTCAATTTGCTCTTTTCATTTTTTTATCCGGGCAGAAAGAGAGGGAGAAAAGGAAGGATGATGACTGTTGTTATTTGTGTACAGAAAACTAAGGGGATGGGATTACTTTAGATTCTCACGAAATATATCCAAATAATGATTATTATAGATTCTACATTTACTCTAAATAAAGTTGTGTTATTGTCATAGTTACATGTAGCAAGCAAATGATAGACTCAAGAAAATTGGAATGTTTTCTAACTAATTGGACGGAGCCAAAATTATAAGATGGGGTCTAAAAATTTGCAAGGGGTGCAAAAAAAAAAGTTTTTAGGGGTGCATAGAAGCAAAAATAGGTTTGGATATTAAAAAAAAAAATCTTGTTGGGCCTAAAAAAGGCTTTGGAGCCAGCTGGGCAGGGGTGCAATTGCATAACCATGCAATGGGCTGGCTCTGCCCCTGTAATTGGAGATGAACAAGAATGTGTATAACATAAAATTTCAAGACTAAAAAGAAAGGAATTACTTATGGAGGCTTCTGCTCCAATAATTATAGTGAAGTAAGATTGTTCTCCCTAACGGAATAACTATCTAGTCATAGAAGTCAAGTAATCTATCATAAACAGAGGATGAAAAAACTGGGCAAAAACTACGAATGAAAACACTGTACCATTCTATTAGCTTGTATAACAACGTAGGAAAAATAATAAAAAGTCAATTATTTGCAAAGAAAAGATAGCTCTTGAATTACTAAACAAGGAGACATTACAGGAGAATCTGTACAATACTTTCAAAGAGAAGAAAAATCGATAACCCTATGAAAATAACTTACAACAAATCATCTATCTGGTTCCTTTTCATTATATGAGAAAAACAATGAAGAAGTATCAAGAAATCCATCTAAAGAAGAAATATGGGCGGTGATTAGTAAATTTGACCTCGTAGTGCTATTGGGCTTGCGGTTATCCATCCTCTTCCACATACATATGCTGGTCAATTATAGATGAGAGTTTACTAATCTTATTCTAAATATCTTTGAATCGGGTAACTTTCTATAATCGTTGGATAACACTAACGTAGTTTTGATTGCAAAAGTCAACACTCAACTGATGAAAATTACTTCCCTTCTAAGCTTTTGGAATTGATAAAAAAGATTGAAACACAACAAGCCTCCCCGACCTGATGAGTTTCATGTCAGTTTCTTTAAACATAATTTGTAATTGGGGGGACAACAGGTGATTAACTTGGTACAAAATTTCTTTGAAACAAGATATCTTCACCTTGAAATCAACAAAACCTATTTGTTTTTTTATCTCAAAAATTAATATTAGCGAGTAGATCCCTATTGGGTTATGCAATACTCCTCATATTTTTATTTCTAAACTTATTGTAAATATGATGAAAATGCTTATTGATAAACTAATATCTCGTTTCCACTATGCTTTTTTGCCTTCTAGACAAGTTTCTAATAATATCATAGTATCTTATGAGCCAATTCATACTTTGAAATAATTAAGGAGGGATTATAACAAGATTTAACAATGAATCTTTACAGTCCAAATCTAATTGATCGACACTTCTGATTTCTTGGATTATAACAACTATTAAATGTCTAGTTTTGGAACCATTTTAGGTTTGGTTCTGATACAGAATGAGAAACTTGGTTGATAATTCTAATTTTTCTTTCCTATTTGGCGCCTATTTTTTTTTATAAGTATCTTGTTTTTCCACATTCTCATATAATCCCTTAAAATGCTATGAGTGCATATCTCTTAACAACGGTTACTCTCACCAGAATTTACGAACTAGGATACCATCTAATAAATATCTCTGTTAACATGCATTGTTGCTAGATAAAGGGTTATTGAAGATTTTCAAGTTCCTTTTGTAGTGGTGAGGGTACTTAAAGAAGATAGGGAATAATCTCCATCAATATTGGTGATGATGAAGAACCACGATTGCCAGCTCGGACTCCTCCAAATAAAAGTTGTTTCTTAGCTCATAATGCACAAACTTACATAAAGAGGATATAATCTCAACTGACTTGATCTTTATGTTCCAAAAAGTACAAGAAAAAAACTAAGGAACAAACGAAGACTATTGTGAAATATCAAGATCGTTTATGGGACCATATGGAAATACAAATGAAAAAAATATATCATTTACTAGCAATAAGTGTTTAGAAGATGATATTTAAATAACAATAACCCGGGCAACCATGAGTGCGGAGCTAGTTAGAGCTACCAGGAAAACCATCTCATAACTTCGTGAGTCAAATTGAGGGAACTTATGGCGCGATCCAGAGGGTCCAAGTTAACACGTGGATGATGCGTGTCGTAGGTGCAACAAATTAGTGATCTTAATTCCACTAAATTAATAAGTAATATAATGGAAGTCAAGTTCGTCCTCACAAAAATCATGGAGTTTTAGTTGTCAAGTTTTTCGGGTTTGTTTTGGTTTTTAATTAAGAAAATCAACAAAGAAATTTAAAAGATTAAGTTTTGTAATAGCGAGATAGTTGATCGAGGAATCCTTCTTCAGTATGAGACTCTCATCAAGTTTTCCATTCATCATTAATCACAGATTATCACAAATTGTTGGATAACAGCTAGATCAGTGTTATCCCCAAAATTCTTTATGCTACTGAATACGGAAGTTCTCGACTACCAAATTCTATTCGGCAAGACCACCTAGTAGTAGATCACTTTAAGTGTAATTTGGTCGAATACTTTATATTTTGTGAATCTATAGGTTAATCGCAACAGTTATACTATTAGATAAAGGTCCACTTTCTAATGTCATTTAAATATGCAATGCTCCACGGAATCGTCTGAAAGGTTTTGTGTTTTTTTATCTATGTACGAATTATTAGACGATTACTTATCTCCTAACTCAATACTAGTATTAGATTAAATCACAAATCAACTTAGTTAGCCACCTAAATAATTAGTCATAACATTTAAAATAATTTAAACAAGCTATGGTCATACGAAGAACTTTAAAATAGATTCATATCATAACTTAAGTCTTGTCTAGAACTTAGAGTTCATCCTCAATCAAATATAGGTTAAGCTACTCATAGATGTGGAAGTACCCATGATATACTTAGGAGAAAAGTAAAAAGATGTTGTCACGATTGTGGAACTGCTCCGAAACCCTAGCTTTCTCTCTTTATGTTGTCATCTCCTCCAATACTTGCAAAGTGGTGTAAAAAGTGTCTTCTTAATGTCTTGTGAGTTTTCTTATACAACTCTCACAAAATTTACGGCTTAGAATCCTTCAAGAAACGATTTTCCTTGATTTAGAAATCAAAACGTGTCAAAAAAGGGACCTAATAGATTTTCTAAAAATCGACATGGTCATGTCCTAATGAACCGGGCTGACTTTAGGACCAAAATAGCTCAAAATCTCTGCCACAAAAGTTGTTACAGTCGATTATTAGTGTTGATTCTAGGAACTTTAACGAATGTTATGTCCAAAATTGTGCTACAGTTGGCATAGTTCCAACCTTTCCGTTTCTTGTGTTGTAAATCACTTTTTCTTGCTTTTGTTGTTATTCCATAACTTCTTCGTCCGAGCTCGGAATAACCTCATTATTTTTGTGTTGGCTTCGTAATTTCTTTCTCTACAAGATAGTGAGAAGAAATCATGTATTTGAATGAGTTCAATTTAGTCCTTAGTCCATCTCCGCTGGTAAACTTCAATTCCTTGCTCATTTTAGCACTTTATAGCTCCTTTTTGGATGATTCACCTAATGTGACACGTAAAATAGAAAAAAACGTAGTAACAAGTAATATGCAAGAATTACAGTTATAACAAGTTTGGATTTTACATTAGAAACACGTGAATTAAGCACTTATCAATCGACCACGTTTGGGTCCCATCAGTCACGCTCTTGAAGAAAAAGTCTCCATTATTCATACAAGTATATATAGTTGTGAAGGTATGTAAACAAATCACAACTTAATAAAATGGACATCCATGCTTCTGTAATCTCCGTTTTCACTGATTCTATTTAGTTCCCAAATAAATTCTCCGTACAATTTTTTTCAAGTTTTCTAATTGATTCATAACATTCTAGGTAAATGTTTAGGTCGTTTAAGCTGATATTAATAATCTGACGAGCTGAATAAGGCATTGTATTATCTTTGTGAAGGTAAAAATAGTAAAATAAGTTTATCTCCATTAGAGGCCATCATATATAGTTTAGAAATGATGATTTTAAGTTTTAAAATTATCTCTGACCATGATCTATATGAAACCTGACTTCGTATATTTGTTAAAATTAGGTCGAAAGTGATTTTCTTAAAATTTGAAGGTATTCACCAATTCTTGATGAGATTTTTCTTCTAAAGGATGTCCTTAATGATTCATATTGGTTATTTTGATGACAAATCGAATTCAAAAATTCTTTTACTTGAAAATTAGTTAGTTCATATGAAGGTTTCGGTAGATAAAAAATAGTTTTAATAACTTTAATTAATCAAATTTTTTGTTTTCTAGCTTGAAATTTGAGCATCTATGATGATTTCCTCCACAAATTGTGAAGAAACAAATTCATCTCAGTTTCAGTTATCTATCCAAGTGATTTCGATTTAATACAAATCACCTCATAATGAACATTGGGGAAGTTTCTTAACATAACTGTTTTTTTCACTTAATCTCGGAATTATTAATAAGTTTCGAGGATTATTTTATTTAGTTTATCTATAATTTGTTAGGGATAATCATGTGTTATGTTGCGATCAAAAATTTCTTGTATTGTGTAAGATCTTATTTGTAATTCAGTTTCTCGATTGTTGATCTTGTTTGTCATCGCTTTGTGAATTGATATTTCAGCTTACTTTATATTTACGGTATGAAAAGTGTGATATTCTCGAAAGTAATTTTTTATATTTCTCAAATCTATCAACATGTGTTTTAACTTGTTGTTTTTTGCAAAATCTGACGGTGTCTCTTCTTTTATAAAATTTATGTTGGTATGGACCTGAAAATATTGTAAAAATTGCTTATAAGCATGGCGAGTGTCAACTCTCGTTGGATAAATCTTGCTAGGTATATTGTTTGGTTTAGTTTTCGTACAATTTGTTGCAACGCAAATTTTGCTAGTTATATGATTATTGATTTTATATATATTATTAAAGTGAATACTTATAATTATCTTTATTCTTTGTAAACAAACAACCTATGCCTCCTAGAAATTTTAACACCTAGACTTAGAGTATCTTTAATACTGAGGACATCAGTTTCGAATAGCTTTTAACTAATGAAACATGTCTAGGATAGTAGATTTCAACATCAAAGTTCTGAACCTGACGCGACAACGCATGAGCATTAAATCCAGCTTCAGCTCCACTATTAAATGCACCAGTATCAACTATACCATCGCCATGTGTTGGACCTGTCATTTCAACCAAACCACCAATATATGTTATTACTTCTTCAATAGTTATCAGACCTGGCATAATTCCTATAATAGTATTGATGGGTAGAGGATCGACTCCTCCCGGCAATAAAAGACAACCTGTACAATTTCCTTCAACTCATGTGGTCCAGTTATCACATAAAATGTTTCAAGATATTTCGAGATCCATCAGTTCCTTAACTAAAAAAGTAAACCGATCAGAAACCTCATCTAAAACTCACCAAACAGATCCAGTACATATTTGAGCGTATAAAAAGAACCTGCCACAAGTGTGAAAGGTAAACCTAAACTATATATACATATAAGGTAAAGAGAAAATATATATCTTTGAGGCTACAAGATAATACATACATTTTGGGCAGGTGAAATATCGTGAAATCAAATCTTCTAAAAACGTATTAAGCCATAAAGTTCATAAGTTATCAAAATTAAGCCGTTAAAATTACTATTAAAAAGAGATGAAAGGCTCCAAAATTAATTACTGATAATTAACATTTTTAAGTGTGCATCACATGTATGATTCCGAAATTCATGCTCCATCCGAAATACAACATAATGTACTCAGTCTTTAATAACTCTATAAAGAGCACTATTATTAATCCATCTACTAATAAATTGACCATATAATACGCCAACCTGGATAGCATTGACGCTGACACAAACAAATTCTCAAAAAAATAGGAAACAGACACGTTATAAAATTAGTGATATTTCCTACTAAAATGTATCTATTATGAATGTAATTTCTCAATAATGCAAATAAATTGTTGATAATTGACAACTTTGTGCAAGAATAAACATATATACCAATGAAGTAATACATACATGAAAAATTAAGGCACTTTTAGTAGACATTTGTATCAAAATAATGTATGACATATGCATTATGACATATGCGGAGACGCATGAGTCCGACGCGGAGACGCATGAGTCCGACGCGGAAACATGACCATTTTAAGCGCGTTCGTGTTACCCAGACGCCAATATTCTTAGGAAGTATGTGGAAGAAAGTATCTACTAGTAGCGACAAAATACTTCTTTAAATGGGTATAAGAGAAAGCTCTGCTGGTCCGCATCACATCTAGAAATGTTATCAAAGTCACACGAGATTAGATAATCTGCAGAATTAGAATGCTATTATCACTGGTAGATGACAATGTATTCATGATGAATACCCTGCCGACATCTCCTATTGGCATTTCTTTGAGTATGAATGCCATGATGATATTCATGATTGTAGTTTCCAAAATTTTGTACGTACATATGTCGGCATGAAAACATGTTTGAAGACCATGTCGATATTTTATGTCGGTATTGTTTATGCCTTTTTGGTTTGTGCCTGTATTGTTTGTGCCTTTTTAGTTTATGCCGACACATATTTGTCGGCATGCTCGATATGAAAGCAACAGTTCCGACATTTAAGCGAAAAAACTTACGTTTTTGTCCAACTTGAAATATGTGCCGACATGCTCCATAAAAAATTTCAATGCCGTCAGTATAATGTGTAAGTACCTATATTTTCTGCACATTTTTTCCAAACTTCCGTAATGGTTACATATATAATACCAGCAAAACATTTAAATTTCGGGGATATGGTTTGTCGGCGCATGATATTCATATTCTCACTATGTCGGCACTGAGTTTTTTCAGGCATAACAATGGCGAATTCAATAAAAAAAACAAATTTCATGACACTAATTCGTGTACCCGTATTTGAAGTACTCGTATATTGAGCTTGTTTTACGAAGAAATCAAATTTCACGATTTAAGGGTGTTTGATCCATAAAAAATAGTAACTGTGAGTTGTAATTGTGAGTTGTTATCTAATCTATTAACTTAGCTAAATATAATTAATTACTACTCCCTTCATCCGGATTTAGTTGATAAAATTAGTACATTTTTATGGATAAAGGGCATCTAGGAATTACTATCTAAATCCGTATTTTATCTTTAAGTATATTCCAATAACTTATGCTTACACCCCAATCATTAGGACATTAAAGGAGCAACGAAAGAACCGAACATGTATAGGACCCACAAACCAACTGTAGTTCTTTTGCGTTAGTTTAAAATTTAAAATGTTTTGTTGCGAACACATTTGTATTGTATAAGATGGGTTGGGCAGTATTATTGGTGGGTGTATCTTACTCACGTCATGTATACATAATTTCTGTTTACACTGAAACTTCGATAAAATTAACAGAAATTAGGTCATTCGTCCAAATATTTTTAAAACATAGTTTTAATCAAATTAATCTATTTTAAATTAATAATTTGATTAAAATTAATAAGAAAATAATACTATGATTAAGCTATTTTTCTTTTCATTTTAATTTAAGACCATGTCTAACAGAGGGTGAAAGTCCTAAATTTATTTATTGTAAATAATTAGGATTTATAGATATAATTTTCTTAAAATTTCATCTCCAATAATCTTAATTATATTTTCACTTAGACCTTCCGTATTATCTTTTTGTTAATAATTATACTTAAAATAAGATAAACAACTTGTTGGAACAATTACCGATTTCACACCTGCAAAACAGAGATTAAGACACAAAACAAAGTGACGGCTGAGTCACGACCAGATCGCTCTTTTTAGGACGTTTCGTGGCTCTGCCTTGAATTTTGTGCAAGCAGTTCTTTTCCGTCACAACCCCCCCAGGATAAAACAACCGAGAAAAACTCTCTTTCGATCTCTCAAGCACACAATGAGAAATCGATCACTTTTACTCTCTCTATTCTTACTCAGTATTTTTGGTCTCTTGATTCTCAGAAAAACAATAGTGTAAAAACTTGTTTTTTCTTTCTGTTCTCAAAACTGTTTTTATAACCAGGCAGTAAATGCAGATTAATGGAGAATAAATTGGATTAATTGCTGCAATTAAAATTTCATTCGAAACAGTCAAAAAAACGGGTAAATAAATCATGCCATAATTAGCGCAAATAAAACATAATTAAGTGCAGTAAAAAAAAAACGGTTTGAATTTTTTTTTTTTAAAACAGCAAAAATACTGTCCATATTCAAGAGACCTCCCAAGGCCCCGCTCCCGGACTAATGTTATATATATATATATATAATAATAATATATGCACAACCAGTAGGGGGAGGGATTCGATCCTGAGACCTAACCCTCCAGGCCCAAAATGCTTAACCACTGGGCCAAGCTCGAATTGTTGATATAAATGTATAAAAGAATTATTTTAAAACATGTATCCCAACAATCCCCCACTTATATTTTTAAAATCATTGAGCAAGATTCGTATAGTTATGTGCATAACCAAAGGTATATTTCGATTTTGAACCTTTACATAGTATTAAATTCTATGAACTCTGTCACAGAGTGAACACATGTCTTTGAACTCTATGGAGAGAACAGATTACTTAACACACACACAACTATACTAAGAGTAAAGTCTTAAATGCCAGCACATTACGACCCTGTGCTTATCCCAGTTTCAATGAATGTTCTAGAGAACTGCCCATGTTCTCATAGAAAGTGGCCACACTTTCTCATTCACATAGGTGAGTCTATCAAAGGTACTTCTGTAGCTTGGTACTCCACTCTATACAGAGCTATAGACTTCATTAAGAGTTAAAAAACTCAACCTTAACCCGCTTCAGGATATCATGCCATGAGAAAGGTGCATGATTCTATCTCCATATCATTTGTGAATCGTTATTCACTTTGAACCTATTTCTAGGTGGGTATCCATCACAAAATGACTCAACTTCTAGTGGGCAAAAGTCCCATGCCTTTAGAGGTATATAATACCTTTTCCCTACAAATACTCTGTTTTTAGTAATTGTGTAAACATCAGATCCAATAGTTTGATACAGCCCAACATTGTTGAGAAGATAGCCGGAAACAAGATTCTTTCTCATTTCTGGAGTGTGGAGGACATCTTTCAGCATAATTGTCTTCCCAGAGGTAAACTTCAGTTCTACCGTACCAGAACCTTTCACAATAGTGGTATGGGAGTCTCCCAACAACACTTTCTTATCCTTGATTTCTGCATAACTCTTAAATAAGGACCTATCAAAACAACAATGGCGTGAAGCACCACTGTCTATCCACCACCCATCGGTTCCACCAACCATGTGAATCTCTGGATCAGAAACCATGGCAATTGTAACGCTTTCAGCAGCATTAGCTTGTGCGTTATTCTTTCCTTTGTTATTCCTGCAATCCCTAGCCATGTGGTTTGGTTTACCGCAGGTATAACAAAGGAACTCAGAATCAGAATTCTGAAATTTCCTTGATGGGTGTGGGTTCTTGTTTTGATTAGGTTTTCCTTTCCTTTGGTTCTGGTCAGGTTTCATCGGTTTTTTCTTAGGTCTCAAACTCGGTTGAGTCTGATTCTTATTATTGGAAACGATAAGAACCTCTTCCTTTATGTCTTGTTTTCGTGCTTCCTCTTCAACCCTGAGATTAACAATCAATTTTTCAAGAGAAAATTCCTTAGTTTTATGGCGCAAAGCATTACGAAAACCTTTCCAAGATGGGAGTAATTTATCAATCAATACAGATACTTGAAATTGTTCATCAGTTTTCATACCTTCCGTCATAATTTCATGAGCTATTTTCTGAAGTTCATGAGCCTGGGCAACGACTGATTTTTCATCCACCATTTGATATCTCAGGTAGCGGTTTACATCATATTTCTTCGATCCGGCTTCTTCAATATCATATTTCTTCTGTAAGGCATCCCACACATCTTTAGCAGTATGAAATGTGGAGTAATATTCATATAGATCGTCAGACAAATCATTCAGCATATATAGTTTTTACAATCAAAGTTATTATCAATCCATTTTTCATAGGCTTTTTGTTTTTCTTCAGCAGTTTGGGTCACAACAGGTTCTTCAGTTGGTTGAGGAGTTGCACTTGTTGCGGCCGGAGATGCTTTTTCTACAGCTTCTGCATCTTGTGGATCAACTGGTTTGATGGAGGTCACCATCATGTGCAACTTCATCAGTTTGAGGTAGAAAAACAACTTTAGCTTCCATCTTCTGAAGTGAAGTTCTTCAAACTTGAACGGCTTGTTGATATCAGCAACTGTTTTCTTTTCAGATTCCATGGCAAAAAGAAACGTCCTAAAGAGAGCGACATGGTCGTGACTCAGCCGTCATTTTGTTTTGTGTCTTAATCTCTGTTTTGCAGGTGTGAAATCGGCAATTGTTCCAACACAACTTATAATTTAAGATTTTTAAAATAATTTAAATTTCATCCACGTAATTAGTTTTAAGAGTTAAATCCTTATACTATTTAAGATAGTTTATTAGCTGTAAAGTCTATCTCTAAACTCTCCTAACTAAAGGTCCCAAAAAGACTTCCACATATGATTTTTTAGAACGAGATGTTTTAAGTATTTTTTTCCCCAAAAATACTCTAGTTAAAGTTATGACTAGATATGGTAAATATTTATCTTTTTTTAAATAAAAACACGAATTTCGTCGAGACATAACAGTCAGTTATAAGAATTCAATACGATTGACTTGTTTTCTGCACACTCTTTAAAGGAATGTGGACAAAATTACACTCGCAATCCTTGATTGAAAAATGAACTTTCAGATTATCCTTTGCTTTTAAGAAATTAATGGTTTTGAATTTGGAATATTTTTGTTTAAAATTTATGGATAATTTAAACAATACCTTTCTAGGAAGTCAATACGTTCCTAGTTTAATAGAATATAGTGATCCCATGGTTACCAACTTATCAAGGTTTTACTATACAATTGAAGTTTTATCTCCAGTATTGAGATTTGAATTCGAAATTTGTGGGCATTTAAAACGGATTAATCTGTTTACACTGTCAACGGTAACTGTTGATTCATACATGTACAGCTATAAGCTGGGAAAATGCAGGTACCAAATGCAATACTGCACATATCAGTACGCACCAAACAACATGTAACTCAAAGTTACAATGGAATGAACGAACAGTTACAACTAATCCATATCTAACTCGACGAGACAAAGGTGAAGGTAGATTTGGTGATTTGGTGTGCCTACCACAATGATCATTAGGTGCATTTTTTCTTTCTTTTTTTCGGTGTTTAAGCAAGCTGTCACTTTCTAACTATAATCCCACCACCGAAACAAGAAGCCTAAAGCCAAAATACTTGACTTGATTCCCGTTGCGCCGTAAAATCTTAACTGTCAGTAACGCTCCATAACAGAATTTCCAAGTAGTGTACATGAACGAGACTATTTAACAGGAGAGGACACTACTAAACTGGCAAAACGATGATATATTTTGATTACAAAACTTTCCTACATTACATTCCTTTTCTTTTTTCTTTATACAGAAGCAAAAATTTACAGATTTCTATGTTAACATTGTAGAAATTGTTTTAAACATTCTTTAAGTTTTGGAAGATTAACAGGTTTGGATATAAATGAGTCCATACCGTTTGCTAGACATTCCGCAGCACTCTCTGACTCGGCATTTGCCGTCATCTGCAGTTTAAAAAAAAAACACTAAAAAATCAAGAACAAGAAGAAACTGCTGAGCTATTTTTGTGCTAGGGCATAAGGGAAACCAGGTTCAAGTGAGTTACGCTACAAGTTTCGATTCGCGACATAGTAAGTACTGGCACACATGGACCAGCACCCGAGCACTCGTTTGAGGTCATATTCATACAAGTGAGCGAGTACACTTTATCAACTGGCCCTAAATTACCTGACCGACTCCATAATATTTTTCGGCATGAGCTAACGTTTTCCTACTGGGCGACCACAGAACTAAATTCTTAGTAAAAGAATATTGTCAATCAGCTTAGTTATCTATTAGCCAGTGGATACTAGTTATCTCCTACACAAATGGTGGCTTCTTGCCATGCCCTATGCTAACGGGACAAAAGATACAATAAGAACTGAATTGATATTGATGTTTTGCAAAATCGGAGTGTTCATACCGCGACGATGGGCAGCCGCCTCTTAGAGGCCCTTGAATCTTGACCATTTTGTGATGAACCTGACGCGGGCCTTTCAATTCCAGCCTCTACAGCAGCATCCCAACTTCCAGTTTCCTCAAAAGATCTTATCAGCCTTGTTGCTTGAAGGCCTCCCATGACGGGCATGTAGACATCCTGCATATATTATGAACACGTTGAGTAATGAAAAAGTTTCTAGACCAATTTTGGGTTTTAACAGCACTAAAACCAATTTATATTTAGGAAATTACCATCAGAACAAGATCGTATCGATGATTTTGTACAGCCCGAATAGCTTCTGCTCCATTATTCACAATATCTAACGTGTGACCTAACTGCTTCATCATTTTATTTGCTACAAGCACATTAATCTTGCTATCTTCCGCAAGAAGGATTTTAGGTTTCCAATTCGTTTTGTTTAGTTCCGCACTACCATTACATTTCCCTCCGTCATGATCCTGCCTCTGATCCGTATCTTGCATAATCTTATCTGTTTCTACCCACTTCCTTTCGCTTCGAGGGGATTCCGTTGCATAATTCTGCTGTTGGAGGGAGTTTGATTCGTTATGACTGGAGTCACTTCTATGAGATCCATTTCTGTCTTGTTCTAGTGAAGTTCCAGGTTGCGAAAACGGCCTTGCAGCATCAGTCGCGGAACTGGCATCTTCGAGTGAAGCCACCCCTCTGGATGTACAGTTGTATTTAGAATTGAATGCAAATGTATCCTGTGAGAATTTGTTAAGTTTATTCATACTGTTATATCCCAATTTATTTGTTGATGATTTACTCGTTCTTGAAGACGATCCATCGGATGAGAACAAAGAACTCAATGTGCGTGATTCAAAGAGATAGACGCCAGAATCTATTTCATCGGTGTTTCCATCGCATAAGGAAACAACTTCATGACCATCCATATCTTCAAAGTCATCGGATGGCTCTCTCTCAGGTGAAACCTTGTAAGGTAGTAGAAACGTAAATGTTGAACCAGAGTTCACTGTACTAGTCACTGTTAGATGACCACCCATCAACTCCACCTGTATCAAACACATTTTACAATTAGACTTGTAAATTTCTTTTCTCTTCGAGTCTTTTCACATCAAAAACAGAAAAACTGCGTTGATGAAGAAAACTGCGTTGCATTTCCATTTACAACTCTGAAACTTTTTGCATCAGGGTAGTAAAATGATGCACCCTAAAGGAATCAAGAGCTTTGCGTAGGATCTGCATCACTGCCAGGATTAAGAAATGAAGCTGTGAACAAAATATTAAGAGCGCACGGGAAAATATGAGCTCACCAGTTGCTTACAAATTGCAAGGCCAAGTCCAGTCCCACCATATTTTCGAGCATGATCTGCACTTGCTTGCATGTATTTTTTAAAGAGTGTAGGTATTGCCTTTTCTGTTACAAGGTAAGAGGCAATGTCAGCCAAACCAACATCCACAGGAATCAAAACAGGAAAAATGGTCAAAAATCATATTTTAAGCTTAAACAGAAACTTTACAAAAAAGTCTTCTAATCCAACACAAAGCACAATGAAGATAGCTTAACAGTGCACCTGGTATTCCAATTCCCGTGTCATATACATCACACTTGATCCACACGGTGTTTTCATATTTCTGAGGATTATCCTCCCTGTATTCATCCTCAGCCGATCCTGTGTTTTTTCTGTCATTAGGTGCACCATTATTTTCTGAAACTTCACCATTCCTGAGACAGTGCAATGGCTCTGAGACCACCGAAAGGTCTATCCCAACGCTGCCTTCGTGGGTAAACTTGACTGCATTGCTGAAGAACAAAGAAGTGGATTAATTTGATACATTCCCATGCAAAATAAAAGACAATGTAAATCATGAAAGAATTTTCACTCGGTGAATTCTTACCTGATCAAATTTGTAAGAATTTGTCGAATCCTTAGAACGTCACCAATAACCTAAAGGTCATGTACATTCAAACAGAACATCAGGGGAAAAGAAAAATTATTAAAGAAGTAAAAGACAGTAACATTGATGGAAGAAACAGTAAGTTCTCACCTCCAAAGGAACCTTTTCTTCAACATGTCCTTTCAGGGTTAATTCCTTTTGCAATGATGCTGCGGCGGTTTGAAGAACATGTTTTACCACTTCTCTAGGTCGAAATTTTGTAGCCTCTAACTTCATAACACCTAAAAGAAAGCCAAATAAAAATTTCTTAATTACACTATGAAACTGATACTGCAAGCAACCACACACACACACAAATATTCTACGCCTACTTGGCATTATTAAAGAAACTGTGAAGTGATGAATTGCATACCTGACTCGACCTTGGAGAGGTCAAGAATGTCATTGATAAGTGCCAAGACCAGGTCTCCAGAAGACATCATGACATCCAACAATTGCCGTTGTTCACGATCTAGTCTCGAGTTAGAGAGAATCTCGGCCATACTAACAACCCCTGTGAGGGGAGACCTTATCTCATGAGACATTGTTGCTAGCATTTGTTTCGCTCGCATTGTTTCCTCTGAAAAAAGAAAAACAAAAAGTAAATATACATTTAACGTCAACATTTTTTGCCAACTTAGTAGTGAAGATAACTAATAGATGGAAGATAAACCTGTAATGTGAATCGTTTTGTTAAGTTCCGTTTCCTTCGCTTTTTGTACAGCTATTGCCTCTCTAAGCTTTGCAACCTTTTCTCTTTTTATTACCTATTTGCCCAATTAGGATCGGAAAGAATGCTTTAGTTTCTACATTACTGAGTAACTTCAAGTAAACATCTGAATGATCAACTTTAGATATAAGAAAAAAGAAGAAGTGAAGGGGGGAAGGAGACGGTATATCAATTAAGACATGTTACCTGATCTGTTATATCCATTCCCATATAGTTCACACCAAGAGTTTCTCCTGCCTTATTAAATACAGGTTCCACATGTATCAAAAATGTCTTTGACCCAAATAGTTCAGTCGAGAACGTGATTTCCCGCTTTGCAGGTTTACCATGTTCCATGACTTCTCTCTTGAAGTCTTGGGATTCCTTAACACCAGTTCCACTAAAAATTTCCACATCTGTTTTTCCAATGATATCCTGATAAACCAACGAATGTGAAGAGATGTATTGGAATCAAAGCTCATAAACACTCTACAAAAACTATACTTTTCTGCACTGACGGAAAAATTTAATAAAACATGCTGCTAATCTTGTATGAACTGTAATCTATCAGGTTTTATTTTACATAAATGATGTTTTAGCTTGTGAATCTATATGATTAGAATCTACAACTAGTTACCTCCTCTCCCAAACTTGGAAAATGATTGTAAATGAATCGATATCGCATATCTTTGTCCTGTAATGAAACGATAACAGAAAAAGAAAATCATTTTCGACAATTAAGAGCTCAACAAAACAGTTCAAAAGAATAAATAGAGACATTGACATATGGAAAGGAAACAATCTCTGAACATTACAAGGCAGTAGGATACTGTACACAAAAAAGTGGACTGTCATATAAAATGTGAAGGTTTTAAAGAATTGTATCAACAGTTTCCATCTTAGTTGCATATCACAGTTACATTATCAACATTGTAGTTTTATCAATGAGACCCGGCAAGTAGTAACATACACCAAACTTGGAAGCATTTGTTACTAGAAGATTCCTTTCAAAAAAGAGTTTTACTGGAAACCAGCAACTTACAAGTTTATGCTGGCTTTGTATTCACTAGACATACCGGAAAAAAATTCATGCGATATTAGGAATTATATTTGGGAGATTTTCAATACTTAAGGTAATGTACTTCTTGCATCAGCAGACATTACTCATTGTTATTTTTTTCTTCATGCTAGTGAGTCAACAACATGCCCCTGGTGAGAAGGATATGACTTGGGAAAGTAACATACTCTAAAACCCACCCACTTATATACAATTCCTATATTTTAAACGCACAAGCTATATTTGGTAATATGAATTCTGCTCAGGTTCTTTGTCTTGGTTTGTTTTTCTTCTCTAAATAATGAAACAGAACCACGTCGAATATCTACATACTCAAGTTCAGCAGCATGAGCAAGACGAATAAGATCTTTTCAGTAAAAAAAACACTACATGACCATGAACCATGCTCAATTTCCTATATAGGAGCACCGCCAAGATCTCTTGGTTGGTTGGGAGAAGGACCCCTACGAGTCAGATTCTGCTCAAACTTCGGAAATGGAAATGCATATTACCTGGTGGCCGATGACAATTGGTGCATTCTGGAGAACAAAGTGTAAGAAATTGTCGGCTCTTTTTAACACCTGGGACAATTCTTCTACTGGTGATGCTTGTGTCTCGAGCAATTTGATGTTTTCTTGTAGCTTCTCTTCTAATGCCTGCTCTCTCTGCAAGCTTTCCTCTAACCATTTTTCTAGTTGCTTTGCCTTCAGCTTCCAGTACTTAACGGTGTCAAACTCAGCATCTACTTCGACTCGCTTTTCTTGAACAACAATATCCAGTCTCCTCCGAGGTGCAGCGTCCCATATATCATAATCTCCTTCAAATATAGATATTGGCCGCTTATCACCTAGACTTGCTTCGTCAAACCGATGTTCCTCTTGAATCTCCAATTTTTTGAGCTCAATTTCTTTCCTTTGTTTAATTAAGATGACACGCTCTTCATTGAGTAGGCGAACAGCATTATTCTGCTTATACTCCCAGCTCTTGACAAGGTTATTCAACTGAATCGACCCTTTCTCGCTGTAACTTGTCAATTCATAAAGCCGCTTAAAATCCACTTTGAGAGCATCCTCCTGGGTTTTAACCTGTTCTAGCATACCTTGATCCAATCCAGGCTTTTCTATATTAAATTTTCTTCCGACTTCTTTATCAAGATCTTCAGGCCACATGGAAGAAAGAGGTACTTCCATGTCCACATCTTCAAGATTGTCGTCCCCCATTTCGCAAACCATCAAAAAAAATCTATAACATCACCAAATTGTTCAAATTTATAACCAAAACATACACTTAACAATCATTGACTTGAAAATGGAACACCTTCACGTGCAGGACTTCTTCAGCTCAATTCTCTCGTTCTTTGTAAGCAGTGGCGATGAAATGAACGTGTTGCAAACACCTGAAATTCCTGCGAAAATTGTTCAACCTTGTTCATATTGAAATTTTAATGTATGACTCATAAACCAGCACAACAATTATAACAGAGAACAGTTACTCACTTTTATGCTGGAATAAATAAAATGATAAATACTAGCTAGTAGTACTGTGCTACTTAATGCCCATAACGAAATATTGCGGCTACTTGGAGCCAATGATCATACATACTTTACAGCACAGACTGATGTCAAAATCACATTTCCACAGCCAAAAAAAAGAAACACCCAAATTTCACAAAAACCCATTCTCATTTCAAAGGTCTTGATATGAAAAATCAATCAATTACCTGATTGAGGCTGCTCAACTCCGAATTAAGTAGTCCCGGTTCTTAAAACTAATTGATCAAAACATAATCTGGGTTTTCTGAATTGAGTTCGAAAACACAAACAAACCGATGATTAAGATTTGAAAAAAAAAAAAAAAACTGAAATGTATTTTCATAACTCAATTTAATTGGTTTCTGATTCGAACATTTTGATTACAGATTTCCACAAAAAAAAAGTCAACAGGAAAATAGAATTCATTCCATCATTTACAAAGATCCTGTGAATCCATCAATCAATAGAAAAGGAGAAGAGAGATTTCATTCATGCAATCGATCATCAGAATACAAGATACATAATGAAAAAGAACATACATTGCTAGAAAAAGGAGGGGAAATAAGAAGGGAGGGAGAAATACCTTAAATGAAAACGAGAAAAACACGATTTTGATATGATCTTTTTGTGATCCAAACCATCAAAATATATCAATCAAACAGTAGCTAATTGTTGTATAATTAGTATTAGCAGTGTAAGATAAACAAAAGTTTTTATATTTTTATGCAAAATTTTCTCTCTTAATAATGTTGATCCCAACACGATTAGATAGATTTTTTCCTCCTTTCTTTCTGAATTCTACAGAAAAAGTCTTAAAACTCAGTACTAAACTACAGATTAGTGAGAGAGAGAAAGTGATTAATTAGAGATTAAGAGAGAGAATGCATGTGAGGGGGGTTAAGGTTTTTGGAATTAAGAAATGTGGGTTTTGGGGAATAGAGATGAGAGAAGACCTCCCTCAAGAAGAAGCCATGTGCACTTTAATATAAATGTCAAAACTAAAATCATAAACAAGAAAAATAAAGTTATACCAGTAATTTTTCAGAGATTTAGTAATGTATATGTATACTAGTCTGGGTTTTGGTTGTTGAATATCAAATTCAGACTATATCGTTATTCTTTCTTATTATTATTAGAGTTGATGAGTTGAAGATGATGAAGCTAGCTTATTATTCCGTGTAATGTATTTAGCACAGTTCGTTCTTACGAAAAAACAGAGACAAGAATTAAAATAAGAAGAAAAAAACAGAGAGGAGTGAGAAAGATTCAGTTTACTTTTTGTTATTTAAAGAAATGAAATTCCCCGCCCTTCGTGATGTGTTGGGAGAAGTGTCGATTTAACGTGAAAAGTCAAGTGACGGGTTGGTTACTGTTACTTGACACAAACCCCACACTAGCCGCAACCTACATCCCACTTATTTAACTTCTTCCAAGTTTTTGTCCTCTATTATCACCGTGTGTTACCAAATTACACGAGATTACCGATTATCTTTTCTTGCAAGAAAACAATTAGCGAACCCAATAAGCCATTAACTCGAATATTAGGATTTTGGTCAGGCAAACAAATGTCTGTCGTGTTGGACGATTTTTTTTTTTTTTTTTGGTTATTCACGAAGATTATTTAGGATTTTTTGATAAAACAAATAGGATGTCAGACTGATTTTGATATTATTTTTCCTATGAAAGATGAGACAAAAGTATATGTTTTGGAATTTCAATTAAAGAAAAATCTTAATTTTACTGATGTGATAGTTCAGAGGGATACCATCAGTGATCAACAAGTCGGTTTGGGAATGATCAAGATATTCTTTAGAGCATTATTTCTCTCACTTGTAGGATCAAAACCTCTGTTAGTCTCTTCCGGGTTATTCGGCTTTACGTAATCTCAAAAATCGTAATAAATTACATTATACAATTGTTGTATCACTATCAATGTACAATGATGAAACAAGAGGGTGTGTCTATCTACCACCTTTTCTGTGTAATCCTTCAAACCTCAATGTGAATAAGGTAGTTTAATAAACAAATCTTAGGGGCTCTTCGAAGCTCCTCATTCCTTCAACAAAAACAAAACAAGTGGAGTGTACGTGTATTGCACGTCGGCAAACTATAGTTTTTCATACTATTTTTCGTTTTCACAAAAATATGACACCCAAAGTTTTTTTCCAAAGTTCGCTACAACATACAATAAAATGAGAAGATCATGAATCTATTTAACCCTAAAGATAAACATAATTTTAATAAAATAATAATGCGAGGCATATATAGCTAAAATTGAAAGAACAAACAATCTAACAAAAGCTTGGCTGATGTCCCTTGCAATTAGGGATGAGAGATACTAGCTGAAACAACATCAAAATATATAACCTCATCCTTGACAGTATACTCAATGGTGGTAACAAATGACCCAAAAAACCTGGGTTTGGTGTAAGATTAACAATTCTCCAATTGTGTTGATGATATAGTGAAATTGAAGAAGAAGAAGAAGAAGAAGAAGAAGGAGGAATTAATGGTTCACTTATTGGGAAGACAAAAAAAAAAAAAAAAGAAGTTATTTTTATGGAATTTTAAAGAGAGAAAAAAAAAGGGTTACAACAACATCATCATCATCATCTTGGTTTATTTCAACTGATTTTGATTATTCATATTTTCTTTAATTTTTAAGTACAAATTGGGGCTTTAGGGTTCCAATTCCTTGCATATCTCTCTTCGTTTCGATTCCATCTTCTTCTTTTTTTCCTTTTTTGAAATCTTCAATTTAGGATTTCAATCTACTGAATCCCCAAACAAACCCTAGACTTTTGTTCGTCTCTCTATCTCATCTCGGGGAAAGAGAAAAGAATTTTGGGCGGAGATGATATTAAATTGGTTCTTCTGTTAAAATAAAAATAAAACGAGAGATCTAACCGCTAATTTCATTAAATTGTTTAACCGATGAGATTAAATGTGCGGACATTGAATTAGGCGGTGAAAGAAAAATTGGTTAAAGATTTGGTTCATCCCTTGTTAGAGCATAGCTTGGTTGAACCAACCAAGCGTTGGTATGTCAAGTTTGATTGTCATATTTTAGTATCAAAATCATCTAGAGTCGCTTGATTAAATACTAGAGTCAAATTTGTTTAGGTTAGACTAGAAAGTCTAGGAATGTTAAGACGTACAAGTATTACCCCGAAGACCTGAAGAATGGGAAGAAGTAACGACTACAACGAAGACATCATCCTTCCTCTTGAGGTTAGTAATATTGACTTGATCTTGTTTACATTCCTAACGTATCTTTCAAGTCGGATTATATTGAAAACATAACATGCAAAGCTGTATATATATAATACTCTAGTGGTTAGACTTGGTCATATCATTATGGTCAAAGTGTCAAGGAATTGATTGATTTATGAAGTATAAATTCTTATCTTTTGGAACTTCGTAAATACGACATCAACATAATCTTTGTATTTAGTTACTTGATTGAGTGTAAGATAAAGGTGTGCTTTCAACCTAGAAAACTATATATTATTACATTAGTTTAAGAAAGTAGATGTATGAACTTGTTTCATAATCGGAAGGGAAATCATGATTGGTTCAGTTATTTATTGAATATCTTTTGGACGACCAATGCAAAATGACAAGGTAGAACCTATCTTAACTTATATTGAGAATTGAGGTATAACCAGTCATAGCCTATGCTGTGTAGCATGTTATAATCGGTCAAATCTACTTTTTGAAGTATGGTGTAACCGGTCACAAGTTACATTGGGAAGTTAGTTGTAATCGGTCACAAGCTACCTTTTGGAAGAAAGGTGTAACCAATTACAATCTAATTTGGAAAGTTAATTGTAATCGGTCACAAGCTACTTTGGGAACCAAGATGTAACCGATCACAAGCTAACTCAGAAAGTAAGGTGTAACTGATCACAAGCTACCTCTGGGAAGCATGGTGTAACGGGTCACAACCTAGTTTGGGAAGCATGGTATAACCAGTTGTTTGTGGGTGAGAATCGTTTCTGCTGATTTTGGTAATTTTAGGTGTGTGGGTGAGAAACAAATCTAAACCCTAAACAATGTACTGCACGGGAGTACTTTTGATTCGAGAGATCAATCCATACAATCCTGTCCTAAACCAAGAAATGGCCGTTCCAGGCTTGCTTCGGTTACAAAGTGAAGGAGAAGGGTTGGTCTTAGGGAGGGAAGCGAAGAAAGTGTTGAGACCAGAATAGTTGATTCCGGCAGTGTGAGTGTTCCGTGACTTGTATCAGAAAGTTGAACTGGCTAGCTGAATGAAAAGCTATCAGACTATTTCTGGATGTTGTATTGTTCTCCTGACCAAAACTTGTTGTTTGGTGGAAAAAAGGTGAGACCTATTAATACAAGTCGCAACAAAACGTACCCTGGTCTCGTGGGAAATGAAAACGATTGAGTGGTGGAAGAAGGGAGTAACGGGTAACGCCTGGAATTTATGTTTCCATAATGAAAGATACGTTTAAATCATTACTTCTTGGCATTACTAACCTCCCCGCTTTATGACACTTTCTGTAACGGGTGTATTGCACGCCGCACGCTGTAAACCGCCAAACCAATACCCTGATGAGTATCCCCCAGTTTGTGACATGTTTTGATGTCTCGAGTGTTTTCGTGGAAAACATGTAGCAGTTTGCTACATGTGGAAAAAAATGAGAGGCTTTCCGTAGGTAAATAGCATACGTGATGCTAGGATCGTTTTGGCTAGTTGCCTAAAACTTGTCACGTGCTGAACGGCTCGGTGGCGAATTTTGATGGCTGAGATTATATCTCATGAGGAAGAGTGGCCTTTGATTATGGCCGCATCTTGTTGTATAGCGAAGTGGCACCATTGGCATAGTAGCTCCTGGTGGAGCCATGGAATAACAGCATGCTAGTGGCTGTGGCATGACGGCATGCCAGTGGCCGCGGCATAGCGACATGCTAGTAGTCGTGGCATGGTGGCATGCCAGTGGTCGTGGCATAACGACATGCTAGTAGCTGTGGCATGGTGGCATGCCAGTGGCCGTGGCATAACGACATGATAGTAGCCGTGGCATGGAGACATGCCAGTAGTTGTGGCATAACGACATGCTAGTAGCCGTGGAATGCCAGTGGTCGTGGCATAGCGACATGCTAGTAGCTGTGGCATGGTGGCATGCCAGTGGCTGTGGCATAGCAGCATGTCAGTGGCATGGCCACGTCTGTAGTGTTGTAGCATGATCAAGGTTAAGATTTGGCTCCGTGACTAAATTTAAGGCTTGGCGGCATGGACAAGGTTGGGGATTGGCGTCGTGGCCAAGGCTAAGGTTCGACACTGTGGCCGAAATTAGGCGTCGTGGACAAACTGGTATTTGATGCCGTAGACAAAGGTTTTGGCGGCATGGTCGCTCAAAAGTTGCCACAAGCCTGTTAGTTTGGTGGCGAACTTGGATGGCTGAGATTACATATCAGGAGGAAAGGTATCCGTCGATCATGGCTACCTTTAATTGGAAGTGGCGCCTTTAACTTGTGCTAGCGGTATTTCGGCGGGGCTGACATGGATGGCGTGGCTCGTGCATGCCTTTAACACGGTTGCGCACGTATCCATAGCCACTGAAATTTTGGCACGTTGGTGTGGAAGTCTTGCCTAAATTAGGGTTTGGCTTGTCGGAACCCTAATTAGCCTATATGGAAAGTCGCATGGGGTGAGTGGCCATGTTTGGCGCGTTTGGCATGTGCATCTGGCATGTGTGCCTGGTGTGTGCGTTTGGCATGTTTGGCATGCTGCTTGGCATGCTGGTGCGTTTTTAGGAAGCCAATTGGCTTTGCGGACATCTGGCGCGATTTTCTTCTTTTCAACATTGTGGCGAGTTTAAAGTAACCTGATTGGTTAATGTAAGAGGGACGTCCAGGCATGGGCGTGGCTACACTTCTGTGTGAGTGTGGCTGATTTAAAGCGACCTGATTGGTCGATGGGAAGTGGGGCCGGCAAGCTAGGGCGTGGCCACATTTCCTGTGCGCTGTGGCGGATTTAATCGCCTAGTTTGGCTAAGCATAGTTTTTCGACCAACATGGTCTAGTGTACTGCGCGGGGCGCGAAACCCTAATTTTGCAAATTAGTCGGGTTTATGAGTTTTTTGTGAGTTATCACAATAATTGGTTGGATTTTGTATGCTGCCACAAAAATCCTTATCTACAGAATGCAGTGTGCTTTCCGTCTGAGTATTTCGTGTGATGGCCTTAACTTTGGTACTTGGAGGTTCATGCTACTCCGCTGCGAGTGAACACAAATCCGTCATGCCATACCGATATTAAGGGTTCTTCCGGGTAACATGGCACAGGAAAGTACTCAGTGAGTCTTGTATTGGCAAGGTTCCGAAATTTACAGAGCGTTTGGGATGGTTGCTATATTCGCCAGTCTGGATAAATTTCATGTAAATATATTGAATGGCTCAATAAATATGCTGGTGGAGAGGTTAGCACTCACGACACGGTTTCCTTGCAGTGTGACGTCAGATATAAGGTTTTACGATTTTAACCCTAAGCTAAAAACCGCCATCAACATTAAGTCCCCTGCTTAGCACGTAACAGTGGAATTGTTGTGGGATAAGCATGAGATGGTGACAGACAAGAGTAAAATCGAAAGAGAAAGATGTGAACAGATTGCCAAGGAAATTCAACTAACCTTTGGTGGAAGGCATGAGAAATCCGTGATCCTTGTGTTGGCAGCTTTTGCATAAATTCGTCTTAGCCATGGGATGTTGGCACTAGTGCGGCGTTTTTGGCTACTGGTTAAGGAATGGTTCATGGCACTGCTGGCTAGGACATTGGTTAGGACGTGGTTGGATTTTGCTTGGGCTGCAGATGACACTTGTCAGGAGCGGAAAAGTTGGCGCTGACAAGGATGCAAGCTGTTGGTGATGGCTAGAGCATGGAGCCGTTGGCGTTGCTGGCTTGGCTTGACTTGGTCGTGAAGACGTTGGCGTTGCTGGCTTGGCTTGGGCGTGAAGCTGTTGGCATTGCTTAGGACGCGCGCTTGGGACAGAAGGATGGCACAGTCTAAGTCGTAGAACGGTAAGGACGGCTGCTGACTTGGATGCCAAACCCTAATTATCCTGTATAAGCAAATATCTAATCCAGCTGGTATCACGCATTTGAAGCCTTAGTTCACGACTGGTAAAAGGGTTTTCCTTCTCAGGCTTCATCAATCCGCTGAATATAAGAGGTGATCTTGAACCCTTCATTCATACAGAGCATCGCAAAATCGCGTCCACCCTCTTCACATGTACTATCTTGTGTTTCTTCTCCTAGTTCCCATTTTGTCTTCTTCATCATGTAGGTTGTCGGTGCAGACATGGTAAAACTTTTTTTTGTAGCATATAATGGTATCTTCCAGTGACGATCGTACCTCTTACTCTTCGGAGAGAAATTTTGAAGTCAACAAAACCCAGTTTTCTTCTCATGAGGAGGCATTAGACAGAATTGATTCTCTGTTCCGTGAGGCTGGCGAGATTATACAAGGCATGTCTCTCGCCCATCTATGCAGAGTGCGGACGTGTGTTCAGACTCTCATGGCTTCGATGGATATGGAGGAAAAGTGGAGATATGATGAAGCATCTCAGCGTGTCGGGAGATCTCAGAATAATGAAGTTTCTCTACAACCCAGTGCTAGGGCTGGACGATTCGCCTCTTGGTTGAAACAGCGGAATACTGAGTCCATGAAACATTTAGGTGAGATCCAATTTAATTACCCTGTCCATGATGGCATCGTAATCCTTGACTTTGATGCGGACGAACCGGGACATCCTCAAGAAGCTGCTGGAAAATCTCCCAAGGAAGATGTCGACACGGTTTGCGAAACTGGAGCAGCTTCTGGAGTGGACGCCGAAACTATTGTCAAGGACGTTGAAGCGACTGCCGAGGATGCCGTCGAGGCGGACGAGGATGCGGAGGCAACATATGTTGGAGCCATTGGAGAAGTCATTGAAACATACGCTGGGACTGCTGTTGAAACAAACGGCGGACATGATGTGGAAGCTGCTGCTGCCGAAACGGCTTCTGGATGGGATGCTGAAGTTGCTGCTGCTGAGGCGGCTTCTGGATGTGATGATGAAGTTGCTGCTTCCGAGGCGGCGTATGGATGGAACGTTTGCTGCCAGAGAGGGTGCTGGGGAAAGTGCTTGAAAAAGATCTGATGGAGGCGTTATTGATCCCGGCATCTGCCATTGATGACAATTTTTTTTTTTTTTTTTGCTATTTCTTCTCGGCGTGTAGCCTCTTCTGATATTTCAAAGATTTACTTTCACTTTCTTATTTTCATGGTGGAGTTAGGGCTTCGCCAAGTAACATTCCGTTATTCAGCTCTTATGGTTTCACATCTCTGAATGAATTAATAAAACCTTCATACTGAAAAGATCCAAAAACCCTTTATGCGAAAAATAAGTCGCTCGACCCTCCTGGCCATCCAGTAGACGGATAGACGCCATACACAAATAGTGTGGATGGAATTTGTCGCATGTACTAGCCGGCCTGCTGCTTTCGTAGCCAATGTCTCCGAACGCCGACATCACCCATAGTAACTCAAAACAGGGGAAATAACAACAATGGTTAAAGGTTCGACCGACCTGTTTCTTGGCTCTCCCTTGTAGCAGCATCGTTGTCACACATCCCGAAAACCATAGGAGCGTTAGGTGAGATTTGAAGCCGGATATTTTTGAAGAAGATATCTGTTCTGCCGCCTGATGATCATCTTTCTTGCATATTCCCTTCTTCAGTATTTTTGAATAGATATTTTTTTTTTGTTGGTTTGGTTTCTCTGGTTTTCAATAGACGGGTAATGACTCCGTGAGAGTTTGGGTTTACTTAGTATTTTTCCTTTAAGATGGTTTGGGAAAACTTTTTAAGGAAAGATGTTCTTTAATTGAAATCGAAAACTCTACTCATGAATGCAAGCAGTGCAATCATTTTAGAGAAGTTACAAGTATTGCATGAAAAGGGGAAATGTCGAAGGAAATGCTGAAAGGGGAACGCTGGAGGTGAAGGTAGCACAGCGTTTTAGGTATCGAAGGGTTTGAGCCATCGCGAGTTAATCGTCACACCTTCCAATTTTTCGGCATTGATGAGATTGCAGTAACCACCCAAGATAACATCTGCCACCAGATATGTCTCATCTTCCTTTTCTTTGGGAGGACCGGGTCGAGTGGCTATCTTCACTGTTATGTTTCCAACTTGAAACGAGGTCGTCTTGACTACTATATCTCCAATTTGAAATGGGTTTGAGCGTTGCGCAACCACTTGATTTTTGAACTCGTCATCTTTGACTGTGACAGCTTCCAAATTTTTGACAAAGCACTTGAAAGGCCCAACGTCCTATTCACATCTCCTAATGACGTCTGGGTTGATAACTGGACCGAGTCCCCATGCCTGGCCGATAGGATAGGTGACTGGGTACAGAAAGGGTTGTTTAACCAGACTTACTTGTGTTCGTAATCTGTGGATGAACGTCGACGGGCTTTCTCCAGGCGATTGAGTTACATTGGTAAGTTGTTGATATGGCAACATGTAATATTCAAAGTTGGACGGCTTGTTGGAAATTCTTTCGGGTATCGACATCGGCATAGGGGATACTCTTAACTTCTCTTTGTTGTCGTGTACCCATGCGGGCCCCAGAATCATGTCGTAATTTGAGAGTTCTTTGACAATGTGGAATTTTCCATGTGTTAGATTGTCTCCCACCTTGATTTCAAGGTTGATGTAGCCATATGCGTCCATCGCCTCTCCTTCCAAGTTTTTGACCATGGTTGGGGAACGGGTAGCCTCCTGCTTCGAAACTCTTGCAGCTCTCAGAGTTTTGATGGTAACGATGTTGAAGTCAGAGGCCGCGTCGATTAATGTGTTGTCGAGCTCGGCGTCCCTCAGATAAACCGTGGTCAGCAGTCCCCAGTTGTATTTTCCAGCACCGCTTCCCGAGAGAGTTTGGGGTTCTGGCGTGGTTTATTCAGTAGGAAAGAGTCGCTTGCCCGATACAACATGATTAAGGGATGTGAAGATATCTTGACGCTGTGTCTCGGAGAGATAGAGAATTTTGCACACATGCTGCATCATGGATTGCATAGTTTCATGTGCAGAGTCCCCAGAGACCATGCAACTCCTGACTGGAACTGGATCCCCGTGAACTCTTTCATTGTCCAGTCGAAGCTCCCCTGCTTCTATCTTTTCTTTGAAGATATTCTTTAGCTTATTGCATTCACTGGTTAGGTGGTGGAAAAATATGTGGTAGCGGCAATATTTGGGGTTTTCCATTTCCGCTTTGGTTGGTAGGTTCCTGGTAGGAGGTAGCCTGATGGCGTCGTCTTGGATCCACGCTTCCAAGAGTTCAATCACTTTCTCGATTGGGAACGGGAAATCCAAGACATTTTCTCCAGCTTCTTGATATCGCATGAGAGCTTTAGCGGTGGTCTTACGTGGCGGAAATTCCTGTCGTGCTGGCGCTACACACTTGGATTGTTGTTCTGCCGCTGGAGCCTTCCCGTTTCCTCCTTCGTATACCACGCTCACAGAGGAGGGACCAGTATTGTATTGCTTATTGATGAGGCGTCTATTTCCTCAAGTTTCGCGTGTGTCCTCGCCTCTGGTTGGCCTGTTTCTTTCCAACAACGCTGGTGTTTGTTGTGGACGAACGTTTCGCAGCTTCATGAAGTTCAGAGAATGTATGGAATCGCAGATTCTCTAGTAAGGCGCGGTAGATGGGAATCACGCCATTGACGCAAGAATCCACCAATTGTTGTTTGGTCACGTTTGGGTCATGAAAATTCAGTGCTTGAATTCTGAATCTTTTGACAAAATCATTCAGATGTTAGTTGTTTCGTTAGAATATCCTTCCTAGATCTGAGAAGGTAATTTGCTCAGACGCAAAGAAGTACTTATTGTAGAAAGCCGTAACCATATCAGACCGGTTGGAGATGCTTCCTGGCGTAATGATGTTGTACCATGTGTATGCTCTTCCAGTAAATGATTTCGAAAATTCTCTCAAACGGAGAACGTGATTGTATTCGTTCTCTCCCAGGGACTCCAAGAATCGAGAAACATGCTCACGCGCATTACCGGTGTCGTCATACAGAGAGAATTGAGGGGAGGATTACCCCCTTAGAAGAGGGATTCTTTGTACTTCCGGAGGATACGGGGGTTGATGCTGATGCATTTCCATGGAATCGCTTTTGTCCCGGTTTCGGAGAAGTCGTTCCAAATCTTCTCGCGTGACAAAATTGGACGGTTGATTTCTCTCCGCTGGAGTTCCTGCGCGAGTCTCTTCGTCTACAAAGGTGTGCCCTGTTGAGGTGCTGGCGCCAGGGGTATTGGAGGTGTTCCTCATTGGCTCTGGCTGGCGTGATTCTTGTGGTAGCCGTTCTGTTAGTGTCTTGAGAAAAACAAGTACCTCCTTCTGAGTTGAGGCTATGTCCGTTTGGGCTCTAGCGAGAACCTCCTGTCTTTCCATCAAATCAGCAATAGTAATATAGGATCGGCTTCCTATGGCTCCTATAGTTTCTCGTCCTGACGGCGGAGTAGCTGCGGCTCTGGTGACGGTTGGAGGTGTCATACTTGACGAAAAATTGGGAGCGGCAGCAACGACTCTGGCTCTGGTGATTGGAGGTGTAACACCTGAAGGAGCATTTTTCGCGGCAGAGGCTCTGGCTCTGGTAATCGAAGGCGCAACGCCTGAAGGAACATTCTCCATGTTGCTGGTGTTGACAGGTGGCGTATTAACACCACTGGAAGGAACGTTAATACCGGGAATAATTTCAGCGCCAGTGTTCTCAGGGTTTGTTAATGATCCGGACCTGAGTTCTACCATCTTGATATCGGGGTTGAAAGATAGAATCGGGAATTGAGAAATTGATATTGTAACCGAGAGATTAATCTCCCACTGTGGTCGCCAATTGTTTGCGGGTGAAAATCGTTTCTGCTGATTTTGGTAATTTTGGGTGTGTGGGTGAGAAACAAATCTAAACCCTCAACAATGTACTGCACGGGAGTACTTTTGATTCCAGAGATCAATCTGTACAATCCTGACCTAAACCAAGAAATGGCCGTTCCAGGCTTGCTTCGGTCATAAAGTGAAGGAGAAGGGTTGGTCTTAGGGAGGGAAGCGAAGAAAGTGTTGAAACCAGAATAGTTGATTCCGGCAGTGTGGGTGTTTCGTGACTTGTATCAGAAAGTTGAACTGGCTAGCTGAATGAAAAGCTATCAGATGATTTTTGGATGTTGTATTGTTCTCCTGACCAAAACTTGTTGTTTGGTGGAAAATAGGTGAGACTTATTTATACAAGTCGCAACAAAACGTATCCTGGTCTCGTGGGAAATGGAAACGATTGAGTGGTGTAAGAAGGGAGTAACGGGTAACGCCTGGAATTTATGTTTCCATAATGAAAGATACGTTTACACCATTACTTCTTGCCATTACTAACCACCCCGCTTTATGACACTTTCTGTAACGGGTGTATTGCACGTCGCACGCTGTAAACTGCCAGACCAATACCCTGATGAGTATCCCCCAGTTTGTGACATGTTTTGATGTCTCGAGTGTTTTCATGGAAAACATGTAGCAGTTTGCTACGTGTGGCAAAAAATGAGAGGCTTGTTGTAGGTAAATAGAATACGTGATGTTAGGCTCGTTTTGGCTAGTCGCCTAAAACTTGTCACGAGCTGAACGGCTCGGTGGAGAATTTTGATGGCTGAGTTACATATCATGAGGAAGAGTGGCCATTGATTATGGCCGCATCTTGTTGTATAGCGAAGTGGCGCCATTGGCATAGTAGCGCTCGGCGGAACCATGGCATAACGGCATCCTAGTGGCTGGGGCATGGAGGCATGTCAGTGGCTGTGGCATGGTGGAATGCCAGTGGCCGTGGCATAGCGAAATGCTAGTAGCCGTGGCATGGTGGCATGCCAGTGGCCGTGGCATAGCGACATGCTAGTAGCCGTGGCATGGTGGCATGCCAGTGGCCGTGGCATAGCGACATGCTAGTAGCCGTGGCATGGCGGCATGCCAGTGGTCGTGGCATAGCGGCATGTTAGTAGCTGTGACATGGTGGCATGCTAGTGACAGTGGCATAAAGACATGCTAGTAGTCGTGGCATGGCGACATGCTAGTAGCTGTGGCATGGTGGCATGCCATTGGCCGTGGCATAACGACATGCTAGTAGCTGTGGCATGGTGGCATGCCAGTGGTCGTGGCATAGCGACATGCTAGTAGCTGCGGCATGGTGGCATGGCAGTGGCCGTGGCATAGCGGAATGCTAGTATCTGTGGCATGGTGGAATGCCAGTGGCCGTGGCATAACGACATGCTAGTAGTCATGGCATGGCGGCATGTTAGTAGTTGTGGCATGGTGGCATGCCAGTGGCCATGGCATAGCGACATGCTAGTAACTGTGACAGGGTGGCATGCCAGTGGCATGGCCACGTCTGTAGTGTTGTAGCATGACCAAGGTTAAGATTTGGCTCCGTGACTAAATTTAAGGCTTGGAGGCATGGCCAAGGTTAGGGCTTGGCGCCGTGGCCAAGGCTAGGGTTTGGCATTGTGGCTGAAATTAGGCGTCGTGGCCAAAATGGGATTTGATGCCGTGACAAAGGGTTTGGCGGCATGGTTGCTCAAAATTTTCCACAAGCCTGTTAGTTTGGTGGCGAACTTGGATGGATGAGATTGCATTTCAGGAGGAAAGGTAGTCGTCGATCATGGATACCTTTAATTGACAGTGGCGCCTTTAACTTGTGCTAGTGGTATTGCGGTAGGGCTGGCATGGCTCGTGCATGCCTTTAACACGGTTGTGCGCGTAGCCACAGCCACTGAAATTTTGACACGTTGGTGTGGAAGTATTTCCTAAATTAGGGTTTGGCTTGTCGGAACCCTAATTAGCCTATATGGCACGTCGCATGGGGTGAGTGGCCATGTTTGCCGTGTTTGGCATGTGCATCTGGCATGTGTGCCTGGTTTGTGCGTTTGGCATGCTTCCTGGCATGCTGGTGCGTTTTTAGGAAGCCAATTGGCTTTGCGTCCATCTGGTGCGATTTCCTTCTTTTCAACACTGTGGCGAGTTTAAAGTAACCTGATTGGTTAATGTAACAGGGCCGGATAGGCATGGGCGTGGATACACTTTTGTGTGAGTGTGGCGGATTTAAAGCAACCTGATTGGTTGATGGGAAGTGGGGCCGAAAAGCTAGGGAGTGGCCACACTTCCAGTGCGCTGTGGCGGATTTAATCGTCTAGTTTGGCTAAGCATAATTTCTCGACCAACGGGGTCTAGTGTACTGCGCTGCGCGCGAAACTTTAATTTTGCAAAGTAGTCGGGTTTATGAGTTTTTTATGAGTTATCACAATAATTGGCTGGATTTTGTATGCTGCCACAAAAATCCTTATCTACAGAATGCAGTGTGCTTTCCGTCTGAGCATTTCGTGCGATGGCCTTAACTTTGGTACTTGGAGGTTCATGCTACTCCGTTGCGAGTGAACACAAATCCTTCATGCCATACCGATATTAAGGGTTCTGCCGGGGAACATAGCACATGAAAGTACTCAGTGAGTCTTGTATTGGCGAGGTGCCGAAATTTACAGAGCGTTTGGGATGGTTGCTACATTCGCCAGTCTGGATTAATTTCATGTAAATATATTGAATGGCTCAATAAATATGCTAGTGGAGATGTTAGCACTCACGACACCATTTCCTTGCAGAGTGACGTCAGATGCAAGGTTTTACGATTTTAACCCTAAGCTAAAAACCACCATCAACACCAGTCAAAACTTACATTGTGAGTCATGGTAGAACCGATCCCAAGGAGCAAAACCGAGTTTCCAATATTTACATATCTCTTCATGTTTGCTGAGAAACTTCTATATGTAGACATTATTTGAACATGTACACAACTATTATCATTTATTGTTCAAAGATGTTCCTTGATACTCAAGGTGATCCTGAACTGAAATATTGAAAAGCATTTAATTATGATATTCATAATATATGTTTTAATTACCAGCATATCCTCTGTAAAATATTATTAGTTAATCTGCTACACTAATAATATAAGTTTTCTAAGAGAGTTTTTGGAAATATGGTTTGGTAATTATTGGAATAGGAAAACCGAATCTTGAGAATATTTTCAGTTTTGGAATTTCCTTGTTGTCCAAACAACCTTGGTCTATAAATACTTGAGTTTGCATTTCTTGCAAACTATACTAAGATCCAGGAAAACTTCATTCATGTTGATTCTTATGAAGCCGTCTATCTGGAGAGAAAAGTATCCTAATTAGGCGAAATCTCTTACGACCGATCGTTTAAAGACTTCTTTGGGATCAAGAAGCTCTACGAGTACCGTTGGTGGGAAACTAGATAATTGCATTGTTGTTTTAGTTTTCGATTATTGATTTGACTGACTAACGTTTGTTGAAACTTTGATTGCACCTAGTTTGTTTATTCTTGAGATCTTTCTCTTCTAATATAAGTCTCACTCAAATTAGATCAAAATATCGACGGGATCTTTAGAACCATTTTAGGATCTAAATACATCTTGTGATAATCCATTGTTAACATACTCCGTTATGTGTGTGATTGATCACAAGAGGATTCAAGTTGTGTTGTGCAGATTATTATTGAAGACAAACGAAGATTTGAAGACGAAAAATATTTTCTTATTAGTTTCTGTATCTTGTGAATTTAGTGCAAAAACCTTGGTCGGCTGGGATCCAACTAGAATCATATTTATCTTTGATAAACTTGATTGTCTAGTTGCGTGAGATCAGCATCACTTTATAGTTTCTCTTAGAGTCTAATATTGATTAGTTGCAAATATAGAAATTGGTTATTTCGGTAATCAATGTTTAGATTGATCTAACTATACAAAGGAGTTTATTAGATTAAACGGAAGAGCCTTTGTCAACGACTCATAATATCTTATTACCAAAGACTGAATAGAGTGGTTACCAAACAGTTTTATCCCTTACTGTTTGGAATACGATCAAAAGGATTGGTGATTCATGTGCGTGACTCTAGAAGTCAAAGGTGCAGGGATACTGAGGAAACTAAGTATCTAAGGGTATTCTACTTGGTCTCTACTATACGAAGTTGGCATTAGATTTTGTATATCGACTTAATTATGAGAGTATTCAAAACTGGACTAGGTCCCGGGTTTTTTTTGCATTTGCGGTTTCCTCGTTAACAAAATCTTTTTGTGTCATTTACTTTATTTCTACATTATAATTGTTATTATAATTAAGTAAATTACACACATATGTTAACCATAGTTACTTGATATTGATCCTATAGTGTTCCAGTTTTATACCATACCTATTATCAAGTGAACACTTTGTTGTTGTACTGTCTTGATCTCGTATCCATAGACGATCACACAACGTGTATACCATAGTTTTTGTATTGCCTCGACTTTGTCCATAAACGATCACACTTGGTATCAGACTTATAGGTTGATATTTAAAATATTGTGGTGTATTTGGGTACCCTCGTCTTTTCAATTGGTATCAGAGCAAGAAAAAACGAAAGATCTAACAATCTGTGTTTGGTGTAATCCAACCTATAATATTTGAATCTATGGGAGATTCTGTTAACGTACCACCAAGATTTTATGGCACAAATTATCCATGGTGGAAATCTGCTATGAGATCTTTTCTTCTGTCACGCGATTTTAGTACTTGGCTATTAATCGAAGAAGGGTATAAAAGACCGAAAGTAAAATATTCAGAAACTGAGTTTAAAAGCTTAGTGTTCTATACTAATGAAGAAAACACTATTGCCAAGTAGAATTTGATGGTTTGAATGCCACAATACATGCAGTGGATCGAGATCTTCAACATCATGTCTCCTCATGTGGAACTTCCAAGGAAGCCTGGGATACTCTTGAGACCATTTTCAAAGGTAATAATTTAGAAAGAAAAGCTAGACCGCAATCTCTCTCTTCCGAATGGGAATACCTTAGAATGGATGATAACGATACCTTTGAGGAGTTTAATATTAAACTTTATGAGATTGTCAATGCATCTTTCTCACTTGGAAAGACTATACTTGAAAAGGAAACAGTATGCAAGATTCTCAGATCGTTACCATCCAGATACGAGTCTAAGAAATATGCCGTAATGGAAGCCAATGATCTATACTTTTTCAAAGCTCTCTTGCAGGAAAGTTTAAGATCTTTGATAAATAAATTTTGCTGAAGAACGGGGATGTTGGATTCAATGCCACAAATAATACTAAACAATCTTCGAAATAAGTGAGTATAAATTGGGCTAAGGAATGTTGTAAAGAGGATAAAGCACTTGTTGGAAAATATCTTGACTCAATACTTGTACTCCTAACACAATGGATTAATAATCTTTTATTGAAAAATAAACAGGTTCTTGACAAAAAATCATTCAGTTAAAAGGATGATGAAAAAATCCAATGTTTCAAGTGTCGTAGTTTCAGACATATGGCCAAAAGTTGTTCCACCAAAAGAGTTCATAAGTGCAATAAAGCTTATCACACTACCCTGGATGGTATTTCTAAGGAAAAGGCCTATGAAGGAATATCCAATTGTGATGCACTTCTTGACAAAACTAACAGTGGTGATTTTAGTGAGTCCAATCAACTCCTAAAGGACTGTTTAGAAAACTTGAGTTGGTGACTAAAGAAAATCAAAAGTTAAAAGGGGAACTTGATAACTTGAGAAAATATTTGTCTGATAAAACTCAAAATACAAAATCTGAGCAAGAAAAACTGGTTGACACAATTGTTCTAAAAGATAAAGAGATTGATATCCTAAAAGGGGATTTACAACGTCTCTTAGGTAGTTCAAGCAAAGTTGCTGCTATGCTTTTTAGACAAAAAACTTTTGGAAATTTTTGCGGTGTAGGGTGTGCAAGAAAACCATGTACAAGTAACAATAAGTTTGTTTCAGCTCAACCAGCTTTGTCAAAAGTTTGTTAAGAAAAAGATGATACTTTTCAAATTCTTGCGATCTTATGATTTGTTCCTTTTGTGGAAGAAATGACCACAATGTAAACTTATGTTGGGATTCCAAAAGGAATAATAAATTTATAAAGAGAATCTGTAAGGGCATAAAAAATTCGGAGTTTGATCTTAATAAGTTTACTAGATCCAAAAGGGAAGTTGCAGACGCTTGTAGAGTCAAGAGTAAGGTGTAACCGGTCACAACCTAGTTTGGGAGCACGGTATAACCGGTCAAAACTTACATTGTGAGTCATGGTAAAACCGATCCGAATGAGCAAAACCGAGTTTCCAATATTCACATATCTCTTCATGTTCTGTGTGAAGCTTGGAATTAGGGTTTGCTGAGAAACTTATAGATGTCGACATTATTTGAACATGTACATAACTCTTATCGTTATTTGTTCAAAGATATTCCTTGATACTCAATGTGATCCCGAACTGAAATATTGAAAAGCATTTAATTATGATTTTCATAATATATGTTTTAATTACCAGCAATCAAAGCATATCCTCTATAAAATATTATTAGTTAATGTGCTACACTAATAGTAGAAGTTTTCTAAGAGAGTTTTCGGAAATATGGTTTGGTAATTTATTGGAAATAGGAAAATCAAAATTAGGTACTATAATGCATATCTTCAGAGTATTTTCGGTTTTGGATTTTCCTTGTTGTCGAAACAACCTTGGTCTATAAATACTTGAGTTTGCATTTCTTGCAAACTATCCTAAGAGCTAGGCAAACTTCATTCGTGTTGTTTCTGGTGAAGCCGTCTATCTGAAGAGGAAAGTACCCTAATTAGGCGAAATCTTTTACGACCACTCGTTTAAAGGCTTCTGTTCGATCAAGAATCTCTACGAGTACTGTTGGTGGGAAACTAGATAATTGCATTGTTATTTTAGTTTTCAATTATTGATTTGATTGACTAACGATTGTTGAAACTTTGATTGCACCTAGTTTATTTATTCTTGAGAACATTATCTTTTGATATAAGGCTAACTCAAACTATATCAAAGTATCGACGGGATCTTTAGAACCATTTTCTGATCTAAAGACATCTTGTGATAATCCATTGTTAATATGTTATTATTGAAGACAAACAAAGATTTGAAGATGAAGAAGATTTTCTTATTAGTTTTCTTATCTTGTGAATTTAGTGCACAAACCTTGATCGGCTGGGATCCAAATAAAATCATGTTTATATTTGATAGACTTGATTGGCTAGTTGCGTGAGGTCGGCATCACTTTATAGTTTCTCTTCGAGTTCTATATTGATTGATTGCAAATCTAGAAATTGGTTATTTCGGTAATCAAAGTTTAGATTGATCTAACCAGACAAAGGAGTTTATTGGATTAAACGGAAGAGCCTTTGTCAACAACTCATAATATCTTTGAAAAAGCGGGGTTCTAACAACCACACCCAATATTTCGCTTAGCAATCTGTATGGACTAACTCCAATATACTTTCAAGAGAATCAACTAGACAGTCAGACTCAATCTTAAGAAAAGTATATTCAAGAGTTATATCTCAATTTCTCAACTTAATCTGCAATAAAACAAATAGGAATTTGCGAGCCCGATTGAATATAAGAAATAACTTGGACGGTATCAAAAACCAATATCCAAGTGTCGATAAATTTATTTAACAACCCAAAGGTCGGATTCACAAACTGATTGAAATTACGCACAACCTGTGATATTTCAATTATATAAACAAATATAATGCAGAAAATAAATAATACAAACACCAGAAAATTTATTAACGTGGAAACCGCAAATGCAGAAAAACCCCGGACCTAGTCCAGATTGAACACCACACTGTATTAAGCCGTTACAGACACTAGCCTACTCCAAGTTAACTTCGGACTGGAATGTAGTTGAGCCCTAACCAATCTCACACTGATCAAGGTACAGTCGCGTTCCTTATGCCTCTGAATCCCAGCAGGACTCTGCGCACTTGATTCCCTTAGCTGATCTCACCCACAACTAAGAGTTGCTACGACCCAAAGTCGAAGACTTGATAAACCAATCTGTCTCACACATAAAAGTCTATTGAATAGATAAATATGTCTCCCACAGAAATACCTAAGAGTTTTGTTCTGTCTTATGATAAATCAAGGTAAAGCATGAACCAATTGATACACCGAACTTATATTCTCGAAGAACAACCTAGTAATATCAATCACCTCACAATAATCTTAATCGTATGGTAGCGAAATGTTAGAGTTATTATAGCTTACGTATTAGTCAAGTAATAGTCTTTCTATATTTTAGGACTCTAGGTTTCTATTTTTAGATGTTTACCTAATATGGGTCGGATGCTTAAGTATTTATATATGTGACATGGAGAGGCTGCAGATTTTCATCTCCGCCTATTCTCTTATTCTGTTCTTCTATTCTCTTCTACTTTATATCTTCTTGTGCTCTGCCAAGTTTAACTTGGTATCATAGCCATCTTTTGTCCTCTTCCATTGTTGGTAGGCTACCTCCAATCTCTAATGTTGGTAGACTATCATTAAAATCAGTTTTTTTTTATCATGTGTGATGTGTTAAAACCCTAAGATGTGTGTGTATCTAGGGTTTGTTATGGTTAGTTTGAAGGTACTGGAAGATAAGTTGTGGTGAAGATAAGTTGTGGTTAAGTATTAAGGTTTGTTACATCTTCTAGTACTTGAAAGTCCAGTTCTATGTGTTTCTAGTTTTGTTACCTACACAGTTGAGTTTTCCATGGTTATAGTCTTGTTACGTGAAGCATATCTGCAGTAGTGATCAGAAGTTGTTTAGCTTAAGATAATTTTTTTTATAGATCATTTTTTAGATCCGTTAGTAGTTGTGATGGGAGAAGACGACGGTAAGCAACCCTTGACAGAAAGTAAAACTAGTATCCATGTAAGTGATGACATGGGTAGGCTATTACTGCTGTTAAATTAAACGGAGGAGATAATTTTTCTTGGTTGGCAGAATGCTGTTAGAGTCTTTCTAACTAGGAAAGACAAACTAGACCTTATAACAGGTGAACCACCTGCTAAAGAATCATCTAGTGGCGGTATTTGGGTTCGAGATGACGCAATAGTTCTTGGTTGGCTATGGAACAGCATGGAACCTCATGTGTTTCGAAACTTTCAGTTTATGAAAAGTGCTAAGAGTGTTTGGTCTGCCTTAGAAAATTTGTACTCTCAGGCAAAGAACGGTTCGAGAATCTATGAGATTTATGAAAAGTTGTTTAATAGCCAACAAGCTGAAAAATCTCTGATGGAGCACTTTTGGTTATTGCGTGGTTTATGGGAAGAACTTGATGAACACCAGCCTCTGAATACTTCTTTGGAAGAGATGAAAAAGCAACGTGAAGAGTTTCACGTGGCGTTGTTTTTATCTACACTTAACTCCGAGTATAGGGTATTCAAAGAACAAATTCTTGCAAGTGAGACCCTTCCATCAGCTGCAAATGCTTTCTTTAGGCTTCAGCGTGCATCTTTGGGTGCTGGTTCTAGCTCTTCATCTAGTCAACAAGAGTCTTCAGCTTTATATACTAGTGATGGTGGTCGAGGAGACTATAAAAGTGGTCGATCTGGTCGTGGTGGTCGTGGAGGTCGTCATGGAGGCCGAGGAGACTATAGAGGTGGTCGAACTGGTCGTGGTGATTATAGTGGTCGCGGGTATGGTCGTGGTAGCAGTCGTTCATGCACTTATTGTGGTCTGACATGCCATACAGTTGATTTTTGTTGGGATAAAAATGGAAAACCTGCAACTGCAAATCCTGTTTGTAGTGAGGCAGAGCTGTCATCCTCTTTTTCTGATCCTGAAGATAATATTAATGACGGTTTATCAAGCCAACTTGGTCAACTTATTCAGCACTTGAAAGAAATAACTCCATCTGGTTCATCATCTTCTACTGCTACATTAGCTCATCAAGGTAACGTAGCTTGCCTTGCAGGAACTACTGCTCCCTCTACTTGGGTTATCGACTCTGGAGCTAATGCTCACATTTCTGGTATTCCCTCTGTCTTCTTTAAGTTTCAGTTAAATCCTTCAAGTGTTGTGTTAGATGATGGATCCACACATTCTGTTGTTGGGAAGGGTGACCTCCATCCCACAAAGAATCTTCATTTATCATCTAGCTTGTTTGTTCCCAAGTTTCCGTTTAATCTAATATCCGTAAGCCGGCTAACGAAATCCCTGAATTGCTCAATCACATTTTACCCTACTCATTGTGTTTTCCAGGCTCTTTAGACACAAAAGAAGACTGGTTTGGAACATGAAATGGATGGGCTTTATTATCTGGATGTTGATAAACCTATTGCGTCAGTCTTTAGTGCTTCTGTTTCTCCGTGTCAATGGCATTGTCTTCTTGTTCATCCTTCTATCGAGAAGTTACGTTCTGTTATTGGTAACTTAAGTTCAGTTTCCAAGTTACAGTGTGAATCTTGTCAACTTGGCAAGCATCACCGTAGTTCTTTTCCTAGTAGTACTCGTAATCGCCAGTCGAGTCCGTTCGCTTTAGTACATTCAGACATATAGGGTCCTTATCATACAAAGAGTGTTTTGAAGTATCAGTATTATGTTATTTTTGTTGACGATTTCTCTCGTATGACATGGTTATTTCTTATGAAAGATCGTTCTGAATTATCGCATATATTCCATACCTTTTATAATGAAATCCAGACCCAGTTTGAAAAGAAAATCAAAATCTTTCGTTCTGATAATGCTACTGAGTATCTCCAAAAGTGTAAGAGCAAATTTTCAGCAGACCATGGTATTATTCATCAAACATCTTTCTCTTATACCTCTAAACAAAACGGTGTTGCTGAACGTAAGCACCACCACCTTTTAGATGTTGCTCGTACTCTTATGATTACGATGAATGTACCTAAACAGTTTTGGGCTGGTGCTGTTTTGACGGCAAATTTTCTGATTACCCGGATGCCTACGTCAGTACTTGGACATAAATCTCTGTTTTCACTCCTGTATCCAGAAACTTCTCCATTTTCAGCTGTACCACGGGTATTTGGGTGTGTGGCTTTTGTGCATATTGTAGGTCCTAAAAGTCATAATAAATTATCTCCAAGGTCAATCAAGCGTGTTTTTCTAGGTTATTCTCGTACTCAAAAAGGATACCAGTGTTATTGCCCGACTAATCGTCGTTCTTATGTTAGTGCTGATGTCACTTTCTTCGAGTCTACTCCATATTTCTCATCTTCAGGTACTCTTATTGACCTGGATGTCTTAGATGGTCGAAAAAAAGACAACTTTATACCTTTAGCTACTCTTCCAGTTCCAGATAGGTCGAAGTCTATTCCTGATCTCGCTGTTTCTGAATTCAACTCTAATGCAGTGTCCTTAGATCAGTCAGTGCCAGTTATTTCCAGTCCAACAGCTATAGAACATTCGTTGGATAGTATTCCGGATGTGGCAGACTCTGTTCGTCCAGTGCAGGTATATTAACGATCCAAGACAAGGAAAGTTTATGCCTGAGAGCCCGAATCATCTTCTGATGACGATTCTGAAGTTCTTGGAGGAGACCAATCTACTACGCCGTCTCCAATCACCAATGATCTAGATGTGCCTATTGCCCAACGTAAAGGGGTTCGTTCTTGTACTCAACATCCATTATTTGCTGTTGTGTCATATTATCGATTTTTATTCCAAAGTCACATGTGCAAGCATTCAAAATACCAGTATGGAAGTCGGCTATGGATGAGGAAAAAGTTGCACTTGATCAAAATGACACTTGGGTGTACGCCGAGTTACCACCAGGTAAGAAAGCAGTTGGGTGTAGGTGGGTGTTTACTGTGAAATATCATCCTGACGGTTCTATTGAAAGGTTAAAAGATCGTTTGGTTGCAAAGGGATATACCCAGATGTATGGTGTAGATTATACCGAAACGTTCTCCCCTGTTGCTCGACTGAATTCAGTTCGTATACTTATTTCTGTAGCCGTTAACCAAAATTGGCCTTTATATCAGCTGGATATAAAGAATGCATTCCTACATGGTGATCTTCAAGAAGAAGTATACATGATACAACCACCAGGTTATGAGAAGAAAGGTGAGGAACACCTTGTTTGTAAGTTAAAAAAGTACTTTACGGTTTGAAACAATCTCCACGTGCTTGGTTTGATAAGTTCAGTAGTGTTTTGGAAGAATATGGTTTCACTCGAGCAGTTTCTGACCATTCTGTGTTTGTTCGACACTCTTCGGCTGGGAGCATTATTCTTATTGTGTATGTTGATGATATTATCATTACTCGTGGTGATTCTCAAGGTATATCTGAATTGAAGCATCATCTTAGCAGGAAATTTCATACCAAGGATTTAGGTTTGTTACTCTATTTCTTGGGAAATGAAGTTGCTCGTTCAAAGGTAGGTATAAGTCTTTCTCAACGAAAATATGCTCTTGATCTTATTTCTGAGATGGGTCTTCTTGGTACAAAGCCTGCCGAAAATCCCATGGATTATTCAGTGAGGCTATGTAATGAGCAAGGTGAATTGTTTAATGATGTTGGTCGATACAGGAGGCTTGTTAGGAAATTGATATATTTGACCGTAACTCGTCCGGATATTACATATGCAATTGGTGTTGTTAGTCAGTTCATGCACGCACCTAGAAAACCACACTTTGAGGCTGTGTGTCGAATCATCAGTTATCTTAAAAGTTCTCCTGGTCGTGGTTTATTATACAAGAAATCTAGTGATTCATTATAGGTGTAGGATCTGTGGTGGGTAACTCAGATGTTGATTGGGTAGGAGATAAAGTAGATCGTTGTTCGACCTCTGGATATTGTACCTTTTTTGGTGGTAATCTAGTTACTTGGCGTAGTAAGAAGCAACAAGTGGTTGCTAAGTCTAGTTCTGAAGCTGAATATCGAGCTATGTCTCACACTATTTGCGAGATGTTATAGGTTCAATCCCTGCTTGGAGAAATGGGTGTCAATGTTCCTGGACCTATGCAAATGTTTTGCGATAATCAAGCCGCAAGATACATCATGAGTAATCCAGTTTTTCATGAACGTACCAAACATATTGAAGTTGATTGCCATTTCATTCGTGAGAAGATGATAAGGAAACAAATTATTTTTCCTTATGTAAGATCTGAAGAACAATTGACAAACATATTTACCAAACCTCTTCAATCTTCATTGTTTCGTGGATTATGTAACAAGCTGGGCATTTTTGATCTATATGCTCCATCTTGAGGGGGGGATGTTAGAGTTATTATAGATTACGTTATAACTTACATATTAGTCAAGTAATAGTCTTTCTATATTTTAGGACTCTAGGTTTCTATGTTTAGATGTTTACCTAATATGGGTCGAATGTTTAAGTATTTATATATGTGACATAGAGAGGCTGCAGATTTTCATCTCCGCTTATTCTCTTATTCTATTCTTCTATTCTCTTATACTTTTTCTCTTCTTGTGCTCTGCCAAGTTTAACTCGAAATAAGATATTGTGGAATCACAAACGATGAGACGAAGATGTTTGTGACTAGTTTTTATCTTGCCTATAAGAGATTAAATCTCGAGAAAATCTTAGAGAAGATAGTACTCAATATGATAGTAAATAACAAGATCAGAACACGCAACTACAGAGAAATAGTTGGGTCTGGCTTCAGAATCCCAATGAAGTAAGTCGTTAACCTACAGGGTTTTGGAAAAACCTAAGGTTAAAGGAGAATCGACTCTAGTTGCAACTAGTATCACACATGAGGGATTAGGTTTCCCAGTTGCTAGAGTTCTCCCTTATATAGTCTTCAAATCAGGGTTTGCAATCAATATTACCTTGGTAACAAAGCATTCAATATTCACCCGTTAGATGAAAACCTGATTAGACTCAAGATAATATCTTTCAACCGTAAGATCGAACTTATCTTATTGCACACAAACGAAAAGTGACTTCATTTAGATATGAGTAACCGTACCTAAATGTGTACACCTTGTTGGCTCAACAATAGTTTACCGAAGTTAGCCATATGAACACTTTCATATCAACCTTATTCATCTTAACCATAACTAGTTCAAATGACTCAAATGAAACTAGTTTTAGAGTTGTTCAATTTTTTATATTCTCATAGAAGTATACAAGATACAGTTAAAGCAAAATCGATATTGATCACTCGAATCAATTCATGAACATTATAGCCACGGTTTGCAAAAGATTGCACTCCTTAATATATAAATGTATTAGTTCATCCAATTACGGTTATTTATTCTAAACTCCCAATTCAATAATTGAAACATTCTTAGAAGACGACAATAGCTGTCTCACACAAACTATTAGCTTTGAAGCAATTTTCAAGTGATCGAATGATCAATATGAAACATTCCGAGTCTACATCAAATGACTGTCTTACACAAATCATGTAAGATGTTACCAGTAGAGTTTCACATGATCATCTTTTGACTTTCGTCAAGAATATAAGATGAACTTGGTTAAAGCAAAAGCTTACCAACACATATTTTGAGAAATATGTAAGCGAGTTAAACTCAGCTCGAAATATCAAATGTGTATAATTGAAGTCTATATAGCTATACGACTTTTGTCTCAAATAGGAGATAGAGTAGATAGGATTTTCAGTGATAGATGAGTTCATTTTGTTGATGAAGTTCCACAAGCTCCACTTAGTAGTTCTTCGTCTTCAATCGATGAACGCCGTGAAGTCTAATGCTCAACTACACTCTCTACCCTAATCTGAGACTTAGATATAAGTAGAGTAGAAATCAAGACTTATAGTTTTGACAACTAAACTTGACAACAATCTTGAGATAACAACGGTTGCGAGTTCGACCGAGCATTCCTCTAACAATATTATTACCAAGGATTGAATAGAGTAGTTACCAAACATATTTATCCTTTATTGTTTGGAATACGATCAAAATGATTGGTGACTCACGTGCGTGACTCTAGAATTCGAAAGCGCAGGGATACTGCGGAAACTAAGTAGCTAGGTTAGTTTACTTGGTCTCAACTATACGAAGTTGGTATTAGATTTTGTATAGCAGCTTAATTCCGAGAGTATTCAAAACTGGACTAAGTCCCCGGGTTTCTCTGCATTTGCGGTTTTCTCGTTAACAAAATCTTGCTGTGTCATTTACTTTATTTCCGCATTATAATTGTTATTATAATTAAGTAAATTACACATGTATGTTGATCCTAGTCACTTGATATTTATCATATAGTGTTTCAGTTTTATATGGAACCTATTATCAAGTGACCACTTTGTTGTTATATTGTCTCGATATCGTATCCATAGACGATCTCACAAAGTGTATATCATAGTTATTGTATTGTATCGACTTTGTCCATAGACGATCACACTTGGTGTCGGACTTATAGGTTGACATTTAAAAGATTGTCGTGTATTTGGGTACCCTGGTCTTTTCATCCATTTCTATCATTAAAGGGAGGAGATAACGTTGAATTTCCTAACCCAAAAGAAATTTCAGTAATATTGACATAATATTGCTTAATCACAGTTTCCTTTTATGAATCTAAAAATGTTCAACTTCAAACTCTATGTTGCCATGTTATATGGAAGCTAGATTTAGTCTTTGCTGAACTCCACTTTCTTTAGTTGTTGAATTTCCTAGATGTCCCCTTGCTTAATGCAATTTCCTGGGAAAGGCATGGTTAGGCCTATATTAAAGGAATGAATATCAGGATTCTGCAAGAGACATATGTTAATCTTGAAATCAAATGGCCTATTATTCTCTGCACAATTGGATTATCTTTCTCGTAAAGGGATATTAACTTTCATATTATAATATACTAGAAATAACTCGTGTCGTAACGACATGGCATGAGACGGTATAATTTTTGGTCATAATAGTTTAAATAAATACTATAAACTGTGATAAGACTTATTTTGACCCATGAAAACTTGTAGTTATGAAAATCTAAGATATTTGTCATCCAAATAATTATAAATTCAATACTGCCTTGATCTGATCTGTGATAAATGTATAAGTGTTTGTTACATTACCTGAGCCTTCTAAATTACTGGTGGAGCACTTTTAGGAAAAAAACTACCATATGTATCCTCTTTCATTTGAAGACCCGAATTCTAGCTTTGATAAGGACATAATTTGTATTTTATTTAATACATATAATTTAAATCAATTTTTACTCTCATCAATTGTGATTTTATAAAACATGTAAAAATATGGAACTTGCCAAGGTTTAAAATTTTAGTACTAACAAAACCCTTTGGGTTTAATATGACTCATCCACTCTAGGATACTTGCACGGTAATTATGACACTCAAAAGTTCGTCAAAAGTTTCTATTAAACATTAAATACATGATTTTGTCAAATAAAAATCGACTTTGGAACGGAAAAAGGTACTCAATTGTAATCTTTTCACATCTTTATTTTAGAAGTACGGTTAGTTTACACACTTGCGCAACGTTAGACTCTATTATACCTTATCATATTTAACTGGTTCCCAAATGAAAAATAAATTTTTTTCTTATGTTGATAAAGATTCTAATGTTGTTCTTTCTTTATAGTTTGATGAAGGATGGTTAATTTATTACTGACAATAACATTAACTATACATGTTTTGAACTACAAGAGATATAAATGATGGTCTTTATTTATTTATTTTGTCACATTTAATGTTTTTTTTATGATCGTTGAAAAAGCGGGGGTCTAACAACACCACCCAATATTTCGCTTAGCAATATATATGGACAAACTCAAATATACTTTTAAGAGAATCAACAAGACTCAATCAATTAAAAGTACATCAACGAGTTTATATCTCTCTCTTGATTTGATTTCCTCAAATAGAAACTGCGAGTACTAATCAAATACAAAGAATAACTTGGATGGTACCAAAGACCAATATCCAAGTGTCAATCAATATCAATCAACAACCGTTAGTTCGGATTCACAATTGATTGAACTAACACACAACCTGTATTATTTCAATTATAAAGATAAAACAATATAATGCGGAAACTGAAATAACACAGACACCAGAAATTTTGTAAATGAGGAAACCGCAAATGCAGAAAAATCCTGGGACCTAGTCCAGATTGAACACACACTGTATTAAGCCGCTACAGACACTAGCCTACTCCAAACTAACTTCAGACTGGACTGTAGTTGAACCCTAATCAGTCTCCAACTGATCCAAGGTATAGTTGTACTCCCTATGCCTCTGATCCCAGCAGGATACTATGCACTTGATTCCCTTAGATGATCTCACCCATAACTAAGAGTTGCTACAATACAAAATCGCAGGCTTTGACAATAAACAAATCTGTCTCACACAGACAAGTCTATCAAAGGATCAATCTGTCTCCCACAGAAAAACCCTAAAGTTTTTGTTCCGTCTTTTGATAATAATCAAGGTGAACAGGAACCAATTGATAATCCGGTCTTATTTTCCCGAAGAACAGCCTAGATAAATCAATCACCTCACAACAATCTTAATCGTATGGTAGCGAAACAAGATGTTGTGGAATCACAAACACTGAGACGAAGATGTTTGTGACTACTTTTTATATCTTGCCTATCAGAGATATTAATCTCAAGCCAATCAATATGATTGTACTCGTACGATAGAAGATGCAAGATCAGATCACACAACTACGATAAAAGTAGTATTGGTCTGGCTTCACAATCCCAATGAAGTCTTTAAGTCGTTAACTTGGTTTTAGAAGAAGAAAACCAAAGGTTAAAGGAGAAACGACTCTAGCACGCAAACTAGTATTACACGTGAGGTGTGGGGATTAGTTTTGCAGAGTTTCTAGATGTCCCCTTATATAGTCTTTAAAATTAGGGTTTCGCCTTGGTCACAAAGCAAACAATATCTACCGTTAGATTAAAACCTTATTTAGATTCAAGCTAATATTTCTCAACCGTTAGATCGAAAACTTAGCTTGTTATGCACAAATGAAATGCACGCTTCTAGGTTTGTTAACCGTACCCAAACGTGTACATTGTTGGTTCAACAATAGTTAACCAAAAGGTTAGCCATATGAGCATTTCATACCAACCATATTATTATTCACCATAACTAGTTCAAATGACTCAAATGAACTAGTTAGAGAGTTGTTCAATTGCAAGAAAATCTTATGTTCTACACAAGACACAATTGAAGCAAAGATGATTTGATTCACTTGAATCGGTTCATGAACTTTATAGCCACGGTTTGAAAATTGCATTCCTTAGTCTTTATAAGTTTAAGTTCAGAAATCATCTTCAGATATATAACCTTCTTAAGTTTGCACACTAGGTTCGCGGACTTAAGCAACCGGGCAGAGTTTACAAACTCAAGCAGAAAATCTCGGCAAAGACTTTCCGCCGGTTCGCGGACTGGGTTTGCGGACTGGTACTCACGCAACTGGTTCGTCAACTCCAGCAGAATTTCTCGGGATAAGAAGTTAGGCAGTTCGCGGACTTGGCAACAAGCCATTCTTCCGGTTTCTCTTGATCAACAAAGTTCGCAAACTTTGGTTCAAGGGATAAGACTTATGCACATATGTGTTTCCACAACAATACTTATGTGCATCATTGGTTATATAATCTAAACTCTCATTCCAACCATTGAAACATTTTTAGAGGACGTTATATAGTTGTTACACCATTTCTCGTCAAAGCAATTTTCAAAGTGATTAAAACATATCATGATTTTCGTCACTAGGTAAAGATAAACATGGTCGAAGCGAAACGCTTACCAACACATATTTCGAGATATAGATAGGCGAGGTATACTCGGCTCGAAATACCAAATGTGTATAATCTAAGTCTATATATATCATACGAATTTTTGTCTCAAGAAGTAGGAGATAGAGTAGATAGACTTTTGAGTGACAGATAAGTTCAAGTCTTCACATACCTTTTTGTCGAGAAGTTCCACCGGTTCCTTGAATAGTTCTTCTTCTTATATGATGAATCACCATGAAGTCCTTGATCTCAACTACACTTTCTATCCTAATCCGAGACTTAGCTATAGTAGACTAGAAATCAAGACTTATAGTTTTGACCACTAACATTGACAAACATGCTTGAGATAGCAACGCATGCGATTTCGACCGAGCAATGCTCTAACAATCTCCCCCTTTGTCAATCTTAGTGACAAAACTATCAATACATATGGAATACAAAAAAGATAAAGAAACTTTAGTAGCTTTTATTACACATGTCTAATATTCAACATTCCTCGAAATCTTCATCACTTCCAAGTACTCCAATGATCCCAAAGGTTGTAAGTTTAGCATCTATTAGCTTCGGCTATATGATTGCATCTAAATTAGATGGTATGTATTTTTTCTTTTAGTCATGAAATGTCTCTTACGGAAATTTCATTATGAACCCGTTCCTGTACCTTTGCCAATTTTATTGACAAAAAGGGGGAGAATTAATATGTAGTTCACACTATAAATACATATGGTTTTCGGATCATTGTGTAAGGGGGAGTGGTTTCCATGTGAGATGGAGTATTGACTAAGGGGGAGTGATACATATCACCATAGTATTATTGTTGAAGTTGTGATACAATTGGACTTTGACACTGTGTAATAATACTATGACACTGTATAATAATGATCGAGACCGATGCTTTCTCATTGTTATAAAGATACAATGAGTTTAAAGATACAAGGAGTTTAAAGATACAAGATAACCCCTTCAAAATTCCACAGCCGCACACCCCTCAAGATATGACCATTAAGCACAAGTTCAAAAGAACTCTCTCCCATTTGATGTCATTCCCAAGGGAACAACAAGAGCGATCTTAATTCCAAAAGAAACGAAGGATTTTTATTGGACACAAAAAACCATGAGAATGATTTTCTATATCCAAAAAATCAATCAAATTAATCACAAGTAAACCCATGATTAATTTAATTGGAATACGCAACCAAATTAAACACAAAAGTGATCAACTTAATTGATTATGCTCGACATAAGAGAACTTACGGAGCACACGACTAACATACCCATTAGAAAATGAATAGGATAGTCGTTCATATACTCAACACAAAAGGAACCTTACGGAGTAAGAAAATACTCAACTAGATTAATTACAAGAGAATCCATAATTAATCTAATTGGAATACACAACCAAACTAATTACAAAAGTAATCAATTCAGTTGTCATTTGTTTTGCTCGACATAAAAAGACTTATGGAGCAATAAATAACTAACCAAACAAGATGATTAATTTAGTTCAAAAATGCTAAACATAAAGTACCTTACGGAACAACCAACATAGCTAATCAAAAATTAATCAACTTGGTTGTATCGTGCTCAACATAAGACACATTACGGAGCCTCACAGTATTACATAAAATATGGTTCAGTGAAGATCAATACTGTGGAATACACAAGGATTCATTCTATCTTCCATCACTATTTGCATAACGATTTTTAATAGGCATAATCCTTGAACACAAAATATTTTAACCTATCTTCCATCAAAGAATTGACAATATAGGCTTAGCTTTGTATATGTCAAAAGTCTATTCATCCGTAACTCAATACATGAATACCGATCATGAACGACTTTACTTTTGACAAAATATGGGACAACATAGTTCACGGACGTAAACACCAATATCCCATAACAAATTGCAATATAACAAATCATAAAGATTAAATACTGCAAACCATCATCCTCCAAATATTTTTAGAATTTAATACCAATAAACCTAAAAAAGGAAGATGAAAATAATAGCTATGTGTAGTCACAGTCATTGCTATTCGAGCACTAGTTATTCTTCCAACCAAACCAAAAAGAAGACTTACTAGGTACTGTAGATCTTTCTCAGAGCATCTACAGAAAACTCCTTCTCATTATTGAAAACCCCATTGATTATGGGATCGTTCAATTCCTCTAGATCTTCATAAATATCAGTTAACTCACTAAGTTCTCTTTTTAGATCACACAGGGTATTCTTGGTCAGAGAAAACCTTTGTTCATAGTGAGTTATCTCTTCCAAAGAGGAAGATTCGAGATTTTAAATCATTTCGCTTGTTGATGAAAACTTTCACCATGTCTCTAGCACGACAAACATAAAAGAGACAGTTAGAGGAAGAACCTTCTCCATTGGTTGTTGACTTCTTATTTATCATTCTCGAGGAAGTGATTCCTTTGCACATATGTACATTGACTGCTTCTACTGCATCTCTTTTGGTAGTACCTCTAGTTACAGGAGCCATGAGAACGTAATTGAATGAAGGAGAAAACAAACAATAAAAGTAGATTTATAAGTGTCAAACCCTAGACCATTTTGACACAATCTTCCAAGAATCTAAAAAAATATTACCTACACAAATAAAAATTAAAATTCATGAACATTGACTTGAGCCACTTCTCATCTTTCCCAAGTTAAAGATGAGAAGGCAAACATCACCATTCAGTTGGTGACTGGACGGACCAAATGCCCACTTCCCTTGTTTTTCGTGGCTTGTCATTGCTGGATGTTCTAACAGATTTCTTACTTTTTCTGGAATATTTACCTTTCTTATCTTTATGCAGACTCACTCTTTGCATGTTCTTTTGAAGTTTGGTGACTCTTTTGTTGCTTTTCTTGAATCTCCAATAGGTATATTTATCATGCCTTGAGTGTCCACAGAAGGAGTAGATCAATGTGTATTTTTCATCTCCATATAATTTTTCCTGTTTGACACAACACCCAACCATTGTTTCCTGATTTGCAGAATTCGTCACTTTTGCTGTTTTGCTTTTGAATCCTAAACCATGATTGTTTCCAAAGGATCTCTGACCAAACAACATTGCTGCAATTTTGTCAAAGCTTCCAGACATCCTTTGCAGGTCATCTGAGAGAATTAATCTCTTCTTCTTTTAGAGACATGGTTTTGACGAAATTAATATGAAGATGCTCTATCTCAATATTTTTCGTCTGGAGTGATGATTCAACATTCCTCAAGGAGGCTTTAAGAAGAAGGTTCTCTTGAAGAATCTCTTTATTCAGGAGATCAACCAACTCAGTGTCAAATTCAAGTTCCGAACCATAGTTTAAAGTTGAAAGAGAATCTGAAGTAAGGGAAGTAAATCCATTGCACCAGTTAGACTCATCTGAGTTATATTGAGAAGTATTGTCTTCTGTTGAATTATTTTAAGCAACCAGAGAAGATGGAAAACCTAAAAATCTATTCTTCCTTTTTATTAGATTCTTGACCTCTTTGACTACTAGTGAATGATCACATTCATCAGCCCAGGACAGGTGAGAGAAAGGCATCTCAGGTTTGTTCACAGCGTTGAGTATGAACGTTTTTCCTGTTCCTTGATCAAGAATTCTTAACTTTCCAATTAATGAAGTCGTGGAAAGTGTATCAGGGTTATTTCCTTCAATGATGGCATGCTTCTTAGAATCGTATCTTGATGGCAGCGATCTGAGGATTTTCATCACAATATCCTTTTAAGGAATGGTCCTACCCAATGCAAATGATGCATTAACAATTTCATACACTTTGTGGTAAAATCATCAATCAATTCATTATCTGCCATACAAAGATTTTGCCATTTGGAATTCATATTTTGAAGTCTGGCTTCCTTTTCACTGGTATTTCCTTCGAATACGTTTTCTAAGATATCCCAAGCATCTTTAGACCTAGTGCAATTTGACACATGGTGCTGAAGGTGTGGGGTAATGGCATGTATGATGACATTCAAACCGTCAGGGTTTTTCTTTGCATCTAGTAGCTCGGCAGGACTATATTCACCAATATTCTTGGGAACGTTTATATCTCCAACTGCCACGACGGGAGCATCATAGCCATTAACAACCTATACCCATGATTGAAAATCACGCGCTTGAAGAAAAGCTCGCATAGAAATTTTCCACCACAAGTAATTAGAGCCATCAAAGACTAGTGGTACATTAATAGAGATATCACCTCTGTCCATTGAGTCAGATTGCTACAAACACAGACTTGCAAGGTCTTGAACGTGTTTGCCTGCTCTGATACCAATTGAAAAAGCAGGGGTCTAACAACACCACCCAATATTTCGCTTAGCAATCTGTATGGACAAACTCGAATATACTTTTAAGAGAATCAACAAGACTCAATCAATTAAAAGTACATCAACGAGTTTATATCTCTCTCTTGATTTGATTTCCTCAAACAGAAACTGGAAGTACTAATCAAATACAAGGAATAACTTGGATGGTATCAAAGACCAATATCTAAGTGTCAATTAATATCAATCAACAACCGTTAAGTCGGATTCACAATTGATTGAACTAACGCACAACCTGTATTATTTCAATTATAAAGATAAAACAATATAATGCGGAAACTGAAATAACACAGACACCAGAAATTTTGTTAACGAGGAAACCGCAAATGCAGAAAAACCCCGGGAGCTAGTCCAGATTGAACACACACTGTATTAAGCCGCTACAGACACTAGCCTACTCCAAACTAACTTCGGACTGTACTGTAGTTGAACCCCAATCAGTCTCCCACTGATCCAAGGTACAGTTGTACTCCCTACGCCTCTGATCCTAGCAGGATACTGCGCACTTGATTCCCTAAGGGGATCTCACCCACAACTAAGAGTTGCTACGACCCAAAATCGCAGGCTTTGACAATAAAAAAATATGTCTCTCACAGACAAGTCTATCAAAGGATCAATCTGTCTCTCACAGAAAAACCCTAAAGTTTTTGTTCCGTCTTTTGATAATAATCAAGGTGAACATGAACCAATTGATAATCCGGTTTTATATTCCCGAAGAACATCCTAGATAAATCAATCACCTCACAACAATCTTAATCGTATGGTAGCGAAACAAGATGTTGTTGAATCACAAACAATGAGACGAAGATGTTTGTGACTACTTTTTATATCTTGCCTATCGGAGATATTAATCTCAAGCAATAAATCTGATTGTACTCATACGATAGAATATGCAAGATCAGATCACACAACTATGATAAAAGTAGTATCAGTCTGGCTTCACAATCCCAATGAAGTCTTTAAGTCGTTAACCTGGTTTTAGAAGAAGAAAACCAAAGGTTAAAGGAGAAACGACTCTAGCACGCAAACTAGTATCACACGTGAAGTGTGGGGATTAGTTTTTCAGAGTTTCTAGATGTCCCCTTATATAGTCTTTCAAATTAGGGTTTCGCCTTGCGCACAAAGCAAACAATATCTACCGTTAGATGAAAACCTGATTTAGATTCAAGCTAATATTTCTCAACCGTTAGATCGAAAACTTAGCTTGTTATGCACAAATGAAATGCACGCTTCTAGGTTTGTTAACCGTACCCAAACGTGTACATTGTTGGTTCAACAATAGTTAACCAAAAGGTTAGCCATATGAGCATTTCATACCAACCATATTATTCTTCACCACAACTAGTTCAAATGACTCAAATGAACTAGTTAGAGAGTTGTTCAATTGCAAGGAAATCTTATGTACTACACAAGAAAGAATTGAAGCAAAGATGATTTGATTCACTTGAATCGGTTGATGAACTTTATAGCCACGGTTTGCAAATTGCATTCCTTAGTTTTTATAAGTTTAAGTTCAGAAATTATCTTCAGATATATAACCTTCTTAAGTTCGCACACTAGGTTCGCGGACTTAAGCAACCGGTCAGAGTTTACAAACTCCAGCAGAAAATCTCGGCAAAGACTTTCCGCCGGTTCGCGGACTGGTACTCACACAACTGGTTCGTCAACTCCAGCAGAATTTCTCGGGATGAGAAGTTAGGCAGTTCGCGGACTTATCAACAAGCCATTCTTCCGGTTTCTCTTGATCAACAAAGTTCGTAAACTTTGGTTCAAGGGATAAGACTTATGCACATATGTGTTTCCACAACAATACTTATGTCCATCATTGGTTATGTAATCTAAACTCTCATTCCAACCATTGAAACATTCTTAGACGACGTTATATAGTTGTTACACCATTTCTCGTCAAAGCAATTTTCAAAGTCATTAAAACATATCATGACTTTCGTCACTAGGTAAAGATAAACATGGTCGAAGCGAAATGCTTACCAACACATATTTCGAGATATAGATGGGCGAGGTATACTCGGCTCGAAATACAAAATGTTTATCATGTAAGTCTGTATATAGCATGCGACTTTTTGTCTCAAAAAGTAGGAGATAGAGTACATAGACTTTTGAGTGACAGATAAGTTCAAGTCTTCACATACCTTTTTGTCGAGAAGTTCCACCGGTTCCTTGAGTAGTTTTTCTTCTTGTATGATGAATCTCCATGAAGTCCTTGAGCTCAACTACACTTTCTATCCTAGTCCGAGACTTAGCTATAGTAGACTAGAAATCAAGACTTATAGTTTTGATCACTAACATTGACAAACATGCTTGAGATAGAAACGCATGCGAGTTCGACCGATCAATGCTCTAACAATAGTAATGATGAGGAAATTTAATCAATGTTTATTTATAATTTAAGGAGGTTACAGATCTTACATCCGTCGGATGTCTTTGGCCGGGATGAGACTGGGATCGTTGGATGCAACGTTTGTGTCTCAAAATATTATCCGACCGTCCAAGCTCAAAAACCCCTTCTATTTTGTATTATAGTTTAATGAAAATATGATTTTGATTATAACTATTTTATGCTTTTAGCAGTTAAATCAACGCTTAAAATGATTTTCGTAAAGATGAAATCACATCTTTCTTTTGTAAAAAACTTGTAACACTAGCAAAGATAATATACCAATTTCTCACTTGAGGAATTGTTGAAAAGCTCAACCATTTATGAAAAATGGTATAATGGCCAAAATTGTTGTTGGCAAACCCATTTAACTTCTGACAAACAAAATAGAAAAGAAAAAACTCATGAGTATATGGGTTAGAGACACTTCCCCATAATTGGAATATTTACAAGTAGGATGGATATGAAGATTGCTACAAATTTGAGCATTGGTATGATGAGACCATTTCCATATAAAGAGTTGATATTTGGAGTGGCATCCATATTTCAGGTTTGATCCTAGTTAGATGTGAAAACATCACTTGTTCTCCGTTTCTTTTCCTTATAAAGAGGATTGAAAAAAGAAATTTCCATTTTTCAGTTAGTCCCCAGATAACTCTGTATCACCTTCCTTTTTGGCCTTAAATCGTTGTCCCCTTCTTTTAGTCATGCCTAGAAACAATTGGAAATTTTACATATGCTCGCTGAGAGACCCTTCTTTCTCTGAACTTATTGCAAAATCTTGGAACTCTTCACATAGTAGTAACAAGAAATATTATAGTCACAAGAAGAGATTTGTCTAGATGGAACAAAGAGCAATTTGGTCAAATTAGTCATCACTTTAATCAATATAAGAACAGGTTATCCTATCTTCAATCCCTCGCCTTTAGTTAAGAAAACAACTCTCATATTCAGCACACCATTGACAACATAAATCATTGGGGTAAACTAGAAGCTGAATTTTGGCAGCAAAAATCAAGGGATCATTGTATTAAAAAAGCTGACAATAACACAACTTACTTTCATTATTTAGATAATAAAAGGTGATCAAGGAACAATATGTTATCTCTTAGAGACTCAAATGGAAATTGTTATCATAATAGAGAAGACTTAGTTGTTTTCCTCACCACACATTTCTCCACTATAGCCACCACCACTTCTCCAGTTACTTAAGATTCTTCATTTATTATCACTAAACCTCTTATAACCCAAGAGGATAATGAGATACTGATTAAAATACCTACAAATGAGGAAATTTATATCACTCTCAAAAGTCTAGCTAGCTGGAGTGCGCCGGGACCAGATGGTTTCCCTGCAGGTTTTTTTTCCAGTCTCACTGGGATATAGTTGGTGAAGACGTTGTGAGCATGGTGAAGGACTTTTTCAACATAAAAGTTATGCTAGCTCATTTTAACCAAACTATAACCTGATTGAACTGTAAAACCCAACATCCTGCAACTTCAAATGATTTCAGACCAATTGGTCTTTGCAATTGTTCTTATTAAAATAATTTCCAAACTATTAGTCAACAATATGGAACCCTTGATGGAAAAAATTATCTCACCAACTCAGGAAGCTTATGTCCCTCAGAGATATATTAATGTCAACATTGTCATTGCACATGAATTAATCCATTTAATGAAGAAATCCAAGAAGAAAGTAGGATAAGTTGCTCTAAATCTCGACATGTCGAAAGCATTTGATTAACTTGAATGGTCTTTTCTTGATCAGATGATTCAAAGTATAGGTTTCCGCGAGGAGTGGAAAATCCTCATTCAACAATGTGTCTCTACTACTTCAGTTTCTCTTAGACTAAATGGTGGTATCTGTGATCCATATACTCCAACTAGAGGTTTACGACAAGGAAACCCTTTGTCTCCCTATCTTTTCATAACTGCTATGGAATTCCTAACAAAATCATTAGAGCACGCTGAAGCAAAAAATTTCATTAAGGGTATTAGAGTTGCAAGTAATTCACCATTTATAAATTATTTGCTTTTCGCAGATGATTGTTGACTATTCTTCCAAGCTGATTCTAGGAGTGTTAATCACATCATTGCAATCCTTAAGGAATTTGGTGACTTGTCTGGTTAGATGATTAATTTTGCTAAAACAACAGTATTCATCACAGGTGACTTGACTCATGAAGAGAAAATGAGTATAGTGAATACTTTGGGAGTAGAACAGTTGTGTTCGTCACATAAATACATAGGTTTGCCAATCCTCCTTGGAAAATCTAAGACTAGCTCTTTTAACTCAATTCAAGATTCTTTTGGAAATACATTTCAAGGATGGAGCTCTAAAACTCTTAATCAAGTTGCAAGGACTACTTTGATTAAAATTGTGTTAAACTCTATTCCTGCTCATTATATGGGTAACTTTAAACTGCCAAAGAATACTTTGAAACAACTAGATACCATTCAAAGAGAATTTTGGTAGGGACACAATAACTTGTAATTCTATGTGTATTTCTAAATATTATGGAGGTCGAACCTTTAGGGATTTAGAAAAGTATAACAATACTCTAATTGTCAAGTTAGCTTGGAGATTGTGTATTGAACCAGAGAAACCGTGGCTGAAGAGTATGAAAGCAAAATATTCTTCTTATTTTGATTTCATTCACTTACACGATAAACGTCAAAATTCTTCTTGGATTTGAAAAGGAATAAAACAAGGTTTAGAAAATATCAAGAAATTTCATAGATGGATGTTAGATGCGGCACTAAAATTCTTTTTTGGTATGAAAAATGGGTTAGAGGTCTAGAAACTCCACCTACTCCTAGTGACACTTTCAAAGAACCAGCCAAAATAATTTATGTGTCGGATCTCGTGCTTCAGAATCTCAGAAGATGGAATGCCCCCTTATTAAAGATTTTGTTTACGAACAATATAAATGATTTGATTCTTCAGATGCACCTAGTGAAATTTGGTGAAGATAAACTGATATGGGAACCAAATGGAACTGGAGAATTTTCAGTTAAGTCGATACATAAAGCTCTGACTTACAATACTCATTGAAGAAATCAACAAAATCAACAAATTCCAAAAGCAGTTTGGAAACAACTCTAGAGATCCAAAGAACCTCATAAGATTAAGATTTTCATCTTGAAATGCTTAAAAAGGATTGTCCCTACTAGAGAAAAGTTAAAGTCATTATAAAAGTGACATATATAAGAATTGTCCTCACTGTCATACTCACGTGGAAACCTTACAACATCTACTTATTGACTGTGATTATTCAAGATCTATTTGGCTATCTTTTAATATCTATCACACGGCATACAGATACAACACACAAATGTCGTTTTCTAAATAATCACTTGGTTTACACATATATAGAGTACAGACTCAAAAGATAGAAATATTTGGATTCTCACTCTAATGCACAGCCTGGAAGTTGTGGAAGAACATATACTTGAAAGCTTTCCATAATAAAGGCATGAATAAATGGTACATAGTTAAAAGCATATAGAGCTTGGTTTCTCAATGCACCACAGATCTCAAAGCCAAGATAATAGGAATACTGCAGTCAATATAAAAACTTGGCCCCCTCCGGGAAATAATCAACTTAAAACAAACATCGATGCTTCTTTTTATAACTTTAAAAAAGATTTTGGTATTGGACTAATCACAAGAGACTCTTCAGGAAAATTATGGGGCTTCAGAGGCAGATACTTCGATGGAGGACTAGATGCAAAGCAAGAGGAATGCTTGGCCATGAAAGAACCCATCCAGTTGGCCAAGGATCTGAACTTGGATAACGTAATCTTTGGAGCAGACTATGTGAATGCTATTGACTCCCTCAACAATGCGAACCCTTTTGTACATTGGATGAACCAAGGGATTGTAACAGAAACAAGGCATCTTGTTACTTTTTTAATTCAGCATTTTGGCATGAATCATGTTAAAAGAACAGCTAATAATATAGCACATGTGATATCTAACAAAGCTAGAACTAACAAATCCTCTTTTCAATTTTGGTGTAACATCCAAGAGGAATATGATAAAATTATAAGGAATGATATGACTGTTAGTAAGAAGTTATGTAACTTCCAATCTTGAACGAAGTTGTCTTTTGCAAAAAAAAAAAAAAAAAAAAAAAAAAAAAAGAAAAAGAAACCGGAAATGGTAAGTTATACTAATGAAGTTCCAACATGGATTTCAATTCTTCAAGAGTTCTTAATGATAATGAAGTGGAGATGCCTACTGCACTTCTGCAACTCATCAACAATCCTACATTGTCGGACTCTGGTGATGATTTCTTATCTTGGAGACCTGGTAATTCTTTCTCTGTTATTTCATGTTACAATGCTATTGAAGATGGAGGTTTTCTCATATTTCCTCATAAGTGCATCATCTTGTTATTCCTCATAAAGTGTTTTTTTTCCTAAAGCAAATATATGGGAATGGAGCAGAAAGAAAGGCAATTCAATGAATAAAAAATTGTGGGGTAGGCTTCCTTTTTCCATAGGGTGGTCAGGTTGGAATGAACATAACAGAAGACATTTTAGAGGGGTTTACAAAAGTTCTGATCAACTCCTTGATGAAGTCAAAATTCTTCTTTTTAACTGGTCAGTGGGGACTAGCATCTTCAGAAAATTTTCTATGAACATTGTGCTTCACAATTGAGATGCAGTTTTAGGAAATATCCAAGTTCATGTAACAAGATTGGGTTTGGGTTTTGTCTTTATTTTTGTAGCAGTCATGGGGACTGACTAGTGATGCTACTTGGTAGCTTCTGTTGTCTTTCAGTTTCGCCACTCATTTGTGGTAACTATGTTTTTTCTTTTAATCTATATAGCCTTTTCCGAGTGAAAAAAAAATGAACACGTACCATTTAGTTCATTATAGTAGTTCATTTTTTGGAATGAACTCGTTGGTAGTTCATTTTGTAGAAGTTAACCATGCCAGCCACATCTCCGCGCCAAGGCATGCCAACCATGCCAGCCGCACCACTGTGCCAATGGCAAACCATGCCAGCCACATCTCCGCGCCAAGGCATGCCAACCATGCCAGCCGCACCACTGTGCAAATGGGAAACCATGCCAGCCACATCTTCGCGCCAAGGCATGCCAACCATGCCAGCCGCACCACTGTTCCAATGGCAAACCATGCCAGCCACATCTCCGTTCCAAGGCATGCAAACCATTCCAGCCGCACCACTGTACCAATGGAAAACCATGCCACCCACGTCTACCGCGCCAAGGCATGCCAACCATGCTAGCCTCACCATGCGCCAATGACATGCCAAACCCTTGGCCCCACCATGCCAATCCAACCGCACCTTGCCTTGGCCCCAACCATGCTAGATGCACCATGCGCCAATGGCATGCCAAAGCCTTGGCCCCACCATGCCAAGCCAACCGCGCCTTGCCTTGGCCCCAACCATGCTAGACGCACCATGCGCCAATGGCATGCCAAGCCCTTAGCCCCACCATGCCAAGCCAACCGCACCTTTCATTGGCCCACCATGCCAAGCCATCCGTAACAAACCCTTGGCCCCACTAAGCCAAGCCATCCGCGTCATTGGCCTTGGCCCCACCATTCCGGCCTTCCCTATGGGGATACCAAAACGAAGACGTGCGACGATCAACGACCACCCTTCCATCCTAGATGCAAATCCTAGCCGTCCAAGGTCGCCAAACAACGCATGGTAACCTTTGGCCCAAAACCCTAGTTTTGTCCACACCAAACCGCGCCAAGGTATGCCATGCCACATGTGCCAATGGCATGCCAACCACCTTGCTGCGCCATATCATGCCGGCCTTCCTCATGCGGCTACCAAAACGAAGTCGTGCGACGATCAACGGCCACCCTTCAATCCTGGATGCAAATCCTATCCGTCCAATGTCGCCAAACAACGCATGGTAACCCAAAACCCTAGTTTTGGCCACACCAAACCGCGCCAAAGCATGCCAACCACCTTGTCGCGCCATACCATCCCAGCCTTCCCCATGCGGCTACCAAAACAAAGGCGTGCGGTGATCAACGGCCACCCTTCCATCCTAGATGCAAATCCTAGCCGTCCAAGGTCGCCAAACAACGCATGGTAACTTTTGGCCCAAAACCCTAGTTTTTGCCACGCCAAACCGCGCCAAGGCATGCCATGCCACATGTGCGAATGGCATGCCAACCACCTTTCCGTGCCATACCATGCCGGCCTCCCATATGCGGCTACCAAAACGAAGGCCTGCAAAGATATAACACAGACACCATAATTTTGTTAACGAGGAAACCGCAAATGCAGAAAAAACCCCGGGACCTAGTCCAGATTGAACACACACTGTATTAAGCCACTATAGACACTATCCTACTCCAAACTAACTTCGGTCTGGACTGTAGTTGAACCCCAACCAATCTCACACTGATCCAAGGCACAGTTATGTTCCTACGTCTCTGATCCCAGCAGGATGCTGCGTACTTGATTCCCTTAGCTGATCTCACCCACAACTAAGAGTTTCTACGACCCAAAGTCGAAGACTTTAATAAACAAATCTGTATCACACAGAAAATTCTATGATAATAGATAAATCTGTCTTCCACGAATATACCTATGAGTTTTGTTCCGTATTTTGATAATCAAGGTGAACAAGAACCAATTGATAATACAGACTTATATTCCCGAAGAACAGCCTAGTATTATCAATCACCTCACAATAGTTTAATCGACGCAGCGAAAAAAGATACTGTGGAATCACAAACAATGAGACGAAGATGTTTGTGATTACTTTTTATCTTGCCTATCGGAGATAGAAATCTCAAGCCAATTATTATAATTGTACTCGTACGATAGAAACAGTAAGATCAGATCACACAACTACAATAAAAGTAGTATCGGTCTGGCTTCACAATCCCAATGAAGTCTTTAAGTCGTTAACCTGGTTTAAAAGAAGAAACCAAAGGTTAAAGGAGAATCGACTCTAACTTAGCACAACTAGTATCACACAGAATGTGTACGGATTAGGTTTCCCAGTTGCTAGAGTTCTCCTTTATATAGTCTTTCAAATCAGGGTTTGCCATCAATGTTAGCTTAGTAACAAAGCATTCAATATTCAACGTTAGATGAAAACCTGATTTAGATTCAAGCTAATATTTATCAACCGTTAGATCGAAAACATAGCTTGTTATACACAAATGAAATGCACGTTCCTGGGATTGTGTAACCGTACCCAAACTTGTACATTAGTTGGTTCAACAATATTAAAAAAAAATGGTCAGCCAAATGATCACTTTGATATCAACCATATTCTTCTTCACCATAACTAATTCAAATGAACTAGTTAGAGAGTTGTTCAATTGAAAAGAAATCTTATGTACTACACAAGACACAAAGCAAAACCGATTTGATTCACTTGAATCGGTTCATGAACTCTATATCCACGGTTTGCAATTGCATTCCTTAGTTTATAAAGATAAGTTCACTAAACATCATTTTTAGACATAACCTACTCAAGTTCGCGGACTTAAGTTCCCGGATGGAGTTCACAAACTCTAGCAGAAATTCTTGGGTTTGAGAACTTCGCCAGTTCGCGGACTGGGTTCGCGGACTTAGCTCACACACTTCTCCGGTTCACTTGATCAACAAAGTTCGCAAACTTCGGTTCAAGCAATAAGGACTTATACATATATGTGTTTCCACAATAATGCTTATATCCTCCAAATGGTTATATAGTCAAAACTCTCATTTCAATCATTGAAACATTCTCAGGGGACGTTATATAATTGTTATTCACAAACCATTTTCCGTCAGAGCAATTTTCAAAGTGATTGAAACATAACATGACTTTCATCACTAGGTAAAGATGAACCTGGCTAAAGCGAAAGCTTTACCAACACATATTTCGATAAATTGATAGGCGAGGTAAACTCGGATCGAAATACCAAATGTGTATAATCTAAGTCTATATAGCAAAACGACTTTTGTCTCAAGATAGGAGATAAATAGACTTTTGAGTGATAGATAAGTTCAAGTCTCCACATATCTTTTAGTCGATGAAGATCCACCAGTTCCTTGAGTAGTCCTTCGTCTTGTATGATGATTGCCATAGAGTTCTTGAGCTCAACTACACTATCTATCCTAGTCCGAGACGTTAGCTATAGTAGACTAGAAATCAAGACATATAGTTTTGATCACTAACATTGACAAACATGCTTGAGATAGCAACGCATGCGAGTTCGACCGATCAATGCTCTAAGAATCTCCCCCTTTGTCAATTTTAGTGATAAAACTATCAATACATATGGAATACAAAAAAGTATATAAATAAAATTTTGTAGCTCCTATTCCACATGCCTAATCTTCAACATTACTTGAAATCTTCATCACTCCCAAGTACTTCAATGATCCCAAAGGTTGTAAGTTTAGCATCATTGTTGTTGAAAATCTGTAGTTATAACAACGAGAAAACAAGAGTTCTCAATCATTGTTATACAGTGTCATAGTATCATTACATAGCGTCAAAGTTCAATTGTATCACAATTTTAACAACAATACCATGGTGATATGTTACTCCCCCTTAGTCAATACTCCATCTCACCTGGAAACCACTCCCCATAACATAATGATCCGAAAACCATATGTATTTGTAGTGTGAACTACATATTAGTTCTCCCCATTTTTGTCAATAAAATTGGCAAAGGTACAAGAACGGGATCCTAATGAAATTTCCGAAAGAGACATTTCATGACCAAAAGAAAGCATATATCATCTTATTTAGATGCAATCATAAATCCGAAGCTAAATGCATTCATCAAGGAGTTTATTAAGATACAAGATAACCCCTAAAATATTCCACAGCCGCACTTCCCACAAAGATTTGGCAATTAAGCACAAGTTCAATTAAGAACTCTCCCCCATAAAATGTCATTCCCGAAAGAACAACAAGAGCGACCTTAATTTCAAAAATAAAAGAAGGATTTCTTTGGACATAACAAATTACATACAAGTATGAATTTGAATCCAAAACACTCAATTAAATTTATCGTAAGAGAACCCATGATTTACTTAATTGGAAATGCTCAACACAAGTAAACTTATGGAGACTTAAAACACTCAATTAGATTAATCACAAGAAAACTCATAATTAATCTAATCGAAATACACAATCAAACTAATCACAAAGTAATCAATTTAATTGGTCATGCTCGACCCAAAGTATCTTATGGAACAACAACCATGCCAAAACAATGACTCAGTCGATAGATCTCAACATAAGACACCTTATGGAACAACACAGTATGTACACAAATTGTGGATCGGAGATCGACCTAATACCGTGGAATAATCAAGGACTCATTCTATTTTCCATCAACATTTGCACAATGACATCCAATAGACATAATTCTTCAAAACAAAAGATTTTAACCTATCTTCCATCAAAAATTGACATAATAGGCTTAAATTTTGTATTTTTCAAAAGTCAATTCGTTCTTTTATCAATACATACATATCAACTCACGAACGACTTTAATTTTGACAAAGTATGGAACAATCAAGTTCACGGACGTAAACACATATATCCCATAACAATATTGAAATATATAAAACCATAAAGATTAAGACTGCAAAAATCATCTTCCAAACACTTTTAGAAATTAAACCAATAAATCTAAAAACATGAAGATGAAAACGTTGGACATAGTTATGTGTAATCACAATAATGGCTATTCCAAACTCTTGTTATTCTTCTAAGAAAAACAAGAAAAATAGAAGATTTACTAGGCAATAAGACCTTTAAAGAATTCTTTATCGTCCCCGAACTCCTTGTCGTCAACCGCCATGGGAACATAAGGTTCATTAAGATAGGAGTTTATATCAATAAACCTTCTTGGCTGATGTTGTCGAACCATGGATTTCTGAATTTCATGAGTCTTATACACAAAAGCCTTTATTTGATGAATCTCCTTTCGCATCTCCTTCAACCCATCAAGAACATCAGAAAACTTCTGAGAATTTGAAGGAACGACTCTTGGCTTCCTCGCATTCCTTCTTTTCCTTTTCAATGTTGGAGATAATGGAGATTTTTCTTTTTCCTTCGTGATTGATGGCTTAACAATCATATTAACATATTTTCCATCAGAAGACATCATGCTTGGAGTATCCATAAACTTATGGGTTTGTGAGAGGAAATCACAATTTGCTCAACAAGTAGTCTTGAGATAAAAAGAGGTTTCAGAGAAGGAAAAAGGAATGTAGGGTTTTGAAACCTTTAAACAGGTTCGTACACAACCAACTCTCAACCCTATGAAGAGTAGAATTGTCGATAGTACCCTTTCTTTTGTTTGATAAACAAAAAGAAAGAAAATCTAGGAAAAAAAAAAAAAAACTTTTCCTAAAGCCTGAGAGGTACAAAATCATTGTCTCTTTTGATCAGGCACATGAGACAAGATTTCAAAATAGAACACAATCAAGTTGCGTTGCGTTGAACAACAATTTGTCCACCATTTTCCTCTTGAGAGGAATCTACAGACCTCTGTCTATCGAAACGACTCGACCATACTTTATTTTCTAATGGTCTTGGTTTATCCTTGGAAACTAACTTCTTAGACGAAGATAAAATCCTACACACCTCAGCGGTCTTCTGAGCAAGTTTAAGATTTCTTGCTAAATGATTTGCTCTTCGTTGAAGTTTGTTGACGTGCCTTCTTCAGTGCTTGTACTTGTAACACCTTGATAGTTCATGACCCTTTAAAGAACAATAACAACACGTCAAGTTAGGATAAAAATCAGGATTTTGAGATGTGCAAGCAGCTAGGCACATGGTGGAACCTGAAACATTACAAATAGAGTTTCCAAAGGATGGGTCAACTTTATCTTCCAGACTAGTTGGATTATCTTATGAAAGAATATCAATATTGATGTATGTATTGATACAGTAATCAAAATCAATATTTTCACCAAGAAGTGCAACACTTGATTTCTCGTCTTCATTAGAATCATAGATGTCAGACATTTCATCAAGAGTTGCAGCAATACCTTTGTTCCCAGTGTATTTTCTACGATTTGGGCACTCGTTTGCAAAATGACCAAATCCCTTACACTTAAAGCACTGAGGCATATCCTCGTCATCAGTTTCATCAGTATCCCTATTTTTAGGAGGAACACGATTATGAGGTTTGACTGATGCCTTAGGCTTATCTCTGGAGAACCGTTTACTTCTCTTCAGCAGAAGATCCCTAAACTGTCTTGTGATCATCTAGACTAATTTGTCAAGATCTTCATCTGATGAATCTGTCTCAGAGTGATCATCTTCAGATATATACACTTTTTTACTTTTATCAAGTAATTTAGTGTCCTTTAGTGCTTTGAAGGCAACATCCTTAGATTTGGATGAATGTTCGTGATCAAAGATCTTAAGGTTCCCGACCAGCGTATTTCTGGAGAGATTATCAAGGTTATTTCCCTAAACGATGGCATGCTTCTTAGAATCGTATCTAGATGGCAGCGATCTGAGAATTTTCATCACGGTGTCTTTTTCAGGAATAGTATTACCCAATGCAAAAGATGCATTAATAATTTCAGACACTTTGTGATTAAACTCATCAAATGTTTCTTCATCTGCCATACGAAGGTTTTCCCAATCAAAATTAAGGTTTTGAAGCCTAGATTCCTTTTCGCTGGTATTTCCTTCAAATATGGTTTCTAAGATATCCCAAGCTTCTTTAGACTTAGTGCAATTTTGACACATGGTGCTGAAGATTTGGTGATGAGTGCCAAATATTGTATATATTTATCCCTTTTTGTTGGCATTTTAACTCATCTTTTGTGCATTAATTCTACATTTTATCCCATATTCTGTATTTTCATCGTTTTCAAGAATAAATATTTTTCTTACTTAATTTTGCATTTTTAGGTAATAAATAAAGATTGGATGAGTTGCGGAGCAAAAAGAGCAGAAAAGTGGTGAAAAGCCGGGAGAAATTACGCAAGGAAGCCGCAAAGAATGGAGCGCACGTCCAAAAAGCTGGAAATGGGCTCAAGAAGAAGAAAGTTGTTCTTAAAGAAGAAGTGGGCTCAAGATTTCCCAAACCCATCTTCTATACCCAAAAGCCTAAAACCCAAATCCATACCCGCTTGCGTCTTCAGCCGTCAGATCAGTTCTCAGAAGCATCCGACGGTCGCTCCCTTGTTGTGCATCGAAGTTTGATATCTCCGCCTTACACTACAGCACCTAACTCCATCTTGAGCCGTCAGTTTCGTTGTATTTTTTGCATCCAACGGTCGCTCACGATCTGTCTCAATTTCTCCGTTAGATCCGTTTCAGAAGTTATCATCCTACGCCTTTCATCACCGAACATCAAGGTTCGATGATCCCGCTCAACACTCAAACACCTAAGTCTATATCCCACAAACCAAACAACCCCTAGCCAGAACCTAATCGAGCTCACCCCGTCTGCAACCACCATACCCTGCCGCACCACCATCACCACCACCTTCTTCCCTGTCGTCACCAACCCTCCTGCAACAGCCACCAAACCACCACCATACCACTCTGTACAACATCACCCCATCTCCCTAGAACCTAATTGTTCCACCTAACCCCCAACTGTATCTCACTGACCTAGATTAGGGTTTGTTGGAACAACTAGGTTTAGGGCATGAGAAGCACGGAGAGGAGCAGGAGGCGAAGTACAAGCATGGGTCGAAGTGAGGGAGCAGTTATCAGAGAAATTAGGTAAAAAATTGTGTAACCCTAATTTTACTGTTTTGGGGATTTTTTGGGGAAGAACATATGGAACCCTAATTCATATTTTTGGGTATAAATAGAGGGGGTGTTGTATGTGTAGGGGTGTTCTTGGGTTAGCCAAGTTAACCCCCAATTTGGGTCTGAGTAGGTTTAATTTTAATGTCCTGTTAATTTCAGTTTAATTCCAATTTTAATTTCAGTTCAATGTTTTAGTTCAACTTCAATTCCAGTTGTTAATTAGTTTCAATATGTTCTAACTTCATATGCTAAGGCTTAGATGAAGCTCTTGAATTGTATGCTAGGATAATCCATGATCATGTTAACTGTTCTTGTAGTGCTTAAATTTAATAGGACTGATAATATCTACTTGAGTGAATGCATCTGTGATCAGTTGTGCTGTAAGAAGACAACTGATTCTAGGGGTGAAAGAATGATGGTAGCTAAGAATTCAGTCCATTTGAAGGACTGTGTTTAACTGTCTTAGGGTGATAGATAGCTTCTTGAACAACAAGTCTGTGATCAGCTGTGCTGTAAGAAGACAGCTGATGCTAGGGGCAAGTGAGTAAAGATTAGCCAAGAAAATCATCCATTATGATCTTCCCTGAAATGAAACAAGAACAATGATTTGATTAGGCACTGCCTTAGCTTAGGATCAAGTAGTGGATTCAAAGGCCCTTGCATGCTACTGTTTACTGCCTCCATTCAGCTCCATTTTAGCTTAGAAAACTTCAATAGCCCCCTCCAAGTCCCTGTGGACAAACCCTTTCTTCCCATCACTAGCTACAACTGACCCTGTGCACTTGCAGGTCAGTTTGTAGGTTTCTTTCAAAACCCACCAAGTTTTTGGCGCCGCTGCCGGGGACTTGGCTGCCGTGTTTTTGAAGTTTTTCTTGCTGTTCTTTGCATGCTCATACCTGCTGTGTAGTTCTGATAAGCATCTTAGTGTACTCATCTTGCATATTGCATCTGTAGCTGTAACTTAGTACCACCTCTAGTGCATCTGCATCATTTGCATAATCTCTTCTCCTTTGCTTCAACTGCATCATTCTGGGAACTGAACCTCTTCTCTGAGTTGCCAGGTGCTTGTGGTGCTGCTGTTGCAGCCTGTTGCTGCTGAATTGCTCCTGTTGCTGAAGCTGTTGCCCCTGCTGTTGTTGCTGTGACCTTGCTGTGAGGCTGAGAACAAACCTCTGGTGCTGATGTGCTGCTGTGAAGCCCAAATAGAGCTGAGCTGCTTCTCCTGCTGCTGCTCCTGATCCTGCTGCTGTGCCTCAGCTGTTGCTGCTGTGCAAAGGCAAGCTGCTGCTACCCCCTGCGGTCCTGCTGTTGCTATGATCCAAAGCCCAACTGGGCTGATTCCAAGCAGCTGAAAAAGAACAAAGCCCAACTGGGCTTTGCAACTGAAATACCCAACTGGGCCTCAGAAAAGCCAAAGCTTAGGATGATCTAAAGCCCAACTGGGCTTTTGCAACCAAACTGAGCAGCTGGGCTGTGCTTCAAAGGTAAGCCTAAACCCATTAAGAGAACCCAACCTGTGGGCTTCCATTTTTAATTTGTGGGCTTGTAATAATTTTTTCCATTTTTTTTGTTGGGCTTGTAATTTAAGTTAACTTTTGGGTTTGTATTTGAGCTTAACTGTGGGATTGTCCCTATCAAAATTTTGGGTTTCAAAAACCCAACAAACAACCTAAACAAGGTTAACTGAACCTACCAACTCAGCTGGGCTTCATTAGTTTCTGGGCTTACTAAAGTCGTTAGTGGGCCGTGTACCCAAACTCTAGGCCTAAAGTTGGGCTCTGTTTCACAACAGTTCTCCAAACCCATTGCCTCACCAAAGCACAACCAAAACAGTGGGCTTATCCCCATAAAAACCAAATGTTTCCCATCAAAAACCAAATGTTTTTCATTCCCATAAAAACCAAATTTTTCCCAAAAATCCAAACCCATTAAAAACCAAATTTTGGGCTTTGTAATATAGTTACTTAGCTTTTGAGCCCAATCATGTCTAGATTTTTTCTACAGTTGGGGAATACAACAAATCCCTTAGAGAACTTGCGTGTGGACATACTTCACGTTATGAACCTCCCATAGACCATGATGTCAATAGTCATAGGAATTATTATGGACATTTTCAAAGTCCCGAGCCTCAATACTTGAACCCTAATGACTATTCACACATGCATCATTCGCCACAACGTGAAAATGAACATTTTGCTAGTGCCTCACCCACACAATCATCACTGATCGATCAATTAGAAGCTCGAATCGCAGCTTTAGAAATGCAATCACATGAGGAATCTCTCACATCTAAGTTTCTTAGGCAACCTGAAATCTATGCATGTCCCGCATGTGATGGCTTAGACCACACTATTGCGAATTGCTATATTTTCCATGAATTTAGCGGACTGGAGAAATTCCAAGGTTTGTAGAACCTACAGATTATTATGATGGTGGTTATTGGGACCATAATCAACCTTTTCAAGGTTGCGATCAACCATTTATAGACCCTAACGACCATGCACCCATGTATCAATCACCACAAGGGGAGGACGAACAATTTCACATGAGCCCTTGTATGCAATCTATAATGGAAAACATCAATCTCCTCAAACAAAACACTGCTAGTTTAGAAATGCATACATTGAATGATCATAGCAGCATTTTTATCCCTAATGAAATTAATTATCAAAATAGTGTTTTTAACCCTACTCATGATAGTCATATTGAACATGAACCTAATCTAGAGGTAAATGAGTGGAATAGAAACACTATAGTTTTTAGGGAAGGACACTCTTGTTTTGTTGAGGATGATAATAATTATGATATTATATTAGAAGAACATGTCTATACTGATGATGTTGTGGAACCTTTGGGTTCAAATACATTAGGCTTCTCTGCCCAGACCTTAATGAATGATATCTCTTCTAGTATTCCATATGATGTTTCCATTGAATTGCCGATGCATGAGGACAAATCTGTTGATGATGTTGATGATTCTGATTGTGAACTTGCTAATTTGATTGATGATTGTGAGCATGATGTGACATGTGTAGATGATTTAGGAGATTTTGATTTGATTGATAATGACGTGCCTATTCTCCTACATGAGTCACAATCTGATGGCCTTCCACCCAACCTAGATTTGGTTTGTACCAATATTGTAAAACCAATTTTTCTGAGAATGCCTAATCTAGGTTTGGAACTGTGTGCTTCCCAAGTCCTCTTGGACCATCTTGCATTTAAATATAATATCTTGGAGGAACCACAGTTGGAAATTGCATGTTTGCCCGTCCATAGCAAAGTACACTTTGAGTTAGATCTTGTGCATGATGAACCCCCAAAACTGCGCGATTTTGTTTTCAAAATTATATCTTCTGTAAAATCCAGGTTTGGGGGTAGCTCATTTGGTTTCACAGCTTCACGTGCTTTTCTTTCATGTGTGAAGTTGTTGTTGAAACCGCTACACTTTGTCTTTTGGGTTGATCCTCAACTCTTTAGACTTTTGGTGTATGGTGAATTTTTTGTATATAATCCAGTAGATAAATTTTAAAACTTTTTGGTTTCTTTTGTATATTTTTGCTAATCCAATATTATCTAAGTTGAAAATGTTGGATTCTAGCCGGTGAATAATGAAGTTCGTTTATTTCTTTCGCCGAAATCGGGTATTCTCTTTCCTTTTTCTCTACTCAACATGATCCTCTTCATATGTTGTATTATAATTTTGTTCATATTTTGAAACATTGAGGACAATGTTTAGTTTAGGTTTGGGGGTATAGAGTAGATGCCACGATATAATATGCTATAATTAAAAACGAACTCCTTCTTCTTTTTGAAAAAATTGAAAAATTCCAAAAAAAATTAAAAAAAAAATTCAAAAAACAATTAAAAAATGAAAAAATCATAAAAATGGAGCTCATTTACCGTGAAATGTTGACTCTTGTGCAAATATGTATTTTTATTAGGAGTCTTAGTCTAGATATTTAGGCACCCTGATTCTAGCACAATTCACATAGTGATAAGAAATTTGCACGCGCACGATCTACCAATACATGTATGGCCTCGATCTTCAAGGTGTTTGATAGGAAGTTACGATTGCCAATCACTTTAGAATACTGAACGAAACTTGACTAGCTTGTTCTTTGGTTGGTTGGGATAGAAGGTGGAGGTTACATTAAGAAAGACAACCATCGAATTTAACTGGGTGCATCAAAAAGGGCTACCTCTTGCAAAGTGTCATGTAATTTTTGTTTCCTTTTGTATATGTATCAAAAGTGTATCAGTGCTTAAAAAAAAAAAAAAAAAAAAAAAAAAAAAAAGTCGATGTATATTCAGAAAAAAAAAAAATCAGAAAAAAAAAAAATACAAAAAAAATCAAGTATTTATCAATTCCATCATCTCTTGTTCAAAAAATAAAAAGAGAATAGTCAATGTAAATAAGAGTCATGTAAATAGGCATCTTTTGTTGTTTCGTTGTAATAAGCAAGGAGGGTGTATGCCATTGATGTACAACGCGAGAAATTGTGAAATACCTCCAACTCATTCACAATTCTCGTAAAGTCCGGACAGCTAGCTAGATTTCGACCTCAGTTCTTAGCCTGAGAAACTATCTCTTGGTGATTAGTAGTCATAACTTCAGATCTTTCTTTACACATGTGTAGATACACTTTACACTCTTATCACATGTCTTTTTTTTGTTATCAGTGCTAGGATTGTGCCTTCGATAGCTAGATTGACATCTCCATTTTGCTGTGAGCTTAACTGTTTTGCACATGTCACGTTTGATGGAATCTGAGCTTATATTTTGACCTAGAACTTTGTAGGTACGTTCTAAGCAAACCTTCACGAGACTTCAACTCGTCCACTAGGGACGCTTAGTGGTTTAAAAGGCTTAGTGCATACGCTAAATGCATTCGAGAGACCAGCGACAGTGGTATAGTTAGGATTTCCTTAGTTTTGTTTTACTTGAGGACAAGTAAAATTCAGGTTTGGGGGTATTTGATGAGTGCCAAATATTGTATATATTTATCCCTTTTTGTTGGCATTTTAACTCATCTTTTGTGCATTAATTCTACATTTTATCCCATATTCTGTATTTTCATCGTTTTCAAGAATAAATATTTTTCTTACTTAATTTTGCATTTTTAGGTAATAAATAAAGATTGGATGAGTTGCGGAGCAAAAAGAGCAGAAAAGTGGTGAAAAGCCGGGAGAAATTACGCAAGGAAGCCGCAAAGAATGGAGCGCACGTCCAAAAAGCTGGAAATGGGCTCAAGAAGAAGAAAGTTGTTCTTAAAGAAGAAGTGGGCTCAAGATTTCCCAAACCCATCTTCTATACCCAAAAGCCTAAAACCCAAATCCATACCCGCTTGCGTCTTCAGCCGTCAGATCAGTTCTCAGAAGCATCCGACGGTCGCTCCCTTGCTGTGCATCGAAGTTTGATATCTCCGCCTTACACTACAGCACCTAACTCCATCTTGAGCCGTCAGTTTCGTTGTATTTTTTGCATCCAACGGTCGCTCACGATCTGTCTCAATTTCTCCGTTAGATCCGTTTCAGAAGTTATCATCCTACGCCTTTCATCACCGAACATCAAGGTTCGATGATCCCGCTCAACACTCAAACACCTAAGTCTATATCCCACAAACCAAACAACCCCTAGCCAGAACCTAATCGAGCTCACCCCGTCTGCAACCACCATACCCTGCCGCACCACCATCACCACCACCTTCTTCCCTGTCGTCACCAACCCTCCTGCAACAGCCACCAAACCACCACCATACCACTCTGTACAACATCACCCCATCTCCCTAGAACCTAATTGTTCCACCTAACCCCAACTGTATCTCACTGACCTAGATTAGGGTTTGTTGGAACAACTAGGTTTAGGGCATGAGAAGCACGGAGAGGAGCAGGAGGCGAAGTACAAGCATGGGTCGAAGTGAGGGAGCAGTTATCAGAGAAATTAGGTAAAAAATTGTGTAACCCTAATTTTACTGTTTTGGGGATTTGGGGAAAGAACATATGGAACCCTAATTCATATTTTTGGGTATAAATAGAGGGGGTGTTGTATGTGTAGGGGTGTTCTTGGGTTAGCCAAGTTAACCCCCAATTTGGGTCTGAGTAGGTTTAATTTTAATGTCCTGTTAATTTCAGTTTAAATTCCAATTTTAATTTCAGTTCAATGTTTTAGTTCAACTTCAATTCCAGTTGTTAATTAGTTTCAATATGTTCTAACTTCATATGCTAAGGCTTAGATGAAGCTCTTGAATTGTATGCTAGGATAATCCATGATCATGTTAACTGTTCTTGTAGTGCTTAAATTTAATAGGACTGATAATATCTACTTGAGTGAATGCATCTGTGATCAGTTGTGCTGTAAGAAGACAACTGATTCTAGGGGTGAAAGAATGATGGTAGCTAAGAATTCAGTCCATTTGAAGGACTGTGTTTAACTGTCTTAGGGTGATAGATAGCTTCTTGAACAACAAGTCTGTGATCAGCTGTGCTGTAAGAAGACAGCTGATGCTAGGGGCAAGTGAGTAAAGATTAGCCAAGAAAATCATCCATTATGATCTTCCCTGAAATGAAACAAGAACAATGATTTGATTAGGCACTGCCTTAGCTTAGGATCAAGTAGTGGATTCAAAGGCCCTTGCATGCTACTGTTTACTGCCTCCATTCAGCTCCATTTTAGCTTAGAAAACTTCAATAGCCCCCTCCAAGTCCCTGTGGACAAACCCTTTCTTCCCATCACTAGCTACAACTGACCCTGTGCACTTGCAGGTCAGTTTGTAGGTTTCTTTCAAAACCCACCAAGTTTTTGGCGCCGCTGCCGGGGACTTGGCTGCCGTGTTTTTGAAGTTTTTCTTGCTGTTCTTTGCATGCTCATACCTGCTGTGTAGTTCTGATAAGCATCTTAGTGTACTCATCTTGCATATTGCATCTGTAGCTGTAACTTAGTACCACCTCTAGTGCATCTGCATCATTTGCATAATCTCTTCTCCTTTGCTTCAACTGCATCATTCTGGGAACTGAACCTCTTCTCTGAGTTGCCAGGTGCTTGTGGTGCTGCTGTTGCAGCCTGTTGCTGCTGAATTGCTCCTGTTGCTGAAGCTGTTGCCCCTGCTGTTGTTGCTGTGACCTTGCTGTGAGGCTGAGAACAAACCTCTGGTGCTGATGTGCTGCTGTGAAGCCCAAATAGAGCTGAGCTGCTTCTCCTGCTGCTGCTCCTGATCCTGCTGCTGTGCCTCAGCTGTTGCTGCTGTGCAAAGGCAAGCTGCTGCTACCCCCTGCTGGTCCTGCTGTTGCTATGATCCAAAGCCCAACTGGGCTGATTCCAAGCAGCTGAAAAAGAACAAAGCCCAACTGGGCTTTGCAACTGAAATACCCAACTGGGCCTCAGAAAAGCCAAAGCTTAGGATGATCTAAAGCCCAACTGGGCTTTTGCAACCAAACTGAGCAGCTGGGCTGTGCTTCAAAGGTAAGCCTAAACCCATTAAGAGAACCCAACCTGTGGGCTTCCATTTTTAATTTGTGGGCTTGTAATAATTTTTTCCATTTTTTTTTGGGCTTGTAATTTAAGTTAACTTTTGGGTTTGTATTTGAGCTTAACTGTGGGATTGTCCCTATCAAAATTTTGGGTTTCAAAAACCCAACAAACAACCTAAACAAGGTTAACTGAACCTACCAACTCAGCTGGGCTTCATTAGTTTCTGGGCTTACTAAAGTCGTTAGTGGGCCGTGTACCCAAACTCTAGGCCTAAAGTTGGGCTCTGTTTCACAACAGTTCTCCAAACCCATTGCCTCACCAAAGCACAACCAAAACAGTGGGCTTATCCCCATAAAAACCAAATGTTTCCCATCAAAAACCAAATGTTTTTCATTCCCATAAAAACCAAATTTTTCCCAAAAATCCAAACCCATTAAAAACCAAATTTTGGGCTTTGTAATATAGTTACTTAGCTTTTGAGCCCAATCATGTCTAGATCTTTTCTACAGTTGGGGAATACAACAAATCCCTTAGAGAACTTGCGTGTGGACATACTTCACGTTATGAACCTCCCATAGACCATGATGTCAATAGTCATAGGAATTATTATGGACATTTTCAAAGTCCCGAGCCTCAATACTTGAACCCTAATGACTATTCACACATGCATCATTCGCCACAACGTGAAAATGAACATTTTGCTAGTGCCTCACCCACACAATCATCACTGATCGATCAATTAGAAGCTCGAATCGCAGCTTTAGAAATGCAATCACATGAGGAATCTCTCACATCTAAGTTTCTTAGGCAACCTGAAATCTATGCATGTCCCGCATGTGATGGCTTAGACCACACTATTGCGAATTGCTATATTTTCCATGAATTTAGGCGGACTGGAGAAATTCCAAGGTTTGTAGAACCTACAGATTATTATGATGGTGGTTATTGGGACCATAATCAACCTTTTCAAGGTTGCGATCAACCATTTATAGACCCTAACGACCATGCACCCATGTATCAATCACCACAAGGGGAGGACGAACAATTTCACATGAGCCCTTGTATGCAATCTATAATGGAAAACATCAATCTCCTCAAACAAAACACTGCTAGTTTAGAAATGCATACATTGAATGATCATAGCAGCATTTTTATCCCTAATGAAATTAATTATCAAAATAGTGTTTTTAACCCTACTCATGATAGTCATATTGAACATGAACCTAATCTAGAGGTAAATGAGTGGAATAGAAACACTATAGTTTTTAGGGAAGGACACTCTTGTTTTGTTGAGGATGATAATAATTATGATATTATATTAGAAGAACATGTCTATACTGATGATGTTGTGGAACCTTTGGGTTCAAATACATTAGGCTTCTCTGCCCAGACCTTAATGAATGATATCTCTTCTAGTATTCCATATGATGTTTCCATTGAATTGCCGATGCATGAGGACAAATCTGTTGATGATGTTGATGATTCTGATTGTGAACTTGCTAATTTGATTGATGATTGTGAGCATGATGTGACATGTGTAGATGATTTAGGAGATTTTGATTTGATTGATAATGACGTGCCTATTCTCCTACATGAGTCACAATCTGATGGCCTTCCACCCAACCTAGATTTGGTTTGTACCAATATTGTAAAACCAATTTTTCTGAGAATGCCTAATCTAGGTTTGGAACTGTGTGCTTCCCAAGTCCTCTTGGACCATCTTGCATTTAAATATAATTCTTGGAGGAACCACAGTTGGAAATTGCATGTTTGCCCGTCCATAGCAAAGTACACTTTGAGTTAGATCTTGTGCATGATGAACCCCCAAAACTGCGCGATTTTGTTTTCAAAATTATATCTTCTGTAAAATCCAGGTTTGGGGGTAGCTCATTTGGTTTCACAGCTTCACGTGCTTTTCTTTCATGTGTGAAGTTGTTGAAACCTACACTTTGTCTTTTGGGTTGATCCTCAACTCTTTAGACTTTTGGTGTATGGTGAATTTTTTGTATAATCCAGTAGATAAATTTTAAAACTTTTTGGTTTCTTTTGTATATATTTTTGCTAATCCAATATATATCTAAGTTGAAATGTTGGATTCTAGCCGGTGAATAATGAAGTTCGTTTATTTCTTTCGCCGAAATCGGGTATTCTCTTTCCTTTTTCTCTACTCAACATGATCCTCTTCATATGTTGTATTATAATTTTGTTCATATTTTGAAACATTGAGGACAATGTTTAGTTTAGGTTTGGGGGTATAGAGTAGATACCACGATAATATGCTATAATTAAAACGAACTCCTTCTTCTTTTGAAAAAATTGAAAAATTCCAAAAAAAATTAAAAAATCAAAATTCAAAAAAAATTAAAAAATGAAAAAATCAAAAATGGAGCTCATTTACCTTGAAATGTTGACTCTTGTGCAAATATGTATTTTTATTAGGAGTCTTAGTCTAGATATTTAGGCACCCTGATTCTAGCACAATTCACATAGTGATAAGAAATTTGCACGCGCACGATCTACCAATACATGTATGTCCTCGATCTTCAAGGTGTTTGATAGGAAGTCACGATTGCCAATCACTTTAGAATACTGAACGAAACTTGACTAGCTTGTTCTTTGGTTGGTTGGGATAGAAGGTGGAGGTTACATTAAGAAAGACAACCATCGAATTTAACTGGGTGCATCAAAAAGGGCTACCTCTTGCAAAGTGTCATGTAATCTTTTGTTTCCTTTTGTATATATATAAAAAGTGTTTCCTTCTTAAAAAAAAAAAAAAAAAAAAAAAAAAAAAAAAAAAAAAAAAAACAAGTATTTATCAATTCCATTCTCTCTGTTCCAAAAATAAAAAGAGAGTAGTCAATGTAAATAAGAGTCATGTAAATAGTCATTTTGTTGTTTCATTGTAATAAGCAAGGAGGGTGTATGCCATTGATGTACAACGCGAGTAATTGTGAAATACCTCCAACTCATTCACAATTCTCGTAAAGTCCGGACAGCTAGCTAGATTTCGACCTCGGTTCTTAGCCTGAGAAACTATCTCTTGGTGATTAGTAGTCATAACATCCGATCTTTCTTTACACATGTGTAGATACACTTTACACTCTTATCACATGTTTTTTTTGTTATCAGTGCTAGGATCGTGCCTTTGATAGCTAGATTGACATCTCCATTTTGCTGTGAGCTTAAACTGTCTTGCACATGTCACATTTGATGGAATCTGAGCTTATATTTTGACCTAGAACTTTGTAGGTACGTTCTAAGCAAACCTTCACGAGACTTCAACTCGTCCACTAGGGACACTTAGTGGTTTAAAAGGCTTAGTGCATATGCTAAATGCATTCGAGAGACCAGCGACAGCGGTATAGGTAGGATTTCCTTAGTTTTGTTTTACTTGAGGACAAGTAAAATTCAGGTTTGGGGGTATTTAATGAGTGCCAAATATTGTATAATTTTATCCCTTTTTGTTGGCATTTAACTCATCTTTTGCGCAGTAATTCTACATTTTATCCCATATTCTGTATTTTCATTGTTTTCAAGAATAAATGTTTTTCTTACTTAATTTTGCATTTTTAGGTAATAAATAAAGTTTGGATGAATTGCGGAGCGGAATAGAGCAGAAAAGTAGTGAAAAGACGGGAAGAATTACGCAAGGAAGCCGCAAAGAATGGTGCGCACAAGACCAAAAAGCTAGGAATGGGCTCAAGAAGGAAGAATTGTTCTTAAAGAAGATATGGGCTTGGCATACCCAAGGCCCAAAACCCTCACCCAAACCCATTTTCTATATCCAAGCCCATCTCGGATTTCAGCCGTCAGATCGAAGCATTTCAGCATCCTACGGTCGCTCCTATGCATGTGCATCAAATCCCGATGATTCCGCTAAACACTACAACACCTAACCTAATCTCGCACCGTAGACTTCGTTGTATTTTACATCCTACGGTCGCTACAAGATGCTTCTTTCTTAGCCGTCCGATCCACCTACCATCTCCATATCCAGCGGCTTCAGCTCGTGGTACACACATCTTGATACACCCGCCTAACACACTAATACTCGAACCCTATGACCTAGCCAAACAGCTCCCTACCCTAACCCATATCGACCTCCACCTTCGTCTTCCTCTCCCCCCTCTCTGCAACAGAAACACCCATTCCACCACCATCACCTCCACCTGCTACTTCCATCATCCATCACTCCTGTCACCACCATCACATCCACCATCTCCATCATTACCCGACACGACCCATCCCCCTAATTCGAAGCGCTTTAACCTCTCTCACCAACTGACCTAGGTGAGGGTTGATAAAACACCTCAAATTAGGGAGCAATTGCATCAATAGGCGCATGGATAAGAACCGAGAGAGGCAGAGAAGACATGGGGCGACGTCAATTCAAAGTTTTGGTGAGTAAATTTTGATTTCTATTTCACAACAGAAAACCCTAATTTTACAAATTGAAGATTTTTAGGAATTGTTGATTGTAACTAGAAATAGCAGAGTGGGTGAAGATAATTGAGTAAAATCAGAGCTGTTAGGTGAGTCAATTTTGTATTTTCACCAAACCCTAATTGGACTGATGTGGTCCTGATTTTTGGGGATTTTGTTTAGTGATATAAATAGGGGGTGATGAAGAGGGGTAGAGGGGGATGATCTCTGGACTAGCCAGAAAAACATTTGTTCTGTTTTATGTCACAATTTCAATTTCAGTTACTGCATGACAGTTGATAGTGAATGTTATATGATGTTTTGACAACCACACCCAATATTTCTCTTAGCAATCTGTATGGACAAACTCCAATATACTTTCTAGAGAATCAACTAGACAGTTAGACTTAATCAATAGAAAAGTATATCAAAGAGTTTATATCTTAATCTCTCGATTTGATCTATACTCAAGCAAATATAAATCTGTGAGTCTTTATCAAAGAGAGATAACTTGGATGGTACCAAAGACCAATATCCAAGTGTCAATCAATTTAAGTCAACAACCAAAAGGTCGGATATTCTAATTGATTGAACAACGCACATCCTGTATTATTTCAATTATATAAACAAATATAATGTGGAAAAGAAATAACACAGACACCAAAATTTTGTTAACGAGGAAACCGCAAATGCAGAAAAAATCCCTGGACCTAGTCCAGATTGAACACACATTGTATTAAGCCGCTACAGACACTAGCCTACTCCAAACTAACTTCGGTCTGGACTGTATTTGAATCCCAACCAATCTCACACTGATCCAAGGTACAATTATTTTCCTACGTCTCTGATACCAGCAGGATTCTACGTACTTGATTCCCTTAGCTGATCTCACCCACAACTAACAGTTTCTACGATCCAAAGTCGAAGACTTTAATAAACAAATATGTATCACATAGAAAAGTCTATGATAATAGATAAATCCGTCTCCCACGAATATACCTATGAGTTTTGTTACGTCTTTTGATAAATCAAGGTGAACATGAACCAATTGATAATCCGGACTTATATTCTTGAAGAATATCCTAGTATTATCAATCACCTCACAATAGTCTTAATCGACGCAGCGAAAAAAGATATTGTGGAATCACAAACGATGAGACGAAGATGTTTGTGATTACTTTTTATCTTGCCTATCGGAGATAGAAATCTCAAGCCAATTATTAAAATTGTACTCGTACGATAGAAACGGCAAGATCAGATCACACAACTACAATAAAAGTAGTATCGGTCTGGCTTCACAATCCCAATGAAGTCTTTAAGTCGTTAACCTGTTTTAGAAGAACAAACCAAAGTTTAAAGGAGAATCGACTCTAACTTAGCACAACTAGTATCACACAGAATGTGTGGGGATTAGGTTTCCCAGTTGCTAGAGTTCTCCTTTACATAGTCTTTCAAATCAGGGTTTGCCATCAATGTTAGCTTAGTAACAAATCATTCAATATTCAAAGTTAGATGAAAACCTGATTTAGATTCAAGCTAATATTTATCAACCGTTAGATCGAAAACATAGCTTGTTATACACAAATGAAATGCACGTTCCTGGGCTTGTGTAACCGTACCCAAACTTGTACATTAGTTGGTTCAACAATAGTAAACAAAATGGTTAGCCATATGATCACTTTCATATCAACCATATTCTTCTTCACCATAGCTAATTCAAATGAATCAAATGAACTATTTAGAGAGTTGTTCAATTGCAAAGAAATCTTATGTACTACACAAGACACAATTGAAGCAAAAATGATTTGATTCACTTGAATCGGTTCATGAACTCTATATCCACGGTTTGCAATTGCATTCCTTAGTTTATAAAGATCAGTTCACTTAACATCATTTTTAGACATAACCTACTCAAGTTCGCGGGCTGGGTTCGCGGACTTAAGTTCCCGGATGGAGTTCACAAACTCCAGCAGAAATTCTCGGGTTTGAGAACTTCGCCAGTTCGTGGACTGAGCTCACACACTTCTCCGGTTCACTTGATCAACAAAGTTCGCAAACTTCTGTTCAAGCAATAAAGACTTATACATATATGTGTTTCCACAATAATGTTGTATCCTCCAAATGGTTATATAGTCTAAACTCTCATTTCAATCATTGAAACATTCTCAGGGGACGTTATATAGTTGTTATTCACAAACCATTTTTCGTCAGAGCAATTTTCAAAGTGATTGAAACATAACATGACTTTCGTCACTAGGTAAAGATGAACTTGGCTTAAGAGAAAGCTTTACCAACACATATTTAGAGAAATAGATAGGCGAGGTAAACTCGGCTTGAAATACCAAATGTGTATAATCTAAGTCTATATAGCAAAACGACTTTTGTCTCAAGATAGGAGATAAATAGACTTTTAAGTGATAGATAAGTTCAAGTCTCCACATACCTTTTAGTCGATGAAGATCCACCAGTTCCTTGAGTAGTCCTTTGTCTTGTATGATGATTGCCATGGAGTTCTTGAGCTCAACTACACTTTATATCCTAGTCCGAGACCTTAGCTATAGTAGACTAGAAATCAAGACTTATAGTTTTGATCACTAACATTGACAAACTGCTTGAGATAGAAACGCATGCGAGTTCAACCGAGAAATGCTCTAACACTTAGGTTTCTTATCGAGACCATGTAGGTTAACGACTGAAAGACTTAATTAGGATTGTGAATCCAGACGAAACTACTTTTCTTGTAGTTGAGCGATCTGATCTTGCCGTTTTCTACCGTACGAGTTCAATTGAAGAATTGGCTTGAGATTATATCTCCGATAGGGCAAGATAAAAAGAAATCACAAAAATCTTCGTCTCATCGTTTTTGATCCCACAATATCTAGTTTAGCTACCATACGATTTAGATTATTGTGAGGTGATTGATAATACTAGGCTGTTCTTCGGAAATATAAGACCGGATTATGAATTAGTTCCTGTTCACCTTGATTTATTAAAAGACAGAACAAAAACTCTTGGGTATTTCTGTGGGAAACAGAATTATTCAATTCTATATACTTTTCTGTGTGAGACAGATTTGTCTATCAAGTCTTTGACTTTGGGTCGTAGAAACTCTTAGTTGTGGGTGAGATCAGCTAAGGGAATCAAGTGCATAGTATCCTTCTAGGATCAGAGACGTAAGGAGCGCAATTGTACCTTGAATCAGTGTGAGATTGATTAGCGTTCAACTACAGTCCAGACCGAAGTTAGTTTGTAGTAGGCTAGTGTCTGTAGCGGCTTAATACACTGTGGTGTTCAATATGGACTAGGTCCCGGGGTTTTTCTACATTTGCGATTTCCTCGTTAACAAAATTTCTGGTGTCTGTGTTATTTCTATTCCGCATTATATTTTGTTATATAATTGAAATACCACAGGTTATGCGTTGTATCGATCAATTGTGAAATCCAACCTTTGGTTGTTGATTGGAAATTGATTGATCCTTGGATATTGGTCTTTGGTACCATCCAAGTTTTTATCCTTGTATTTGACAAAGACTCGCAGATTTCTATTTGCTTGATTAAAAATCAAATCAAGAGATAGAGATATAAAACTCTTTGATATACTTTTGTATTGATTGAGTCTAACTGTCTAGTTGATTCTCATAAAAGTATATTGGAGTTTGTCCATACAAATTTCTAATCGAAATATTGGGTGAGGTTGTTAGACCCCCACTTTTTCAGTCCAGCCTTCCGGTGGGCCCGATCCCCTAGGCGCCTCAATTAATATTTTTTTTATTATTTTCTTCCCTTTTTTACATAGGTTTCCTCGTTCCTTCGTAGTTTTGAATGATCATTCGTGCATTCAGGTGCTCGCTAGTGCATTATAGCTAAGTACACTTGCACCATTTTCTCGGAGCTTACTCGATAGTGGCTCAGATGCCCGTACGTTTAATATTCATTACTAACCCATGGAATTCTGCTGGGAAAAGCAATGAATTGAAGTAGCGAAATATTATAAAGAACGTAGAGGAATTCAATTGACGAATCTAGTGACTAGAAATAATTAATTGATGGCTCTATACTAGCACGTTGTCTAGGAGCATTAATTATTCGAGAATTGAGCGATATGAGCTAGTTGAAGGTCATATTTATTACGTATAGTCAGGGAAAACGTTGTTGCATCCTGAAGACATTGTCGCTCTATACTAGCAGGCAAGCTGTCTAGGAGCCGTCCAATCATTAAGATTCTATACACATGTCCTTTATATAGTCAAGGAAAACATTGTTACATCCTAAAGACGTTATCACTCTATACTAGCAGGAGAGCTTTCTAGGACCCGTTCAATCATTAAGATTCTATACACATGTCTATTATATAGTCAGGGAAAAACATTGTTACATCCTGAAGAAGTTATCGCTCTATACTAGCAGGCAAGATGTCTAGGAGCAGTCCAATCGTTCGATTCTATATAAAAGTGATTACTGAAATTGTTCAGTATTAATGAAATGTGTCGTGGTCTCAATTGAAAGACTGCATATTCATGTATTCTCTGAGAGGCCATATACTCAGTCAGAGGTTCTTGTGGCATGAGTTTTCATCCTTTAATGAGAGGCATGATCCTCAATACTCACCTGATTGTTGGATCAGGAATATGTAAGATTATGGTTTTACGATTTTAGCCTTTGTCGAAAATCCACCGTCAACATTAAGTCCCCTGCTTAGTGAGGGACAATCATGTTCCTTAGTCAGTACTGGATGGTGATTTTTCTAGTTACAGATGAAATAAGTAATTGAACTTAGTCGTAAGAAAGAATGTTACCGGATTTTCGATTATACGAGCGAGCCATGGATTGAACGAAGATCCCAGTATCATGGTAGAGCATCGTCTAACGAGCGTAAATTGGTGTAACACCGCTGATTTGGTGATGGGACGTCTAACCTTGGTCGATTTAGGATTCACGGGTCCGGGCCCAAGAAAGGAAACCCTTGTGGAATTAGGTTTTAGAAATAAAATTTGATATAAAAGGGATAAACACACCTTTTTTTTTATTTCTTCTTCACAACCGACCAGCACCTTCATCTTCTTCCTTCCTTCACGTCCGAGAAAGTAGAGAAGGAGAGCAGGAAATTTTCGCCGGAAATCACCACCATCCGATCGTCGCCGCCTCCTTCCGGTCAACTTCGGCCGACACCGACCAGGTAAGAATTTTTTTCCCCCAGAAGTTTGTAACTCGTTCATGTTAAAAAAAAATATATATATGTATATACATATATGTCGACGTTAGTTTTATAAAAAAAACTTGTTTTAGGAACGTTCGTTCCTTCGTCCGTTAGTTTAAGAAACGAACTATAATCCCTGATTTAGGAGAGATTTTTTTTTTTGAAATAGAACCGTGTCTAATGATAAAAAATTTTGTCTATGAGATTTCATGAAAACCAAAACTTTATCTTAGAAGTGTGAATTTTTCACAAAATCGGAATAAACCCTCGTTTCAAAGACGGAAGATCGTACGAGGGAAATTTTTTTTTGACAAAACCGTGACTTATTCACGATTTTTCTTATTTATTTACGTGAGTTTTGCTCACGTCAAATTTTTTAAAAAAAATTAAGTGAGTAATTCACGTTATATATATATATATATATATATATATATATATATATATATATATATATATATATATTATTTTTGTTGAAAATCAAAATTGATTTTGAGTAATCATTAAAAGTAGACAATTATTTATGATGAAATATTTCCTTGGTATGAGTTTTTTTTTGTTTCAGTGGTGGACCTTCACACAGTGAAAATTATGTTCATGATTTTATGAAAAATCTAGTTTTTGCCCATTTTTTGCAGGTTCAAAGAAACGAGCAAGTTTTAAAGTGTTAACTCTTGTATCACAATCACTATTGTTAGTTGAATTGTAAACAAATAAGAGTTAAGAATTACCATTTTTGATTTTGATGCGTGTTGTTATCGATGTGTCTTGACTACACATTCTCCACAACAGATAATGGTGATTTCCAGTGACTATTCTTTAAGTTCCTCTGAGGAATATTCCGACACGTCCAAGCCAGAGATGAAGAGCTCTGCATATGCGCGTGCCGAGGTTGCTCAGTCTCTAAAAGATGATGAAAAGCTGATAAATGGCATGTATCTGGATCATCAGAAAGTTGCCCGTGATAGGCTTTTAAAGAAAAATCCAAGGATGAAAAGCTTGCAGCTTATCAAAAACGGCGCTGACTTCAGCAAATAAAGCTAGCAGCTGAGGACGAAATTCGATCTCGTGCTTCCTGTGTATCTTCAGATTCAGACGCTGAGGAAGTTGAATCCATATAGAAGCCTAGCGAACGTAGAATTAGGCCATATCCACCTGGTAGCCAAACTGGGCAATTGGTTGAGGCTGATTTCCCAACCGAATGCGAAGAAGATGAATATCTAGATGCAATGTATGGCAATCCTGAGGACCAGTTGGAAGAAATCCCCAATGGAGAAAATTCTGACAACGACTCCGACTCCGAGGAAGAACTTGAAGAGGATTCCATGGAAGACGATGACCATGAAGACGACTAATCTGATGATTAGTCTTGCAATCCTCCTAGATAGTTAAAATTTTCATAGTAAATGTTACTTTGATCGCTCAAGCAACTTTTCTTCATAGATATTGAATCATGATTTTTTAAATGTCCATGCTTTCATTGTATATCTTCTTCTATGCTTTTGATCGACTGGAATCGATTAAAATCTGTGGAATTGACCATAGCCCTTCCATAGACCTTGTTTAGTGATGCTCATCAATTGACTCAAGAAGTATTGTGTACAAAACAGCAAAAGTGTGACACATATGAACCATCGAAGTAGGGTATTGACCTTTGACCGTGTATGCTCATAGTAAAGAGCTGCCAGTCCCCAAGATTCATTTTTCTCCTGCGTCACCAACATCTCGTTTGAAATTTAGAGCTTCAGTAGAAATCGCAACTGATTTGACCATTTGTAGAAGATAAGTATCCACCGCGTCTTTGTATATCTTCAAAACTTAGGGTTTACCAATTGCACAGATATCTCTTCCATTCTTGAATTTCATCGTACATAAGGAATTTTAAGTATCATCATACCTCAAAACAGTATGTCTGACAGTAGCTCATCTCCTCGAAGTGCATCTCCATTAGGGCGGGGAAGTGAAGCACCCAACTTGGTAATGGAGTACTCTTTTTTTTTTTTTTGTGTGTAACCAATGATTGATTAAAGAAAAAAAATATTTGTTGCAGACAAATCAAGGTGACTGATTTTCCTCTTCCTCTCCGTATAACTTAAGACCCGAACAAACTGTTAAGATCCATGCTCGTTTCCAAACTGCTTGTGCGGATGCTGGAACATCTGTGAGTTTGGTAGAGATTTTCTTTGAACGAACGTTTATCCAAATCTATGTTGAGCTTGAAATGGTTTATTGTTACAGGTTGATGTTCATGTTGTCGAAGCGGGGAAGAAAAGAAATGGAAAGTCGGTAGTTGTAGTTGATGATGATGATCGTGCTGGCGATGATTCAATCAACTCTGTAAACACTGATCTTGAAGTTCCAGTTTGTGAGCACCCAATGGCTATCCTTCCATTTGACATTCCCTTGGAAAACTCTTGCCCGGATAATCATCCGATCGGCAGTTTCATCGTTCCCAAGTGTTATGCATCATCGTACACTAAGATTTGGAGGAAGTATGGGCACATTGCTACCATGGAAGTATGGAGAGGTTTTCTGCCGACTCTCTTAACCTCGGTTGCTGGATTATTGCCCATCATTGATGAGATGACCAATAACAACTTGCGAGATGTCAATAACAGAGAGCTTTACAGGTGGAATGATATGATCTCAAACTGTGAGCTCTTGAAGTTCAATGTGGGTTGGCTTCGTCGTCGCCTTGAGATCATCAAGATTGATAGGGATCCCATTGTCGCTAATATGATCTCCTCTTCAGCTACCATCGTGGATGAGGAGAGGGCATTAGCTCTAGATTCAATAAGTTTTGACAAGGAGATTGAGGCTCTGAGGGTGAGAACTGAAAACTTACAGACGAAGTTGAAGATGATGTCTAGTAAGAATTATATGTTATTGGATGGTGTGCTCTAGATGAGCGTTTATAATTGTTGTTTTGAGTAGGCTTAGGCTTTTCATTTGTTCCCTTCTGCAACAACATTTTTGGAAGATTGGAGGTTGTATTGTTTGTTGATCAAACGTCTGCTACCTCGATTTTCTCGTGGTTCTTCAGTTTTCTTAGCTTTTGTTCTTTCCATTAAAGCAGGTGCGGTAGTCGCTGATCGTTTAGCCGCTTCACGGAGTTCTGAAAAGGTCTGGAACCGTAGATTTTCCAGTAAAGCTCTGTAGACCGGGATCATTCTGTTGATGCACAAGTCTACAAGTTGTTTCTCTGTGACGTTTGGATCGTGGCAATTCAGGGCTTGAACTCTGAACCTTTTCACAGAGTCATTGGGATGTTCATTGCTCCTTTGAAACATCATTCCTAAATCGGAGAGAGTGACTTGCTCTGAAATAAAAAAGTATTTTCTGTAGAAAGCATTAATTATCTCATCTCTCCCCAACTGGCGATACTTCCTAGTGCGATGTTGTTGTACCAGGTGTATGCTCTGCCTTTTAGAGACTTTGAAAATTCCTTCAGGCGGACGACATGGTTGTGCTCATGTTCGCCCAACGCTTCCAGAAACCGAGAAACATGATCTCGAGCATAGCCTGTTCCATCATATAGAGTGAACGCTGGAGAGGTATAACCTTTTTGGAGAGGAATCCTTTGCGTAACATCAGGGCATGGAGGTTGGTGACGATGGACGGTGTATGTCTTATCTTTTCCACGGTTCTCCAAGAGGCGTTCCAAATATTCACGACTGATGAAACTGGATGGTTCCTTTATTAACGAGTCATCTGCAGCTTTCCAGGTTTCGTCATCATCCTCCACATGAATTGGAGAGATCTCAGGCTCAGCACTCGGGGATGTTTCTTTGGATTTTCCTTTCTCTACACCGTCTTGAATTTTCTCTGACTTTTTGTCTGTGAGAGTCTTGAGATAACTGCATAATTCCTTCTGTGTTGCAGCCATGTCAGTCTGATTCTTTGCGAGAACATCCTGAACCTTCATAAGATCGACTATGGTAGGCGGATTTTCTCTGATTTCTTCATAAGACCGGCCGAAGAGAGGATTGATTCCAATGTTGGTTTGAGGAGGGGTGGTATTAGTAGCGCCATTGCTAGAAGCGGGAGAGATTGGAGCACCACCATTGTTGTTGCTAGTTCTAGCATTGATTGTGTTAGGGTTTGTAACTGAACCTGACCTAAGATCAGCCATCTTGATAAATTGAGATTGCAACCGAGAGATTAATCTCCCACTGTGGTCGCCAATCGGTAGATGGGGCAAAACGATTTGCTGGGTTTCAAGGAAGTGAGGAGATGACCGTGCGGCGGAGACTCCTCGAAACGAGAAAACTGCTTAACCTCACACAGATGCACTGCAAAGGGAATGCTTGAATTCGAGAAATCAATCTATAAGACTATAGCCTAAACCAAGACAATGGCCGTTCCAGAGTCAATTCGATCACAAGAGAGGATAGGTCGATCTGTATGAGGGAAGCTTAAAAATGTGTGAGATCAATGGTGATCAAGGATTGTAGGTGTATTGTGTATTATGCGTGAAGAAATAAGATAACTTCTGATTTATTGAATTAGAGTGATTACTCAGATGATAAGAATTCTTGTGTAATGAGAATTCTTTGTTCAAACGAGCGCTCTTTTTTGTTCTGTCTGTAGTTGTTCTTCAATCATGGGTTCAGAGACTTATTTATATTGCAAGAATCGTAGTGTTGATGGTGGTTTTTAGATTAGGGTTAAAATCGGAAAACCGTACAATTAACATGACATCACTATGACCATTAGCACATTTATTGAATCAATCAGCATGCCTACGCAAGAATTACTGGGGTACTTTTTTTTTTACATGGGTCATGTTCCACGGCAGAACCTTTAACATCGAATGACATCATCTATGCCAAACCCTAATTCTCATGCTACCGCGCCAAGGCATGCCAACCATGCCAGCCGCACCACTGTGCCAATGGAAAACCATTCCAGCCACATCTCCGTGCCAATGCATGCCAACCATGCCAGTCGCACCACTGTACCAATGGCAAACCATGCCATCCACATCTCCGCGCCAAGGCATGCCAACCATGCCAGCCGCACCACTGTGCCAATGGCAAACCATGCCAGCCACATCTCTGTGCCAAGGCATGCCAACCATGCCAGCCGCACCACTGTGCCAATGGCAAACCATGCCAGCCACATCTCCGCGCCAAGGAATGCCAACCATGCCAGCCACACCACTGTGCCAATGGAAAACCATGCCAGCCACGTCTACCGCGCCAAGACATGCCAACCATGCTAGCCGCACCATGCGCCAATGGCATGCCAAACCCTTGGACCCACTATGCCAAGCCAACCGCACCTTGCTTTGGCCCAACCATGCTATCCGCACCATGCGCCAATGGCATGCCAACCCTTGGACCCACTATGCTAAGCCAACCGCACCTTGCCTTGGCTTCAACTATGCTAGCCGCACCATGCGCCAATGGCATGCCAAACCCTTGGCCCCACTATGCCAAGCCAACCGCACCTTTCCTTGGCCCCAACCGTGCTAGCCGCACCATGCGCCAATGGCATGCAAAACCCTTGGACCCACCATCCCAAGCCAACTGCACCTTGTCTTGGCCCCACCATGCCAAGCCGTATGTGCCAAACCCTTGGCCCCACTATGCCAAGCCAACCGCACCTTGCCTTGGCCCCAACCATGCTATCCGCACCATGCGCCAATGGCACGCCAAACCCTTGGCCCCACCATGCCAAGCCAACCGCACCTTTCCTTGGCCCCACCATGCCAAGCCATCCGTGCCAAACTCTTGGCCCCACTATGCCAAGCCATCCGCGCCAGTTGCCTTGGCCCCATCATGCCGGCCTTCCCTATGCGGCTACCAAAACGAAGGCGTGCGACGATCAACGGCCACCCTTCCATCCTGGATGCAAATCCTAGCCGTCCAATTTCGCCAAAAAACGCATGGTGACCTTTTGCCCAAAACCCTAGTTTTGGCCACGCCAACCGCGCCAAGACATGTTATGCCACATGTGCCAATGGCATGCAAACCACCTTGCTGCGCCATACCATGTCGGCCTTCCCTATGCGGCTACCAAAACGAAGGCGTGCGACGATCAATGGGATGCAAATCCTAGCCTTCCAAGGTCTCCAAACAACGCATGGTGACCTTTGGCCCAAAACCCTAGTTTTGGACATGCCAAACCGCGCCAAGGCATGCCATGCCACATGTGTCAATGGCATGCCAAACACCTTTCCGCGTCATACCATGCCTGGCTTCCCCACGCGGCTACCAAAATGAAGGCGTGTGACGATCAACGACCACCCTTCCATCCTAGATACAAATCCTAGCCATCCAAGGTCTCCAAACAACGCATGGTGACCTTTGGCCAAAAACCCTAGTTTTGGCCACGCCAAGGCATGCCATGCCACATGTGCCGATGGCATGCCAACCACCTTGACGCGCCATACCATGCCGGCCTTCCATATGCGGCTACCAAAACGAAGGCCTGCAATAATCAACGGCCACTTTTTCATCTAAGATGCAGATCTTAGCCGTCCAAGGTTACCAGCTAACACATGGCAACCTTCGTCCCTAGTTTGGTCGCGCCTAAACAAAGCCAAAACCCTAACTTTTGTCCGCGCCTAAACTGGGGCATATTAAAGCCATAGTGATCATACTTTCATGCCACTGGCTACCAGACGAAAGGTTGCAATAATCAACGGCTACCTTCCTCTTAAGATGCAAAATCTCGATCGTTGAAGGTCACCACCGAGCCGGCAAGTCTCCCAAGCTCAACTTTCCAGACAACAACAATATCCTACATGTTTTCCACGAAAACACTCGAGACATCAACACATGTCACAAACTGGGGGATGCTCATTGGGTATTGGTTTGGCGGTTTACAGCGTGCGGCGTTCACTACGCCCGTTATAAGAAAGTATCATAAGGATGAGGCGGTTAGTAAATACATGGAGTAATGGTGAAACGCTTTCTTTTATGGAACATCAATTCCAGGCGTTACCTGTTACCACCTATTCCCATTTACTCACCCGTTTTCCATTTCTTAATGAGACCAGAGTACGTTTCACTTCGACTTGTATAAATAGGCATTACCTATTTCCACCGAATAACAAGTTCTGGTCAGGAGCATACAACACTGAGAAAACGTTTGCTAGCTTTCCCATCTGTTAGCTTCCCACTTTCTGATACAAGCCACAAAACAACTACTCTTCCAGAATCAACTATCCTGGTCTCAACACTCTCTTCGTTTCCCTCTCCAAAACCAACCCTTCTCCTCCACTTTGTGACCAAAGCAAGTATGGAACGACCATTTCTTGGTTTAGGCCGGACTTGTATAGATTTATCTCTCGAATCTAAAGTACTCCCTTGCAGTATATTGTTTAGGGTTTAGATTTGTTTCTCACCCACATCACACGAAATTATCGAAACCAGCAGAAACTGTTTTCACCCTCAAACAATTGGCGACTACAGTAGGAGATCAATCTCCCGGTTGCCATATCGATTTCCAAATTTCCGATATCACCTTTCACTACCAACTCCAACATGGTGGAACTGAGATCCGGATCAGCTGCCGAGAACACTAACGCAGAATATGTCCCTGGTATTAACGCTACTTCCAACAGCATCACTACGCCACCCACTGACCGCAGTAACACCAAAAGCACTCCTTCAGGTGTAACACCGCCGATCACCAGGGACAGAGCCGTTGCCGCCTCTAATGTCCCTGCGCAACTTGCTAATCCTGGCAGTACTGAAAGCGCTCCTCCTTCAGGCGTTACGCCACCAGTCACCAGGGCCAGAGCTTCCGTTACCGCTCCTAATGCTTCGTCAAGCATGGCGCCTCCAACCGCCACTAAGACTCCAACTACCCCACCAACGGGACGAGAAACCGGAGGAACCAGAGGAAGACGACCCTATATCCCCATCACTGATTTGATAGAACAGCATGAGGTTCTCGCTAGAGCCCAGACGGATATGGTTTCGACACAGAAAGAAGTACTCATCTTTCTCAAAGCCCTGACAGAGCGGCTGCCGCGTGAGTCACGCCTTCCAGAGCCGTTTAGAAACGCCTCCAACACCCTCGACACTAGCACCTCGGCGTGACGCGTCTCCGCGGACGAGGAGATTCGTGCCAGAACCCCATTGGAAAGAAGTCAGTCGTCCAGTTTTGTCACACGAGAGGATCTGGAGAAACTTCTCCGGAATCGAATCAAGAATGATGAAATAGACATGCGTCAGCATCAACCTCCTTACCCACCTGAAATACAAAGAATTCCTCTTCCAATAGGATACTCCTCTCCTCGATTCATCTTGTACGATGGCATCGGAAATGCACGTGAGCATGTCTCTCGCTTCTTGGAGTCCCTAGGCGAACATGAATACAATCACGTTCTTCTTCTGAGGGGGTTTTCGAAATCGCTTACCGGAAGAGCGTACACATAGTACAACAACATCGCGCCGAACAGCATTCCCAACTGGGGCGGCATGGTTACCGCATTTTATAAGAAGTACTTCTTTGTGTCTGAACAAGTTACCTTCTCGGACCTAGGAAGGATGTACCAACGGGACAACGAACATCCAAATGATTTTATTAAGAGATTCAGGGTTCAAGCATTAGACTGTCATGACCCAAACGTGACCGAGCAACAACTGGTGAATTCATGCATCAACGGCATGGCTCCCATTTACCGCGCCTTTCTAGAGAACCTGCGTTTACAGACATTCTCTGAGCTCCATGAAGTTGCCAGACGATCAGCAACGACAACACCGACATTATTAGAAAGAGCTAGACCAACCAGAGCCGAAGACGTGCGCGAAACTCGTGGGAATAGACGTCTCATCAACAAGCAGTACAATGCTAGTCCCTCCTCTGTGAGCATAGTAAACGAGGGAGGAATGAGGAAGGCCCCAGCTGCAGACCAGCAGCCTAAATGCGAAGCACCAGCACGACGAGCAACTCTGCCATGGAAGGCCTCCGCTAAATCTCCCATGCGTCATCTCGAAGATGAAGGAAATACCCTGGATTTTAAGTTTCCCATTGAGGAGGTGATCGATCTCTTAGAAGCATGGATTCAAGATGATGTTATCAGACTACCATCTCCCAGGCGCCCACCGACTGAGGCCGAGATGGCAAACCCCAAATACTGCCACTACCACATATTTGTTCACCACCCAACCAGTGATTGCAACAGAATGAAGAATATCTTCAAAGAAAACATAGAAGCAGGGGAACTTCAACTAGGAAACGAGGGAGTACATCGAGACCCACTTCCGGTGAGGAATTGTGGAGTCTTTGGGGACTCATTGCACGAGACTGTGCGATCCATGATGCGGCACGTATGCAAAATTCTCTACCTTTCCAAGGTGCAGCGCCAAGATATATTCACGGCTCTCAATCGTGTCGTATCGGGCAAACATCTTTTTCCCTCCATGGAAGCCACGCCAAGAGCCCAAGCTCTCTCAGTGAGCGGAATCGAAAAGGACAACTGGGGACTACTGACCATGTCCTATTTAAGAGGTATTGAATTCGACAACACGCTAATCAACACAGCCTCTGACTTCAACATTGTTACTTTCAAGACTCTGAAAGCTGCGAGATTTACGAAACAAGAGGCTACCCATTCCCCATCCGTTATTAAGAACCCGGGAGGGGAAGCCTTGAAAGCGTACGGCTACATTAACCTCGAGATCAATATGGGAGACGCTATAACGCATAGCAAATTCCACATTGTCAAATAACTGGGTTACGAGATGATATTGGGGCACTTGTGGGTACTCGAAAACAAGGAGAAATTGGGAACATCCCCTCTACCGATGTCAACGCTCGAAAGAATCTCTAACAAACCGACCCACTTTCTGCCGCATCGACGAGTTACCGATGGAACCCGAACATCTGGAGATGACCTGTTGGCGCTAACTCATGGATTCCAAACGCAAGTAAGTTTGGCCGAACGATCTTCTCTATAACCAGTCCTTTCTTCCCCTATTCCATCATGGGGACTCAGCGCGATTACCGGCGCGGACGCTGTCAAGAGATGTGAATGGGGCGCTGGGCCATTCAAAAGTTTTGCAAAGAATTTGGAAGCTGCCATCGAAACTGAAGAGACCAAGATTCAAACGGTTACACAACACCCGAACTCGTTTCAAATCAGAGATATGGTGGTCAAAGTGAACTCGTTTCAATTTGGGAAGATGACGGTAAAGATAGCTGTTTGGACCGATTCACCCAAGGAAAAAGAAGACGAGCCATATCTGGTGGCATACGTCCTTTTGGGTGGTTACTACAAGCTGGGAGGTGTGATAGTTCACTCGCGATGGCTCAAGCTTTTCAATCCCTAAAACGTTGTACTACCCTCTTCCAGCACTCTCCCTTTAGTATTTTCTTCAGCAATTTCTCCTTCCGCCTGATATTTGTTTTTCCCCAAGATGAATCACCGTTTGTATTCTTCTTTAGGGTTTCGTTTTTATTCAAAAGGCATACATTTCTTTCCGAATGAGTTTTCTAAATCTCATAAAAATATACCAAATAAATCCCAAATCATTGAGAAGCCATTAACCATCCAATCACAACCAGAAACACCAACCCATTCTAAGGGAAGGCTTAGGTCTTTCAAAAAAATGAGAAGTTTTATTCAAAAACAGAAAACGCAAGCGGGATGCTAATTGAAGAAACCCTAACTTCGCCGCGAATACAAGGAAGGTAAAAAAAAGTCTGCAAAACATCAGGACAACTAAGCGACGAATAGAAACAATGTAGAAGAAGAAGCTAGTCATAGAAATATAATGTGTGAATTGTCAATGCCGCGGTTAGAGATTTTTCAAACACTTTCCTCAACAATCTTTTGGGCAGCAAAAGTTTCATCCGGAAGCCACATCAGTAATAGAAGCCTCAACATCCCACCCGGAAGTCGTCTCAGCAGCAACATCATCCGTCTTTTTACCGACATCCGCCTCGACAACCAATCCAGCATATGCCACCACGACTTCTCCAATACCGCCGACAACAGTTTCGCCGTCTTATCCAAAAGTTGTTTCAGTTTCATCAACCGCAACATCATCATCTTCCTCGGAAGTCTTCTCAGCGACCTTTCGAGGAGAATTTTTCGATTCATCAGAATCAAGGGTTATGACACCGTCCTGGAAAGTGGAGCTACGTTGATTTTCCCCTAAAAGTTTCACAAGCCTTCCGCAGTTTCAACTGAGAAGCAAACTGTCCTTCCCTAACACTGGGCCGTGAAGTGGTTTTATTGCACCAAATCCTCCCAACGCACTGGGATGCTTCGCCGCCTTCCCGTTCTTCCTCCAAAGGTATGTCTCGAATGATTTCGCCAGCTTCATGAAACAGAGATTCAATTCTATTCAACGCCTCCCCATGAGAAGAAGACTGGTTTTTGTCGATTCCAAAGTTTCTCCCCGAAAAATTGGAGACATGTCTGCCATTGGAAGATCCCATTATGCGCTACAAAACCAGAGAAAGGATAGAGGATAGACACGATTTCAGAACGACCAGTGCAAATGAAGGATTCAAGATCATCTTTTATAACCAGCAGAGCGATGAGGTCTCGAAAAGGAAAGCCTCCTACTAGACGCGGATTGAGGCATGATATCAGATTCTAATGAAACCGTTTTCTACTAGCGAACATAAGGGAATGCCTGGCCACGTGAGGTAAATTAGGGTTTGGTGAGAAAACGTGGAAGTACATGTTTAAGACATGCTTGACCGCATTGTTACTTCTCTGCCGCCAGCACCGAGACTTGGAAAAAACAAAACCGACAAGGTGACATGAGGAGAAGGAATAACGCCCCCTTTCTACGGGCATAACACTTGCGGGGTTTTGAATAAGGAAAGAACTTCCTATGTGAGTCACGCAAGAAAAAGAGACAACCATGCCTGCAAAGACAAGCCACTACTGGGCCAAGCCGTCTGCGCTATGCTTTCCTCACCAAGCCGTGTCATTCCTTGGCCCCACCACGCCAAGCCGTCCGCCATGCTATCCTCTCCATAACCACGCCATGCCTTGGCCCTGCCATGCCAAGCCGTCCGAGCCATGACTTGTTGCGCCAACACCAACAACTCGCCAAGCCAGCGTCATGATGTTCCCTAACCCAACCAAGGTGATGCGTAGCCAGACTAAGCCGACGATCTTCATCTAACCACTTCACAGTCTACACCACGAATATAATCTACGCAAGGCCGCCAAACACGAGGATCATGGACTCTCCTTACCTCTCGAAAAAGGTTAGTCGGACCTTCCTGACCATCTTTCCACGACTTGTCGTTTCGATTTTTGTTCTTTCCCGTCACCATCTTATGCTTACCTCGCAACAATGCTCCTGTTCCGAGCTAAGCAGGGGACTTAATGTTGATGGTGGTTTTTATCTTAGGGTTAAAATCGTAAAACCGTACAACTAACATGACGTCACTATGACCATTAGCACATTTATTGAATCCATCAGCATGCCTACGAAAGAATTACCGGGGTACCTTTTTTTTTTTTACATGGGTCATGTTCCACGGCATAACCCTTAACATCGACTGACATCATCTATGTCAAACCCTAATTCTCATGCTACCGTGCCAAGGCATGCCAACCATGCCAGCCGCACCACTGTGCCAATGGCAAACCATGCCAGCCACATCTCCACGCTAAGGCATGCTAACCATGCCAGCCGCACCACTGTGCCAATGGCAAACCATGCCAGCCACATCTCCGCGCCAAGACATGCTAACCATTCCAGTCGCACCACTGTGCCAATGGAAAACCATGCCAGCCACATCTCCGCGCCAAGGCATGCCAACCATGCCAGCTGCACCACTGTGCCAATGGAAAACCATGCCAGCCACATCTACGCGCCAAGGCATGCCAACCATGCCAGCCGCACTACTGTGCCAATGGCAAACCATGACATCCACGTCTACCGCGCCAAGGCATGCCAACCATGCAAGACGCACCATGCTCCAATGGCATGCCAAACCCTTGGCCCCACTATGCCAAGCCAACCGCACCTTTCCTTGGCCGCGACCATGCTAGCCGCACCATGCGCCAATGGCATGCCAACTGTTGGACCCACTATGCCAAGCCAACCGCACCTTGCCTTGGCCCCTACCATGCTAGCCGCACCATACGCCAATGGAATGCCAAACCCTTGGCCCTATGCCAAGCCAACCGCACATTGCCTTGGCCCCAACCATGCTAGCCGCACCATGCGCCAATGGCATGCCAAACCCTTGACCCCACCATGCCATGCCAACCACACCTTGGCTTGGCCCCACCATGCCAAGGAGTCCGTGCCAAACCCTTGGCCCCACTATGCCAAGCCAACCGCACCTTGCCTTGGCCCCAACCATGCTAGCCGCACCATGCGCCAATGGCACGCCAAACCCTTGGCCCCACCATGCCAAGCCGTCCGTGCCAAACCCTTGGCCCCACTATGCCAAGCCGTCCGCGCCATTTGCCTTGGCCCCACCATGTAGGCCTTCCCTATGCGGCTGCCAAAATGAAGGCGTGTAATGATCAACAGCCAGCCTTCCATCCTGGATGAAAATTCTAGCCGTACAAGGTCGCCAAACAATAGATGGTGACCTTTGGCCAAAAACCCTAGTTTTGGTCACGCCAAATCGCGCCAAGGCATGTCGTGCCAATGACATGCCAACCACCTTTCCGTGCCATACCATGCCGGCCTTCCCCATGCGTATACCAAAACGAAGGCATGCGACGATCAACGGCCACCCTTCCATCCTGGATGCAAATCCTAGCCGTCCAAGGTCGCCAAAAAACGCATGGTGAACTTTGTCCCAAAACCCTAGTTTGAACTAACATCATCTAATTGTAATATGCTCTTGAATGAATTAGTGATGATTGTCGCTGATGTATCCAGGAGGAAATCACTGCGGATGAGCAGCATGTTTATGAAGCGTGCTCTTCTTTGGGACATGGGAATATGGAGAATTCCCGAAACCCGAACCGAATGGAGATAGCGGCGTTACCAATGGAGATTCCGGTATTCCCGAGCCTTCAAATGATTTAGAGACTCCCATAGTAAGTATATATCCTGTAATTTCTTCATATAAGTATGAAATTGCTGATTTGTGGATGAACGAATGAGAACCCATGTAAATTTATGGACAACTTTGCTGAAATACGTCACCAGAAAATTTCAGACTTCAGATTTTACTAGAAATGTTGTAGAATTCCCGTCTGAAGTCGTGTTTTCGCAATCTGCATATGCATTTTCAAGCCCAGAAAATTTCCAAGCTTACTTACAAAGATTTTCGAATTTTGAGCATGTTTAGGGCCTGAAAAGGGAGAGATAGTAAACTTCCAGGAGACCTTCAGAACTTTTCCAGATTGCATGTTGTCCGATGTTTTGACCACATCTCCTTGCTCGTTCATACGATTGATATGAAATTTTGATATGTTGTAGATAACATCCATACGAAGAGAATGGTATATGACCCAACCTCAAATTCCTTACCCATTGCTCCCAGTTCGTCGTTTAATACAGGGCAGTGTAGAATCTCTTCAGATGAGCTTGTTTGAGATAACGTGTTTCATGGATTCTACACCATTTGCTCATATTTTGGGTGCAAAATAAGGAACTTAGATGATGTTAGTTCACTTATTTTCTGAATTTTACGTGGAAAATCATCCTCTTGTTGGCCGACATCCCGAAGAAATCATAGAAAATCCACCCACTATCGCTGATCTCATGAAAGTCCAGGAGGTTCTCGCCAAAAATCAAACTGATATGGCTGCTACTCAGAAGGATCTATGTAACTACCTCAAAACTCTTACTGACAATATGTCATACAAAACTCAGGAGAAAGGTAAAGACAAGGAAACATCTCCAAGCACGGATCTTGAAGTTATTCCAGTCCACGATGATGACGAGGCCCACAAAGCTGCGGAACCCGCTGGTTTCATCACTCGTGAGGACCTGGAACGTTTTATGGAGAATTGGGGAAAGGGCCATACACCATCTGTGCACCTTCATCAACCTCCATATCCCGCTGCTACGCAAAGAATCCCTCTCCCAAAGGGTTACACTTCTCCAACGTTCACACTCTACAATGGAACGTGGAATGCCCGAGAACACGTTTCTCGATTCTTGGAAGCCTTAGGAGAGCATGAACACAACCATGTTGTCCATTTGAAGGAGTTTTCAAAATCCCTGACGGGTCGAGCATATACTTGGTACAACAATATCGCATCAGGGAGCATATCGAATTGGGGAGAAATTATTAATGCTTTCTACAGGAAATACTTATTTGTTTCTGAGAAAGTTACCCTTTCCGAATTTGGAAGGATGGCTCAGAAGAATACTGAAAATCCGAACGACTATGTGAAGAAGTTCATAATTCAAGCTTTGGATTATCATGATCCTAATGTTACCGAGCAACAACTGGTGGACTTGTGCATCAACGGAATGATTCCAGTCTATAGGGCCTTATTGGAAAATCTCCGATTTCAAACTTTTTCAGAACTTCATGAAGCGGCCAAGAGATCAGCAACCACTGCTCCAGCTTTGTTAGAAAGAACAAGAACTGTCAAAGTCGAGGAACCGAACGCTCGAAGAAGCACCAGCAGGCATTTGATCAACAAGCAGTATAACTTCGAAGCTTCCATGAATGTTGTTGAAGGGAGCAAGAGAAAAGCTGAGGCACAACAACACAAGAATGCTCCTCCGGCGTCTCACCCTCCAAAAGCACCAAGGAAGGAAAACCAGATCAGAAACACGCAACCACCAGTTCAGCCTCAACAGAACGATCAGGAAGCGCTTGACTTCCCTTGTCCTATTGAAGAAGTGATCGAACTATTAGAAGTCTGGATTCAAGATGGTGTGATCAAATTACCTTCCGTCAAAAAGGAACCAACTGAGGAAGAAATGAAAAATGCACGCTACTGCCATTTTCATAGGTATGTCAGTCATCCAACAAGTGATTGCAGAAATTTGAAGCGTATAAATTTGATGAAATCATGCCCTATCATACCATCAGGGTTCCTCACCCGAACATTTGCTCGTACATGACACCATTGGAGTAAATTGAGGATTCTGAAACTACCTTTGTAGACTGAGTTTAATCACTGATCTCTCATCGACTGAAAATCACCATTTAATGCTTACTGCGGAACAAGAGTGTCCCTCACTAAGCAGGATACTTTGGTGGATTTTCAATAAAAGACAAAACCGTAAAATCATGATACATGTTTCTGACACGGCTTTCAGGCATGTGACAATTCATATTTTACGAAGCCATGATGAATATGCATTTCGGAAGGCCTCCACTAGTTGAGCGTTCGATACCTCGCATTTCATTATGCCCTCTATGTAGAATAACATAATTGGTCGGTTCTCCGTAAGATTGAGAGCAACAACGCCTTCAGGACGTCGGTGACACTCACTGTTACCTGAATACATGAGAGAGACCCCCCTTCTACATAAAAGAACGATTGGGCAGTTCTCCGTAAGATTGAGAGCAATAACGCCTTCAGGACGTCGGTTTTACTCACTGTTCCCTGGCTATGTAGAGAGACGTGTATAGACCGGGCGGTTCTCCGTAAGATTGAGAGCAATAACGTCTTCAGGACTTCGACAAAACTTGTTGTTTCACTGACTATACGCAAGAGATTAAATTCTACCGTGACATTCACCACTGAATTCCTAGAAGATAATCTATTTTATCTCATTACTCCTGTTTCATGATCGAAATGGTAATAGATAAATGTATTACTCCGATTTCATGATCGAATCCACGGCTGATCTCATGAAATGGTAATAGATATTACTCCAATTTCATGGTCGAACCTACGGCTGGTCTCATGAAATGGTAATATCGCCACTTATTCTATTACTCTGATTTCATGGTCGAATCCACGATCCCGTGGAATGGTAATACCTATTTTATTATTCCGAATTCATGGTCGAATCCACGGCTGATCCTATGAATTTATGATAAAAAACTACTCATCTTTATTACTCAGTTTCATGAATTATTCACCACTGAATTTCATAAATTAGTAATAAATACTCAGCAACAGGGCATCTGGACCACCACTGAGTAAGCCCCATAAAATGGTGCAAGTGTACTCGACAATGATGCATGACTGAGCACCCGGATACACAAACGAGTATTCAAAAATATGGAAAACGAGGAATCCTACACAAAACAAGAGAGATAAACAAATAATAATAATAAAATAATAGAGAGGCGCCCATGGGCCGGGCTCACCGGCCGGCCGGCCGTGCCCTAGCCGTGGCTGGTCCCATGCCTCTCCCATTATTTTTCTTATTTTATCATTTTCATGAACTCATGAAAACTCCCTCATCCCAGCAACTTTCCTTGTTTGAGCAAAACTCACGGTTTCTCCATATTTTGATGAACTCATGGAAATCAATAAAAATAAAATTAGGGAAAGGTGTGCGGGACCGGGAAACATAGCCGGCCGGCCATGCCCAAGCCGTGGCCGGTCCCACACCTTACAAACCCTAACTTTTCATAATTATTATTTCCCTCAACTCATGAAACTCCCTTGTTTCAACAACATGGATTCTCCATAACTTCAAAGATTCTCCATAACTTCAAGGATTCATGAAGAATAATATTATTAAATAGGGAAAGGTGTGTGGGATCGGGCAACCTAGACGGTCCCACATCTTGCAAAACCTAAATTTTCATATTTATTATTTTCCTCAATTCATGAAACCCCTGTGTTTGAGCAAAATTCATGATTTCTTCATATTTTCTCATATATTGCTCAAATCACGAAAACCAAAAGCCAACATGGTCACACGACTGGCTAGCCTCTCACGGTAATTTTTAAATATTAAAACACTTTTATTTTTATATTTTCAAAATATTGATGAATTAAGCATACATGCTCATTCCAACAAAAATAAAGAGTTTCAACCAAGATGAAACTCTTCTGAAAGTTCACAATGTTGCTCGAACGCGCATCAGAAAATACTGAAACTCTCAGTATGGAGACACGGACACCACGGAAACACGTGCATGCCTTCATGACCGACCAGAGTCATTCCTATGGATTTCACAAAGCCGGTGCCACATGTTTTCATAATTCTGACCTAATTTGCTCAATTGCTCATACTGGGACCAAACTCTTTCCAACCAACTGGAGGATTCTTCAAACGGCAAACACTTGGTCACGTGACCACCAAGAGCCGGTCCCATGGCCTCTTGGTCGGTCCCCCATATCTCATACCTAGGTTTTATCACTTAATGTTGAACCCAGCAATATTTCAGAAAATGATGAAACCGGCATTTAATCACCATTCTTTCACAAACTCTGAAAACCGAGAACCCTGGTGCATGCTCACTCGAGCATTGGGAACCACATGGACGCCCATCATCCTATGTTATCGGTCCCTCTTCACTCATGATTAAGTTTAAACAATTTTCCAATCGATGAAGGATTGATAAAAAATTAGGGTTTCGAACAAACGCTCATGAAATCAGCATTATGAGCAAGTTCAAACATTAAATTATGTTGATCCAGCAATCAACATATAAATTAATTATATAATATTCGGTAATCTACCAATATTTTAATTAGTATTTTATTGGGTCACGTCACCAGTAAATAATTCGCCGAATCGAGCAATACTTGCTCAATTGCCCGATCCAACTAACAATATTCAGTAATCTGTCGAATTGAACAATACTAGCTCAGTTCCTCATCAAATTCGTGATTTGCAGAATTGAGCAATACTTGCTCAGTCACTCAAATAAAGGTCAATAATTCACTGAATCGCTGAACATTCATCATTCATGCTCGATTCAACAAAATCTAGACTCATTGTCTAAACAGTCAACAACTGACTAATTAAAACACGTCTGCCTTGCAGACTTCACGATTCGTGAGACATCAATAACGTCACAAATGGGAGATATCACCTAGGGTTTTGGTCTGTCGGCCTACTACACGTGGATACATCCCCGATGAAAAGTGTGAGTAAGTCGTGCAAACGGTTGAAGGAGTTAGCAAAGTAGTGGGTGCACGATCAGTAAAGTCACCACACGACATGGAACTGACTTTACCACGATCTGCCACTTTTCCACTCTTTTACTCAAGAAACCGTCATACTTACAAGGATCAATGTGTTCACTACTCAGACAGTATAAATAAGTCTCTGAATCCATGATTGAAAAACAAGAATTACATCAGTAATCATCCACACATAATTTCTCGAGTAACTACTCTCAAGAATTCATCAATCTACCAGAACTTATTCGAACTCAACGGTTCACCAACTATTGCAGAAACCCACAACACATCCATAATCCTTGATCATCATTGATCCACACAATTCTCAGCTTCCCTCCTACAGATCAACCCATCTCCCTCTTTGCGACCAAATTGACTACGGAACGACCATTGTTTTGGTTTAGGACGGAGTCATACAGATTAATTTTCCGAATCTAAGCACCCCCTTTGCAGCGTTGCATCTGTATGAGGATTAACATTTTGCTCGGCCGAGGAGTCTCGACAGCACGCTCAACTTTTCACTTTCCCAAAAAACCGGCGGCCCGTTTTTCCCCATCCAAAGATTGGCGACCACAGTGGGAGATTAATATCTCGGTTACAATCTCACATTTTTGAAAAATGGTTGATCGTAGGTCAGGTTCAGTTACAAATCCTAACGCGAACATCGCTAGCACTAGCGACAACGGTGGTATTTCAGAAAACATTCATTCTTCCAACAATGGTGGTGACACTACTTCTCCTCGAACCATTAATGCAAAAAGAGGATACTTACGTCGACTTCCACTTCAGTACTAGATCCCTGAATTATTCGACCAGGAGCAAAATGAAGACCATCAATAACCGGTGGGGCAAAATTCTGAAACGAATTAACAATATTCTTTTAATATCCTAATCACATGGACGGGAAAGTCGCAACGATGAAGAAAAGTGCTAATAACTCACCAAAGAAGCGGCAGGGGACCGTATATTGTTCGGGATCATCCTATGAGATATCATGCTCCTTCCTGCTCCTCCTTGAGGACTTTCTTGAAGGTTTGGAGAGTTTACATCAAGTCTAAGTCTCACAGCACGGCCATCCTACCATTAAGTCAACAATACAATTAAAAGGGGGACCGACATACTTTGGATAAAACCATAAAAAGGGGACTCACCTGCGTCGTACTTGGAGACTTCTTCCTTTTGTCGCCACTGGAAAGGTATCTCAACCTGGGTCGATCAGAAATCATGTCAGAGGAAGGGAACTCTCGAACTGGGGACTTATCATCCGTTGCAAACTTGTACATACACTCAAGTTGCTGACGCCAGAAGTCTATGTAACCCGGAGTCACAAAATTAGCACGATCAGAGCATGGGATATATACTCATTTCCCTCCATACGATTGCAATATAAATTACCCTTCAGATACTCAAATGATGGTTTGTTCATTCGGTGATCTGGGACACACTGGTCGACGCCCATTTTTCGAGTTGCCCTATCGATGTTATATTATTCTACTCAGAATTCTCCATGCATCACTGATACTAGGTGGACAGGAGTGCAACTCAATATGAAAGATCTCTCTCCATCATTCAAATCAGTACCAGTCTTCAGCGTGACATTTTCCTTAGCAGTACTGAAAGTGATCAATTGCGAGAAGAGTTCAAGAACCGACACCCAGGGGCGAAAGTTGAACTCAGATTCAATATCTAAGACGTCAGTAATACATATCTTATATTGTGGCTTCTTTCTAGACCGACGCATGATCCTGGCGTTATTTTTCTCAAGAAAAGCATGACGAGTATCGACCTTGGGTCCTTGCAAGATCCTACGAGGAATTGGGGCGTAACTCTCAAGATGCTCCCACATCAAGGCTTGGAGGAACATGGTAATGGCATATGTTTCGACTTTTATGAATCCGTTGGAGATACCGGAGTCTACAACTAAAGAGTCTAACTTGGAAAACAATGAACCCAAGAATAGACTACTGATGGGAAGTTTCTCACCTTTAGCCATCTTTATGGCGAAACAAAACACAAACGTCTTCAGCAAGTGTCCACAATCTTCAATAATATACCTGGAGATCCACAAGCATAAGAAAGCAGCAATTGTTAAAGTACCATCAACCGATTCTTCAGGAACTCTATCTCTCGGCCACCAATATGACAACCATTGAGCATAGCAGGATTTGGGCGACTCATTGAATTCGTGCATCTTGACCTCCAATACATTAGATATCTCCTTATCCTCCGCTGAAATCTCTTCAGGGAAATTACTGGTAACTGGCAGGTGCAACAAAGCAGCTACATTTTCTAAGGTGATGATGAATTCCCCCCATCTGCATATGAAGGTATGACTGGGAACACACCAACGGGTAATCAAAGCTACCATACCTTGTATATCATGATTGATAATTAAATCCCCAGCAGCTTGAATGGATCGTTTCACCTGGACACGATCCAACATGGCCCGCGCACGACTATGACCCAGCATGTGCCTTGCCCATCCAGAAAAATGCGTTAGAGGTTTTCGTGAAAGCTTGAACTCCACATGAGAAGCCGAAAAGTGTTTCCCTTACAAACAAAACCGAATTACTGCTTGAGGAGACACCAACTTATTCTGAGTAGTGCTTCTGGGATTTATTAGCAACCGAAATGAGGAGCCGAAGGGACGCTTTTCAGGTCTATACAGATACATAAAGAATTTGTCCTCAGCAGTTGGAATATTCTTAGTCTTGGGACTTTCCTCTTTCTCCTTAGAAATCTCAGAATCATCATTTCTGGAGGAACCATCACCTCTGGAAGAGACGTCTGTGGAAACATCCTCTCTCGAAGAAGCATCATCTTCAGAAGCGCTACGGGACTGAGCCATTTTCGCAAAGTTGCTGTGACATCCATACACAAATTTCATCAACAAAATTGAAGCAACAAGACAATTATGATGCTCATATCGACGTCTACAAAAATGGTAATCCTCAACTCTTACCTATTTACGATTTCACGAACTTAGTGATAACAGCGTAAAACCCCAAAACTTGCTTGTTATTTCAAACCTGCAAAGCCGAGCAAAAAACTTATCATTTGGAAGTCAACACTGACTTTTCATGAAACCATGAACAATTCACATAAATTTTCATGTGAACGTCCCATGATTTTATATCACAAAACATACATCATAAAATCATGAAACACAATTGTTTATCTCTAACAATTACTCAAAAATTACTATTTGATTTTATTTTATTAAAAAAAATAATAATTGAAAAACTCACGTGCGCATGTAAGAAAAAAATAAATTCATGTGGGTTAGTTTTACTCAATTGAGCATTCGTCTGTGAAACGAGGGTCTTTCCTATTTTTGCAAAGGTCCACATATTATAAATAAAATTTTGAAAGCTCATAAACAATTTTTTTTTATCATGAACTCCAGGTCTTTTCAAAATTCCTTTAACCTTAAGGATTATTACTTATTACTTTTACGAACAACCCTACGTTTCTAAAAGTATTTGCAAAGCTCATGCTTCGAAAAACAAACTTGGGTTTTTAAGAAACCTAATAAACAAAACTTTTACTACTGCAAATAGACCATGTCTATTCAAAAGTTTATGAATATCTTTCGTGTTAGAGATTTTTGCTCTTTCCTTCAACTAACGAACAAACGGGCATATATACGTTTTCTAAAACTTCTTCGTAAATCCTACGCATGCATGAAACCATGGGATTTTTGTTTTATGAACAACTCATGAAATCATAAAGCACACAGCAAAAAAAAAATCGCACGAACTAACCTGCCGGCGTCGGCCGGACTTCTGCCGGACGGTGGACGGACAGGCGGCGGTGTTGGATCCGGCGAGTTCTCCTGCTGCTGATGCTCATGAGGTGATGAAGAGAAGAGTGGTCGGTCAATCAAAAAACACAAAAATAATTTCGAGGCTTCTTCCCTTTTATATTAATTTTATTTCCAAAACCTAATAAAACACGGGTTTCCTTTTTGGACTCGGGCCCATAAATCCTAAGTTGACCAAAACTGGACCTTTGAACGACCAAATCAGCAATGCTCTATCTCTCCGTTCTCATAGAATCACTCCCTATCATACCATCAGGGTTCCTCACTCGAACATTTGCTCGTACATGACACCATTGGAGTAAATTGAGGATTTGAAACTACCTTTGTAGACTGAGTTTAACCACTGATCTCTCGTCGACTGAAAATCACCATTTAATGCTTACTTCGGAACATGATTGTCCCTCACTAAGCAGGGGACTTAATATAGATGGTGGATTTTCAACAAAGGACAAAACCGTAGAATCATGATGCATGTTTCTGACACGGCTTTCAGGCATGTGACGATTCATATTTTACGAAGCCATGATGAATATGCATTTCGGAAGGCCTCCACTAGATGAGCGTTCGATACCTCGCATTTCATTATGCCCTCTATGTACAATAACATAATTGGGCGGTTCTCCGTAAGATTGAGAGCAACAACGCCTTAAGGACGTCGGTGACACTCACTGTTCCCTGACTACATGAGAGAGACCCCCCTCTACATAAAAGAACGACTGGGCGGTTCTCCGTAATATTGAGAGCAATAACGCCTTCAGGACGTCGGTGATACTCACTATTCCCTGACTATGTAGAGAGACGTGTATAGACCCAGGCGGTTCTCCGTAATATTGAGAGCAATAACGTCTTCAGGACTTCGGCAACACTTGTTGTTTCACTGACTATACGCAAGAGATTAAATTCTACCGTGACATTCACCATTGAATTCCTAGAAGATAATCTATCTTATCTCATTACTCCTATTTCATGATTGAAATGGTAATAGATAAATGTATTACTCCGATTTCATGATCGAATCCACGGCTGATCTCATGAAATGGTAATAGATATTACTCCAATTTCATGGTCGAACCTACGGCTGGTCTCATGAAATGGTAATATCACCACTTATTCTATTACTCCGATTTCATGGTCGAATCCACGATTCCATGGAATGGTAATACCTATTTTATTATTCTGAATTCATGGTCGAATCCAAGGCTGATCCTATGAATTGATGATAAAAAACTACTCATCTTTATTACTCAGTTTCATGAATTATTCACCATTGAATTTCATAAATTAGTAATAAATACTCAGCAACCGGGCATCTGGACCACCACTGAGTAAGCCCCATAAAATGGTGCAAGTGTACTCGACAATGATGCATGACTGAGCACCCGCATGCACAAACGAGTATTCAAAAATATGGAAAACGAGGAATCCTACAAAAAACAGGAGAGATAAACAAATAATAATAATAAAATAATGGAGAGGCGCCCATGGGACGGGCCCACTGGCCGACCGACCGTGCCCTAGCATGGCCGGTCCCATGTCTCTCCCATTATTTTTCTTATTTTATCATTTTCATGAACTCATGAAAACTCCCTCATCCCAACAACTTTCCTTGTTTGAGCAAAACTCACGGTTTCTCCATATTTTGATGAACTCATGGAAAATAATATAAAATTAGGGAAAGGTGTGCGGGACTGGGCAACATAGCCGGCCGGCCATGCCCAAGCCGTGGACGGTCCCATACCTTGCAAACCCTAAATTTTCATAATTATTATTTCCCTCAACTCATGAAAATCCCTTGTTTCAACAAAAACTCATGGATTCTCCGTAACTTCAAGGATTCTCCATAACTTCAAGGATTCATGAAGAATAATATGATAAAATAGGGAAAGGTGTGCGGGACCGGGAAACCTAGCCGGCCGGCCATGATCAATCCGTGGCCGGTCCCATAACTTGCAAACCCTAACTTTTCATAATTATTATTTTCCTCAATTCATGAAACCCCTGTGTTTGAGCAAAATTCATGATTTCTTCATATTTTCTCATATATTGCTCAAATCACGAAAACCAAAAGCCAACATGGTCACACGACTGGCTAGCCTCTCACAGTAATTTTTAAATATTAAAACACTTGTATTTTAATATTTTCAAAATATTGATGAATTGAGCATACATGCCCATTCCAACAAAAATCAAGAGTTTCAGCGAAGATGAAACTCTTCTTAAAATTCACAATGTTGCTCGAACGCGCATCAGAAAATACTAAAACTCTCAGTATGGATACACGGATACCACGGAAACACGTGCATGCCTTCATGACCGACCAGAGTTATTCCTAGGGCTTTCACAAATCCGGTCCCACATGTTTTTATAATTCTGATCGAATTTGCTCAATTGCTCATACTAGGCCCAAACTCTCTCCAACAAACTGGAGGATTCTTCACACGGTCAATAATTGGTCACGTGACCACCAAGATCCGGTCCCATGGCCTCTTGGTCGGTCTTCCATCTCTCATCCCTAGGTTTTATCACCTAATGCTGAACCCAGCAATATTTCAGAAAATGATGAAACCGGCATTTAATCATCATTCTTTCACCAACTCTCAAAACTGAGAACCCTGGTGCATGCTCACTCGAGCACTGGGCACCACATGGACGCCCATCATCCCATGTGGTCGGTCCCTCTTCATTCATAATTAATTTTCAGCAATTTGCCAATCGATGAAGGATTGATCAAAAATTAGGGTTTCGAACAAACTCTCATGAAATCAGCATTATGAGCAAGTTCAAACATTAAATTATGTTGATCCAGCAATCAACATCTAAATTAATTATATAATATTCGGTAATCTACCAATATTTTAATTAATATTTTATTGGGTCACCAGTAAATAATTCGCCGAATCGAGCAATATTTGCTCAATTTCCCGATCCAACTAACAATATTCAGTAATATGTACAATTGAGAAATACTTGCTCAGTCACTCAAATACTGCTCAATAATTCACTGAATCGCTGAGCATTCATCACTCTGCTCGATTCAACAAAATCTAGACTCATTGTCTAAACAGTCAACAACTGACTAATTAAAACACGTCTGCCTTGCAGACTTCACGATTCGTGAGACATCAATCACGTCACAAATGGGGGATATCACCTAGGGTTTGGTCTGGCGGCCTACGGCACCTGGATACATCCACGACGAGAAGTGTGGGTAACTCGTGCAAACGGTTGAAGGAGTTAGCAAATTAGTGGGTGCACGATCAGTCAAGTCTCCACACGACATGGAACTGACTTTACCACGATCTCCCACTTTCCCACTCTTTTACTCAAGAAACCGTCACACTTACATGGATCAATGTGTTCACTACTCAGACAGTATAAATAAGTCTCTGAATCCATGATTGAAAAACAAGAATTACATCAGTAATCATCCACACATAATTTCTCGAGTAAATACTCTCAAGAATTCATCAATCTACCAGAACTTATTCGAACTCAACAGTTCACCAATTATTGCAGAAACCCACAACACATCCACAATCCTTGTTCATCATTGATCCACACAATTCTCAGCTTCCCTCCTACAGATCTATCCATCTTGCTCTTTGCGACCGAATTGACTATGAGAAGGCCATTATTTTTGTTTAGGCCAGAGTCATACAGATTGATTTCCCGAATCTAAGCAGCCCCTTTTGCAGCGGTGCATCTGTGTGAGGATTAAAAATTTTCCCGACTGAGGAGTCTCGACAGCACGCTCAGCTCTTTACTTTCCCAAAAAACCGGCGGCCCGTTTTTCCCCATCCACAGCTTCCATCACTGGCGTGGTAAATTTGTGGCTTACCAGCAACTGCCCACCTGCACTTGGAGAATACATCGCCAGCGCACCATTAACGCCATTACTAAAGCCTGATGCTGGCATCTTTCCGATTGTTGTGGGAACTGTATGGCATCGTCTCTGCTCCAAACTTGCAGCTACAGCCGTGCTAAAATAGATGACAACATATCTGGGTAAATATCAGTATGGTGTAGGGATTCCTTGCGGTGGTGAATATATCGTACATTCTGCAAATCGTCTCCTTGAACTGAAAGGTACCCAAGAGAACATGTCTATGTTACTTGTAGACTTTACGAATCATTTTAACATAGTCAATAGGACTCCCATAATCAACGAAGTGAGATCTAAATGCCTTGGTATCTCGAAATGGGTGAAGTTCTGTTATGCACGCCCTTCCAAGCTATACTACAACGAGTTTACCTTGTCATCTGCACAAGGTGTACAACAAGGAGACCCCTTGGGCCTCTATTATTCTCTTTGGTATTACATCCACTTGTGTGTAAAATAGCATCGCAGTGCACTCTTGATCTCAATGCATGGTATCTGGATGACGGAACTCTCATCGGTGACACCATGGAGGTCGCCAAAGCATTACAGATTTTGCGCGCAGATGGTCCAGCAAGAGGCTTATGTTTGAACGTCTGTAAGATTGAAGTTGTCTGGAAAACACAGGACGCAAGGTGTAATGAAGTATTTCCACCTGAAATTGGAAGGCCGGCTTAAGGTGTTCGTCTGCTAGGAGTGCCTGTCAGTTTGAGTGATAGTTTTTGCAGTGACACCATCCTTGCTAGGGTTGACAAGACAACTCATCGTATGGACTGTATTAAGAAGCTTAAAGACTCCCAAAGCGAGTTATTACTCCTCCGCAACTGTGCTGGAGTCTCCAAGCTGTATTTTACGATACGAACGACCAGACCTCAAGTTATGCAGCCTGCTCAGTCTCGCTTTGATCAACATCTTATTAAGTTCCTGCAATATCTCATTACGGCAGATGGTCCAGGGTTTGGAAAACTTCGTCAACTTATCACCACTTTACTGATCCATCATGGTGGTTTAGGTTTATACACAATGGTAGACACCCTATAGTACTGCTACATCACTTCGTGCTACCAGACTAGGCACCTGCAACACAACATTCTACAGGACTCTGCCGATCTCGGCCCTAACTTTCAGAACGCACTTAAATGTTACTTGCAATCATGCGGTTTATCTTCTTCTTCTTTCAGCACCAATGACATCGCCCCCCATCCCATGCAATACTTGGAGAACCGTTATTTTGATGCTGTAACGAAGAAGATCCCAACCACCTTTGCCATGACAGAACGCGACTCCATTCTGTGGAAGTGCAACAGAAAAGCTCACGCACAAGATTATCTTAAAGTTGTTCCAATCCAGGGGTTGAACCAAGCAGTCGGACTACGCCAATTCCGGTCAGTACTCTAGTACCGCCTTGGCGTACCTTTATTTTCCGAATATAGTCTCTGCTCATGTTGCAAAAGAGTTATGGATCGTTTCGGAGACCATGCCATCCATTGTGCCAGCGAAGTCGGTTTGAAATATCGACACGATATGGTCAGAGATCTTTTCTTTGAGTTATGCTATAAAGACGGCGTGGCAGCAAGGAAAGAATCTTCGATTGGTCTCACATCTGACAGTCGTACGCCTCTCAAGCCGGCCGACATCATGGTCTACAACTGGGATAACAGACGAGACATTTTCTTTGACATGACTGGTGTTTCCCCATTTTCTAAAGGTAGCAACCGCAGCTGAAATGGCCGCAGCTTCACACCGGGACATGCCATTTCAGCTGCTATTACTCGTAAACGTAACAAATACGCGGAGATATGTTCGGCTAATGTATATAGACTAGGTGTTCTGGAATTTTCAACCCTGGGGGAATTATGGGATGATATTATAGAATTCTTTAAGAGGTTGAATAATTGCACGGTGAATCATGATGTTAACAACCAACTAGGCAGTCCTCTCTTTCATCGACTAGGTATTATTATTCAACAAGGCATTGGGGCGCAACTTGTTACTCGACTCCCAGATAAGTCTTTGTAAATATAACTCTTGATTTCATTAATACATGCCTCTCTGGCTCCCTTTCATAATAATAATAATAATAATAAGGAATTACAATGTGTGGGATCGGCCATGGCTAGGGCATGGTCGTCCAACTAATAAGCCCGGTCCCGTGACACCTTTCCGAATTTTATATTATTTTCATGATGTGAAGGAAATATCATGAAGTTAAGGAGTTTGTTGAAACGAATGAGTTTCCTCAAAACGAAGGAGTTTCTATTAGATGAAGGAAATAATAATAAAAAATGAAGGGTTACAAGGTGTGGGACCGGCCAAGCTAGTGGGCCGATCTCGTGGCACCTTTCCTAATTTTATATTATTTCCTTGATGTGAAGGAAATATCATGAAACTGAGTAGTTTCCTCAAACGAAGGAGTTTGCTCAAATGAAGGAGTTTTCATGAGATCAAGGAAAATAATAAAATAACATAAAAGATGGTAAGAGACGTGGGACTGGACACGACGGCATGTCGGTGTACCCGGTCCTCTAAGCGCCTCGATTAATATTTTATTATTATTATTATTTTCTTCCCTATTTTTCATAGGTTTCCTCGTTCCTTCGTATTTTTGAATGCGAGTTCGTGCATTCAGGTGCTCGCTAATGTATTATTGTTGAGTACATTTGCACCATTTTCTCGGGGCTTACTCGATAGTGGCTCAGATGCCCGTACGTTGAATATTTATTACTAACCCATGGAATTCTGCTGGGAAAAACCATGAATTGAAGTAACGAAATATTATAAAGAATGTAGAATATTTTCTAGGAATTCAATTGATGAATCTAGTGACTAGAAATAATTAATTGATGGCTCTATACTAGCACGTTGTCTAGGAGCATTAATGAAGCGTCATATTTATTACGTGTAGTCAGGGTAAACGTTGTTGCATCCTGAAGACGTTATCGCTCTATACTAGCAGACAAGCTGTCTAGGAGCCGTCCAATCATTAAGATTCTATACACATGTCTTTTATATAGTCAGGGAAAACATTGTTACATCCTGAAGACGTTATCACTCTACACTAGCAGGAAAGCTGTCTAAGAGTCGTCCAATCATTAAGATTCTATACACATGTCTTTTATATAGTCAGAGAAACATTGTTACATCCTGAAGACATTATCGCTCTATACTAGCAGGCAAGCTGTCTAGGAATCGTCCAATCGTTCGAGTCTATATAAAAGTGATTACTGAAATTGTTAAGCATTAATGAAATGTGTCGTGGTCTCAATTGAAAGACTGCATATTCATGTATGCTCTGAGAGGCAATATACTCAGTCAGAGGTTCTTGTGGCATGAGTTTTCATGATTTAATGAGAGGCATGAGCCTCAATACTCATCTGATTGATGGATCAAGAGTATGTAAGATTATGATTTTACGATTTTAGCTTTTGTCAAAAATCCACCATCAACACACATAGAGGGGGAATAATGGAGATAATAGTCTCACATTGACCAGTTCTTCAGTCTAGATCGATAATATTCCACAATATACGCTGAAGGGACCACTTCATTCATTGTTAATTGGTTTTGAGTTGGATGCCCATTGCTAGTAAATATATATGGGCAAAGAGCAATATAACTCGAAAAGAGTTGAGAAAGGGTAGAGATGAGGGGAAGTCCACGATAGAAATGACTCAAAGCCCGACACATGGACAAGGTATAATGGAGATAATAGTCCCACACTGACCAGCTCTTAAACCTACATCCATGATACAAATTAGTTGAAGGGGCCACTTCATTACTAATTGGTTTTGAGCTGCATGTACACTACTGGTGTATATATATAACAATATGACTTGAAAACAGTTGAGAATGTGTAAGGTGAAAGCAAAGAGCAAATGTAGTATATATTACATTTGAAAAACTAGTCGACAACTATGGTATATTAGCTGGCGACAATTAATTGGACGCATGACCATCTAATAACCTTTCTGGTTATTCCATTATAGTGAAAATCACATTCATTTATCCACGTTGCTTGTGAAAGATATGATATTCGATTATCTCGACTGGAATTGTCTTAATGAGATACCATAAATATATTTACTTTGTACCAACATTTTAAAAACACACATTTTCTTGACCGTTTTGATGATTGTTAATGTGATATCACGTCTATACTAAATAGATGATTGATGACATTTTCTTGACAGTTGTGATGTTATATCTAAGGGGGATCCTTGCATACGGTAGATCTCATATTATCTCACAATTTCGACCATTGTTTTCTTATAAAAACCAAACGACAACAAATTTGAAGCTAATTTTTTGGTTATATGTTTCTCTTACTAGCTCTACATTTTTATTAAAAATGAGTATAATCAGAAACGTATACACCACAGTTTACCACTTTGAAAGTCGACCGCTGAAAATTAAGGTCAAAGTTAAAGTTGGTGGATGGTGGATACGGGGTTTTGTTGATTTAATTTTATAATTCATGAAAGGTATTTTAGCCATTACAAAAAATAGTTGGATATGGGATTTTGTTAATTACTATTTCATAACCCTCCTTTTTGGTCCCACAACAACTAGACAGTAGATAGCCAACAGGAGATCTTACCCATTGTAGACGGAGCAACTGATTTATATCGTACTTCTGTATCCTTGACAGTTCTCTCAAGTGCGAACCAAGGCCCAGCTTTCCGTATTTTTGAATTATACGCCTATGTATCTCAGGAATCTTTTTTGTTTTCTTTTATCGGTAGACTACGGGGTACTGAAGTTTGGAACTCAAACTTCGGATATCATTGGCTAGTAGCTTAATTTAGAAACCTATTATAGGAGCTCCAAGCATTGGATTTTGAGGGCTCGTAAGATGACATAATCGGGTTATGAAATAGTAATCAACAAAACCCCATATCCAATTTTTTTTGTAATGGCTAAAATACCCTTCATGAATTATAAAATTAAATTTATTATCTCCTCTTTCTCTTTTCATTCATAAATCATGATGAAGATGATGATCATAAAAAAAAAACCCTATCATTCTTCTTTCTCTCTTCTTCACAAAAAGAAAAAACTAAGAAAACTCATTACTTATTTTTGCTTTTGAAAACCCCCAAATTCGAACCATAAGCTAACCTACGGTAGGAAAACTTCAATCGAACCAACCGTAGGTAGAAGTTATGGTATGGAAATATGATTTTTTCATACCGTAGGATTTTTGAACCCATAATATACGGTTTGGGAACTCCAAACAGTAGATGACTTACGGTTGGGAAACCAAAGTGTAGGCGTTGTCTACGGTTGGGAAACCAAACCGCAGGCATTGTCTACGGTTGGGAAAATTCATACTTCCAAACAGTAGACAGTTCTGAAATTGTTTTTTCAAACCTAATTCGATTGATTTCGCCTATCCATGCATTAAAACCAATGAAATGAGATGGATTTTTTTTAATTTTTACCTTACTGAAGTCATTGCGGGTGGATTAAGTGGTGTTAATCGATAAATTATTTTGAGAATTGACGATTGATCGAAGAAATAGGCGATTGAGGTGTTGAGGAAGAAGAAAATGAAAGAGTTAAAAAGATAGGAATGAAAACAAATTAGTTTTAGGTTTCAATATTTAATAGGTTAGGATATTTTATTATTTTTTTTATGAATTAGATCCCTTTATCTTCATTATAGGATATTTTATCTTCGTTGTAAGGTATTTGAATCTTTAGGAGCACTCAAAACTATTTTTTTAGAGCCCTTATAATAGATTTTTTAATTTATCACCCTATTAGGAAATTATCTATACCTTCCCGGGGACTTTCGAACAAACTAGCGAAATATGTACATGAATAAATGCCAGGAAGCGTCCATTGAAATTGTAAAACTCCCGCGAGTTCATTGCTATACATGTCCTGGTACTGCACCAAGTACAAAGGCTTACCACGTGGAGTAAGTCATAACAATAAACCTCCCTAGCTAGTTGTGGAACACGACAAAACCAACATAGGGCTTAAGTTGTCTTAGAAAACAAACATGATTTAATCTTAGTTAGAAACAAACATAATTTAATTTTAATTTGATTAACCCCGTTGTAAGCTTAGGGGTTCTTAATGGGAGCCACTGGTGGTCCTCTTTCATTCCTCCAAGAATCAAGATGAATTGAATATAACCACTATTCAAGTCCATATCAGTCTAGGTTTTTGTCCAACCGACATATTAAAGCCATGTGTCCTGTCTCAAGTATTATGTCCAGCAGTTAGTTAGTTGTACTTACATCTAACTGTCCAAGTGGCATATATATATTTAAATAATTATTAGTGTTCGAACTTTATAAGTACTAAGAGCAACTGCAATGGACGACTAAACCCAAATTTGGTGTCGAGTGGGCTGGCGTAATGGGACGGACCATCGATCAAAATTTGATCAAAGAGTAAAACTCGGACCAAATTTGGTCGGCGATTAAGACCAAATCCAAATATAGTCGGGCGTTTATATAATGTCCGCCTACCCGACGGGCGTTGGTATAATGTCCGCCTGTAGCCGCGCGTTCGTAAAGTTAACGCCTGATGCAGGGCGTTGGTATAATGTCCGCCTGGATAGGGCGTTGTCCGCCTGAATGGGGCGTTGGTATAATCAACGCCTGGCATGGGGCGTTGGTATAATGTCCGCCTGGATGGGGCGTTGGTATAATCAACGCCGGACACCAAATTTGAATGGGGCGTTGATATAGTCATGAACCCAAATTTGAAAAGTTTACAAAATTTGGTTGGGGCGTTGTCTTTATCAACGCCCCATTTTTTTTTTATTTTTTATTTTTGAACCCGGGCGAACGTATAATCTCCGTCCCACACACCAGGCGTTGCTATAGTTCACGCCCCATACAGGCGTTGTCTTTATCAACGCCCCATACCAGGCGTTATCTTTATCAACGCCCCATGCCAGGCGTAATCTTTATCTACGCTGGACGACGAAGCGGACTTTATATCAACGCGCGACCAAATTTACTCGTCACCCGCTACGTCACAGGACGGACTAAACCCAAATTTGATCTTTTTTTTTTAGTCTTTGGTCTTTAATTATGCTCGCACCACTGTGGACGCTCTAAAAGAACAAACCTGCCGAACAAAAAACCTGAATAAGCGGGTTGTCCAGTTGCGGAATCAAAGTTCCAAGAGAGGCATCCACATCTGAAACAGGAGCGGACCAGCATTGTGTAGTTTCACTAACCGTCCGTCTAGGGATGGACCAAGGGGATAGTTCCACAAATGCTGCGAGGTAGCCATGGTATGAAACGTAGTTCATGTCACTCGTTATGTCCTCCAAGGAACAACATAGTTATTCCTTCGCAGGTTGTGCACTACATGTTGATATTGCGGATTTCCGGACGTTTAGCTTAGGTAAAAGCCAGGAGAAAACTGTTCACTTCAGCGACAATAAGGATTGTAGTGTCCAGAATAACAGGGTCTGCACCCATTATAGTTCCGGTCATATCCCTAGCAATTGCAGCCGCATAGGAGCAATTAGTAGCAACAGTTGCATCTACATTCACTTTAATGATATTAGGAGACGGAAAAGTACAATGATCATTAAACTAATTAGCCTGGTCATCTCTGTGTGGGGATTGCACTGCTAATTCGACATCATGATATTCTTTAAAGAGCTGGACCAAAATAACCCATCCTTCACAACAACCTGACTATTGATGTCTACTTTCTCAAAAACAACCTTGTTTCATGGTTTCCAGATTGCCCACCAGAGACAAGCTCCCATACGAAAGCTATCAACCAGTACTTACAACAGGCCAAAACTGAGTTCTCCCAGATTAAAGAGGTGCTGAAATTCAAGGGAGTAGCAAATAATATAACACGCGATACCTGACAATAAACGAAAAGATGGTAATTGGTCTCACAGCACTATGACACAGTGCGCAGCCCATTTGCACACCCTCCATGTGATACCCAATCTTAGAAAACACCCCAAAACTATTTGGCAGCACTCTCTACATAAAATTGTGAATTTTGGCGCAAGAGATTTAACATTCCAAAAGTATTTCCATGGGAAATCACAATCATTAGGAGATGATGGTTCTGCAGTGTTTGAGCGGAAGAGTTTTTGAAACGACCGAGTGAAATCGTGAATTATATGCGTATTTACGAATTAACGAATTATACTCCCAATAATTTATCCACATCATTGTTTTTTTTTTGTTGTATTTTAATCTTCTAGCATCTATTTTTTTTAGAAAATTCGGATAGTAGAAGGATTTTGAACCTATGATCATGGATATACCTATGGAATTCATCAAATTCATTAAATCATAGTAACCAAAAGTGAGAGTATATTAAATCCAGGATACAACTACAGTTAGTACCCCTCAATGTAGCATACAATGAGGGTACCCTTAGAGCTTGGCAGAACTTAAAAACAGTAGAAGAGATGTTTACAGAAAAACAGAGGAAGAGTAGAAGAGATGTTTCTCTGTGGTGTGTGGTGTGTGTTTTCTGAGCTTACAACTACTCTCTTATATAGTGTTTGTGTAGTTACAAACAAGAAAGAAAACCCATGCGTATGACAGTCAAAGAAAACCCATGCGTATGACAGAAATACTGGTAATGTTGGGTTAAAGATAGTGCATGGAGCAGTGTGTTGCTGCCAAGCCAAATACGTACAGACAAGGGAGCCAGGACAAAACACGTACAGACAAAGAAGCCAAGACAAGCACGTTCAGACAAAGAAGTCAGGACAAAACACGTGCAGACAAAGAAGAGATTCTTCTACTTGTGTGGAAAACACGTACCAAAAATTTCAGCAAAAAGATAGGATCTAATGCACCCACACCCACACCCACACCCGGACCCGAACCCGAGCCCGGCCCGACCCGACCGACCGACCGGACGGACGGCGGCGGCGTGCGTGCTTCTGTGCGAAGCACCGCGCGTACGGGAAAGGCAACCTTGCCCTAGTCTAGGCCTTCCCTCAAAGCACAAAAGTCTAATGACCCAAGGGCCATGCCCTTATAGCCAATTTTATGGTATTTAAGTATAAAACTCTTTAGATTTTAATCAATGTGGGACTATTGTTTTATCTATTCAAATGAAAAAACAATTAATGGGCAATAGGTCTAGGGATCAAAACATAGTCCATGTAAAAAATTGGTATTTTTTAAAGCGTTTTTTCTAACAATCCCCCACATGAAAGATAAAACATATCGACGAAATACGAGAAAACATAATACATCAATATTAGGCTAAGGTGTCCCAGAGATTGAACCTTAACTTAGTGAGAGGTTACCGGAACTGCTTGTTGTTACGGTGAACACAATGTCTTGAACCGTCAACAGTGAGTGCAATTCAGAAATAACAACCACACTTTGATGTCTCAAAGAAAAAGAAAGCTGCCAAGCTCTTGCCGTTGTGCCCGTTTTGGCCGTGGGCTAAATCCCGGACTTAATGAATGTCTCTAGAGAAAAAGCTCAAATTCTCATAGGAAGCGGCCCCACTTCCAACATCCACATAGGTGAGTCCATTAAGAGTGTCCTGTCACACTCCGCTTTAAGCAAAGCCATGGAACTCATTAAGATCTTGACAGATCATCCTAAAACATGCAGGCAACACTATCATACGGTTACACCATAGGGAGGGACAAAGATAGTGTTTTCTCTCGACATCACCAAAAATTAGTTATCTCATTGAACCTTGATCTTGGAGCTCCATTCACAAGGTTGAGTGTCCTTCATGGCGATTTATTCTATGAGCTTGAGTCCCATCCCCTTCGATGTGGATCTAACTACCTCTCTAGATAACCCTTTCGTCAAAGGATCTGCAATATTATCTTTAGACCTTACAAAGTCTATAGAGATGATGCCAGTAGAGAGTAGTTGTTTCACTATCTTGTGTCTTCTTCGAAGATGTATCTACTTTCCGTTGTATACACTATTCTTTGCGCATCCAATAGCAGCTTGACTGTCACAGTGGATTGCGATCGAAGACACAGGCTTGGTCCAGAGTGGAATTCCACCCAGGAAACCTCGTATCCATTCAGCTTCCTCTCCAGCTTTCTCCAAGGCTATAAACTCAGACTCCATGGTGGATCGGGCTATACATGTCTGTTTGGTAGACTTCCATGACACAGACGCACCACCAAGTGTGAAGATGTACCCACTAGTGGATTTGCACTCATCTGAGTCTGATATCCAGTTAGCATCACAATACCCTTCTAGCACAGCAGGATACTTCCCAAAACTTAAGCAATAGTTTGAAGTTCCTCTCAGGTACCGTAGAACTCTGTAGAGAGCATTCCAGTGATCCTGCCCAGGGTTGCAAGTGTACCTGCTTAATCTACCCACAGTATAGGCAATATCAGGTCTTGTACAGTTCATTAAATACATAAGACTGCCAATAACACGAGAATACTCAAGTTGATAAATACCCTCACCCTTGTTCTTTTTCAATTTGCAATTGGGATCATAAGGAGTAGTTACAGGTTTAGCATTTTCATGATTAAATCTCTTAAGCACAGTTTCAACATAATGAGATTGACTAAGACTATATCCATCAGACATCTTTCTGATTTTCATCCCTAAGATTACATCAGCAGGGCCTAAGTCTTTCATGTCAAAGTTTTCGTTAAGCATGCTTTTAGTGGTATTAATACTATCAAGGTTACTACCTAATATGAGCATATCATCAACATATAGTCACACAATAACATGAGAATCATCCACAGATTTAATGTAAACACATTTATCAGATTCATTAACCTTGAAGCCATTAGATATCATTACATGATTAAATTTTTCATGCCACTGTTTAGGTGCTTGTTTTAAACCATACAAAGATTTTTTCAGTTTGCATACTTTATCTTCAAAACCTTTCACAACAAAACCTTCAGGTTGGTCCATATAAATTTCTTCATTCAATTCACCATATAAAAAAGCAGTTTTAACATCCATCTGATGTATATGCAAATCATAAATAGAAGCAATAGCAATCAGCATCCGGATAGAAGTGATTCTAGTGACCGGTGAATAGGTATCAAAGAAATCTAATCCTTCCTGTTGTCTGTACCCCTTAGCTACCAACCTAGCTTTGTGTTTTTCTATAGTTTCATCTGTTCTAAGTTTCCTTTTGAAGACCCACTTGCAACCTATGGTTTTACTACCAGGAGGTAAGTCTATAAGCTCCCAAGTTTCATTTTGTTGAATGGAATCCCACTCATTATTTGAAGCTTCTTCCCAGAAGGGAGCTTCCGGAGAAGTCATAGCTTCCTTATAGGTTTGGGGTTCAGACTCTACCGTAAGAGTCACAAAATCTGGACCAAAACCTTTCTCGGTTCTGACCCTCTTACTTCTTCTAGGTTCGGTTTCAGCATCTAGAGACGGGGGTTGACTAGTCGAAGGAACATCTGAGAGATCATCGCGGACCCTTTTATGAGGTCCAGATCCTAAAGGGAAAAAGTGTTCGAAAAACACTGCATCTCTGGATTCCATTATGGTGTTCTCACCAATTACCATGAACCTATAAGCACTAGTGTGCTCAGGATATCCTAGGAAAACACAATCTACAGTTTTAGGTCCTAGTTTGGTTTTCTTGGAACGAGGAGTGGCCACCTTGGCCAAACACCCCCACACTTTAAAGTATGCATAGGACGGTTGTCTTCCTTTCCATAACTCATATGGAGTTTTGTCGGATTTCTTAAATGGAACTCGGTTCAAGATATAGCAAGCAGAGAGAATTGCTTCCCCCCATAGGTTCGAAGGTAGCCCTGAACTAGCTAACATAGCGTTCACCATATCTATGAGTGTTCGGTTTTTCCTTTCAGCTACTCCATTCGACTCAGGTGAAGAAGGTGCAGTAGTTTCATGAATGATGCCATTAAGTTTGCAGAATTCTCCTATAGGTATCACATACTCACCGCCTCGGTCCGACCTAAGAGTTTTAATAGTAACACCTCTTTGGTTTTCTACTTCAAGTTTATATAATTTGAAAGCGTCTAAGGCTTCATCTTTACTTCTAAGAAGATAAACCTGACAGTATCTTGAGTGATCATCTATAAAAGTGATGTACCATTTTTTACCTCCTCTAGTTGGTGTTGATTTCAAATCTCCCAAATCTGAGTGGATTAGTTCTAGGGGAGTTGTATTACGTTCAACCTTTTTGTTAAAGGGTTTTCTAGCATATTTAGATTCAACACAAATTTCACATTTATGACCTCTGTCAAAGTTTATTTTAGGAATGCAGCCTAATTTAGCAAGTCTTTCAATAGATTTGAAATTAACATGTCCTAGTCTATCATGCTAAACATGTGAGGAGTCACAAACATAAGCAGAAGAAGATACATTATCATTCAAGTTCAAAGAAAGTACACTAAGCTTAATCATGTTATCAGTGACATATCCTTTTCCTACGAAGTCACCACCTTTAGAGATTACAACTTTGTTAGACTCAGCTACAAATTTAAAACCTTTCCCAAGTAAGATGGTTTCTGAGATAAGATTCTTGCATATGTCCGGGACGTGATACACGTCATTCAATGCGAGAGTTTTTCCTGAAGTGAGCTTCAATTCAACCTTGCCTTTTCCTACCACTTTAGAGGTAGAAGAGTTTCCCATAAACAATTTCTCATCGTCTCCTACTTTGTTATAGGAGGAGAAAGCATTTCTGAACTTACAGACATGCCTAGTGGCTCCAGAATCAAGCCCCCAGTCTCTCACATTGGTCACATTAGAGACAAGGTTGACTTCAGACACCATGCCAGTAAAATATCCAGAATCATCTACTACGTTTGCCTTATTTTTCTGTTTAGGATCATTTTTGGTCTTTTTAGGTGACCTACAGTCCTTGGCCATATGACCAGTTTTCCCACAGTTATAGCAGTCGCCTTTGATGGTGTTTTTGGAGACACCACCCTTTGGCTTAAGATGGTTACCTTTGGAGTTACGTTGTTTGTTACGTTTACCATTTTTGCTGGATTCTCCGTGCTTTTTCTTTGACGCAGTGTTATCGTCCAGGACATGAGCTTTGTTTGACATGTCTTTGCTCAGCATCAGGCTCTTGTCCTTGCAGCACAGAAGTTCCTCCACCTGGATCTTTTTCCCCAGCTCCACCATGGTGATTTCACGATTCTTGTGTCGCAGCCTCCTCTTGTACTCGTTCCATGAGGGTGGTAGCTTTTCAATCACTGCAGATACTTGTAGAGATTCATCAATATGCATGCCTTCAGCAAGAATTTCGGTGATGAGTAGCTGGAGTTCGACGAATTGTTCTACAACAGGCTTTTCATCAGTCATCTTATATTCCAGGAACCTAGCCACCAAGAACTTCTTGCTTCCAGCTGCCTCAGCAAGATATTTTTCTTCTAAGGCTTCCCATAAATCAAAAGCAGTAAAATTCTCTTTTGCATTATAAAAGTCGTACAAGGAGTCATCCAGACAGTTAAGAATATGGTTTTTGCACATGTAATTCTTCCTAGTCCACCTATCCAGTCTATCTTCATAACCACGGTCATGAAGCCTTCTTGAGGGTCTTTCTAAGGCAACTTCATCTAGCCTTTGGTCTTTTAAGAAGAATAGCATTTTGGACTGCCATCGTTTAAAGTCTTTGCCACTAAACTTTGGGGGTTTGTCTACAGTACTCTTTCCCATGTTGTTACAAAATATAGTAAAGAGGATATTGCCTTTAGATTGTTGGAGAAATTACTAATAATGTAACTGAGAAGAAGATACTTAGCTCAAAATAATGTTGCTGATGTTGCTGCACAGAGAATGTAGAGGCACGTAAACTACGCTGTCCTAAAGGCAATATCGCCTGCCACTCCTCTGAGATGATACAGCAGTTGGCGAGTCACCTCCAGGATACAACTACAGTTAGTACCCTTCAACGTAGCATACAATGAGGGTACCCTTAGAGCTTGGCAGAACTTAAAAACAGTAGAAGAGATGTTTACAGAAAAACAGAGGAAGAGTAGAAGAGATGTTTCTCTATGGTGTGTGGTGTGTGTTTTCTGAGCTTACAACTACTCTCTTATATAATGTTTGTGTAGTTACAAACAAGAAAGAAAACCCATGCGTATGACAGTCAAAGAAAACCCATGAGTATGACAGAAATACTGGTAATGTTGGGTTAAAGATAGTGCATGGAGCAGTGTGTTGCTGCCAAGCCAAATACGTACAGACAAGGGAGCCAGGACAAAACACGTACAGACAAAGAAGCCAAGACAAGCACGTTCAGACAAAGAAGTCAGGACAAAACACGTGCAGACAAAGAAGAGATTCTTCTACTTGTGTGTAAAACACGTACCAAAAATTTCAGCAAAAAGATAGGATCTAATGAACCCACACCCACACCCACACCCGGACCCGACCCGAGCCCGAACCCGGCCTGACCGACCGACCGGACGGACGGCGGCGGCGTGCGTGCTTCTATGCGAAGCACCGCGCGTACGGGAAAGGCAACCTTGCCCTAGTCTAGGCCTTCTCTCAAAGCACAAAAGTCTAATGACCCAAGGGCCATGCCCTTATAGCCAATTCTATGGTATTTAAGTCTAAAACTCTTTAGATTTTAGTCAATGTGGGACTATTGTTTTATCTATTCAAATGAAAAAACAATTAATGGGCAATAGGTCTAGGGATCAAAACATAGTCCATGTAAAAAATTGGTATTTTTTAAAGCGTTTTTTCTAACAATCCCCCACATGAAAGATAAAACATATCGACGAAATACGAGAAAACATAATACATCAATATTAGGCTAAGGTGTCCCAGAGATTGAACCTTAACTTAGTGAGAGGTTACCGGAACTGCTTGTTGTTACGGTGAACACAATGTCTTGAACCGTCAACAGTGAGTGCAATTCAGAAATAACAACCACACTTTGATGTCTCAAAGAAAAAGAAAGCTGCCAAGCTCTTGCCGTTGTGCCCGTTTTGGCCGTGGGCTAAATCCCATACTTAATGAATGTCTCTAGAGAAAAAGCTCAAATTCTCATAGGAAGCGGCCCCACTTCCAACATCCACATAGGTGAGTCCATTAAGAGTGTCCTGCCACACTCCGCTTTAAGCAAAGCCATGGAACTCATTAAGATCTTGACAGATCATCCTAAAACATGCAGGCAACACTATCATACGGTTACACCATAGGGAGGGACAAAGATAGTGTTTTCTCTCGACATCACCAAAAATTAGTTATCTCATTGAACCTTGATCTTGGAGCTCCATTCACAAGGTTGAGTGTCCTTCATGGCGATTTATTCTATGAGATTGAGTCCCATCCCCTTCGATGTGGATCTAACTACCTCTCTAGATAACCCTTTCGTCAAAGGATCTGCAATATTCTCTTTAGACCTTACAAAGTCTATAGAGATGATGCCAGTAGAGAGTAGTTGTTTCATTGTCTTGTGTCTTCTTCGAAGATGTATCGACTTTCCGTTGTATACACTATTCTTTGCGCATCCAATAGCAGCTTGACTGTCACAGTGGATTGCGATCGAAGACACAGGCTTGGGCCAGAGTGGAATTCCACCCATGAAACCTCGTATCCATTAAGCTTCCTCTCCAGCTTTCTCCAAGGCTATAAACTCAGACTCCATGGTGGATCGGGCTATACATGTCTGTTTGGTAGACTTCCATGACACAGACGCACCACCAAGTGTGAAGATGTACCCACTAGTGGATTTGCACTCATCTGAGTCTGATATCCAGTTAGCATCATAATACCCTTCTAGCACAGCAGGATACTTCCCAAAACTTAAGCAATAGTTTGAAGTTCCTCTCAGGTACCGTAGAACTCTGTAGAGAGCATTCCAGTGATCCTGCCCAGGGTTGCAAGTGTACCTGCTTAATCTACCCACAGTATAGGCAATATCAGGTCTTGTACAGTTCATTAAATACATAAGACTGCCAATAACACGAGAATACTCAAGTTGATAAATACCCTCACCCTTGTTCTTTTTCAATTTGCAATTGGGATCATAAGAAGTAGTTGCAGGTTTAGCATTTTCATGATTAAATCTCTTAAGCACAGTTTCAACATAATGAGATTGACTAAGACTATATCCATCAGACATCTTTCTGATTTTCATCCCTAAGATTACATCAGCAGGGCCTAAGTCTTTCATGTCAAAGTTTTCGTTAAGCATGCTTTTAGTGGTATTAATACTATCAAGGTTACTACCTAATATGAGCATATCATCAACATATAGGCACACAATAACATGAGAATCATCCACAGATTTAATGTAAACACATTTATCAGATTCATTAACCTTGAAGCCATTAGATATCATTACATGATTAAATTTTTCATGCCACTGTTTAGGTGCTTGTTTTAAACCATACAAAGATTTTTTCAGTTTGCATACTTTATCTTCAAAACCTTTCACAACAAAACCTTCAGGTTGGTCCATATAAATTTCTTCATTCAATTCACCATATAAAAAAGCAGTTTTAACATCCATATGATGTATATGCAAATCATAAATAGAAGCAATAGCAATCAACATCCGGATAGAAGTGATTCTAGTGACTGGTGAATAGGTATCAAAGAAATCTAATCCTTCCTGTTGTCTGTACCCCTTAACTACCAACCTAGCTTTGTGTTTTTCTATAGTTCCATCTGTTCTAAGTTTCCTTTTGAAGACCCACTTGCAACCTATGGTTTTACTACCAGGAGGTAAGTCTACAAGCTCCCAAGTTTCATTTTGTTGAATGGAATCCCACTCATTATTTGAAGCTTCTTCCCAGAAGGGAGCTTCCGGAGAAGTCATAGCTTCCTTATAGGTTTGGGGTTCAGACTCTACCGTAAGAGTCACAAAATCTGGACCAAAACCTTTCTCGGTTCTGACCCTCTTACTTCTTCTAGGTTCGGTTTCAGCATCTAGAGACGGGGGTTGACTAGTCGAAGGAACATCTGAGAGATCATCGCGGACCCTTTTATGAGGTCCAGATCCTAAAGGGAAAAAGTGTTCGAAAAACACTGCATCTCTGGATTCCATTATGGTGTTCTCACCAATTACCATGAACCTATAAGCACTAGTGTGCTCAGGATATCCTAGGAAAACACAATCTACAGTTTTAGGTCCTAGTTTGGTTTTCTTGGAACGAGGAGTGGCCACCTTGGCCAAACACCCCCACACTTTAAAGTATGCATAGGACGGTTGTCTTCCTTTCCATAACTCATATGGAATTTTGTCGGATTTCTTAAATGGAACTCGGTTCAAGATATAGCAAGCAGAGAGAATTGCTTCCCCCCACAGGTTTGAAGGTAGCCCTGAACTAGCTAACATAGCGTTCACCATATCTATGAGTGTTCGGTTTTTCCTTTCAGCTACTCCATTCGACTCAGGTGAAGAAGGTGCAGTAGTTTCATGAATGATGCCATTAAGTTTGCAGAATTCTCCTATAGGTATCACATACTCACCGCCTCGGTCCGACCTAAGAGTTTTAATAGTAACACCTCTTTGGTTTTCTACTTCAAGTTTATATAATTTGAAAGCGTCTAAGGCTTCATCTTTACTTCTAAGAAGATAAACCTGACAGTATCTTGAGTGATCATCTATAAAAGTGATGTACCATTTTTTACCTCCTCTAGTTGGTGTTGATTTCAAATCTCCCAAATCTGAGTGGATTAGTTCTATGGGAGTTGTACTACGTTCAACCTTTTTGTTAAAGGGTTTTCTAGCATATTTAGATTCAACACAAATTTCACATTTATGACCTCTGTCAAAGTTTATTTTAGGAATGCAGCCTAATTTAGCAAGTCTTTCAATAGATTTGAAATTAACATGTCTTAGTCTATCATGCCAAACATGTGAGGAGTCACAAACATAAGCAGAAGAAGATGCATTATCATTCAAGTTCAAAGAAAGTACACTAAGCTTAATCATGTTATCAGTGACATATCCTTTTCCTACGAAGTCACCACCTTTAGAGATTACAACTTTGTTAGACTCAGCTACAAATTTAAAACCTTTCCCAAGTAAGATGGTTTCTGAGATAAGATTCTTGCATATGTCCGGGACGTGATACACGTCATTCAATGCGAGAGTTTTTCCTGAAGTGAGCTTCAATTCAACCTTGCCTTTTCCTACCACTTTAGAGGTAGAAGAGTTTCCCATAAACAATTTCTCATCGTCTCCTACTTTGTTATAGGAGGAGAAAGCATTTCTGAACTTACAGACATGCCTAGTGGCTCCAGAATCAAGCCACCAGTCTCTCACATTGGTCACATTAGAGACAAGGTTGACTTCAGACACCATGCCAGTAAAATATCCAGAATCATCTACTACGTTTGCCTTATTTTTCTGTTTAGGATCATTTTTGGTCTTTTTAGGTACCCTACAGTCCTTGGCCATATGACCAGTTTTCCCACAGTTATAGCAGTCGCCTTTGATGGTGTTTTTGGAGACACCACCCTTTGGCTTAAGATGGTTACCTTTGGAGTTACGTTGTTTGTTACGTTTACCATTTTTGCTGGATTCTCCGTGCTTTTTCTTTGACGCAGTGTTATCGTCCAGGACATGAGCTTTGTTTGACATGTCTTTGCTCAGCATCAGGCTCTTGTCCTTGCAGCACAGAAGTTCCTCCACCTGGATCTTTTTCCCCAGCTCCACCATGGTGATTTCACGATTCTTGTGTCGCAGCCTCCTCTTGTACTCGTTCCATGAGGGTGGTATCTTTTCAATCACTGCAGATACTTGTAGAGATTCATCAATATGCATGCCTTCAGCAAGAATTTCGTTGATGAGTAGCTAGAGTTCGACGAATTGTTCTACAACAGGCTTTTCATCAGTCATCTTATATTCCAGGAACCTAGCCACCAAGAACTTCTTGCTTCCAGCTGCCTCAGCAAGATATTTTTCTTTTAAGGCTTCCCATAAATCAAAAGCAGTAAAATTCTCTTTTGCATTATAAAAGTCGTACAAGGAGTCATCCAGACAGTTAAGAATATGGTTTTTGCACATGTAATTCTTCCTAGTCCACCTATCCAGTCTATCTTCATAACCACGGTCATGAAGCCTTCTTGAGGGTCTTTCTAAGGCAACTTCATCTAGCCTTTGGTCTTTTAAGAAGAATAGCATTTTGGACTGCCATCGTTTAAAGTCTTTGCCACTAAACTTTGGGGGTTTGTCTACAGTACTCTTTCCCATGTTGTTACAAAATATAGTAAAGAGGATATTGCCTTTAGATTGTTGGAGAAATTACTAATAATGTAACTGAGAAGAAGATACTTAGCTCAAAATAATGTTGCTGATGTTGCTGCACAGAGAATGTAGAGGCACGTAAACTACGCTGTCCTAAAGGCAATATCGCCTGCCACTCCTCTGAGATGCTACAGCAGTTGGCGAGTCACCTCCAGGATACAACTACAGTTAGTACCCCTCAATGTAACATACAATGAGGGTACCCTTAGAGCTTGGCAGAACTTAAAAACAGTAGAAGAGATGTTTACAGAAAAACAGAGGAAGAGTAGAAGAGATGTTTCTCTGTGGTGTGTGGTGTGTGTTTTCTGAGCTTACAACTACTCTCTTATATAGTGTTTGTGTAGTTACAAACAAGAAAGAAAACCCATGCGTATGACAGTCAAAGAAAACCCATGCGTATGACAGAAATACTGGTAATGTTGGGTTAAAGATAGTGCATGGAGCAGTGTGTTGCTGCCAAGCCAAATACGTACAGACAAGGGAGCCAGGACAAAACACGTACAGACAAAGAAGCCAAGACAAGCACGTTCAGACAAAGAAGTCAGGACAAAACACGTGCATACAAAGAAGAGATTCTTCTAATTGTGTGGAAAACACGTACCAAAAATTTCAGCAAAAAGATAGGATCTAATGAACCCACACCCACACTCGGACCCGGACCCGAGCCCGAGCCCGGCCCGACCGACAGACCGGACGGACGGCGGCGGCGTGCGTGCTTCTGTGCGAAGCACCGCGCGTACGGGAAATGAAACCTTGCCCTAGTCTAGGCCTTCCCTCAAAGCACAAAAGTCTAATGACCCAAGGGCCATGCCCTTATAGCCAATTCTATGGTATTTAAGTCTAAAACTCTTTAGATTTTAGTCAATGTGGGACTATTGTTTTATCTATTCAAATGAAAAAACAATTAATGGGCAATAGGTCTAGGGATCAAAACATAGTCCATGTAAAAAATTGGTATTTTTTAAAGCGTTTTTTCTAACAATCCCCCACATGAAAGATAAAACATATCGACGAAATACGAGAAAACATAATACATCAATATTAGGCTAAGGTGTCCCAGAGATTGAACCTTAACTTAGTGAGAGGTTACCGGAACTGCTTGTTGTTACGGTGAACACAATGTCTTGAACCGTCAACAGTGAGTGCAATTCAGAAATAACAACCACACTTTGATGTCTCAAAGAAAAAGAAAGCTGCCAAGCTCTTGCCGTTGTGCCCGTTTTGGCCGTGGGCTAAATCCCGGACTTAATGAATGTCTCTAGAGAAAAAGCTCAAATTCTCATAGGAAGCGGCCCCACTTCCAACATCCACATAGGTGAGTCCATTAAGAGTGTCCTGCCACACTCCGCTTTAAGAAAAGCCATGGAACTCATTAAGATCTTGACAGATCATCCTAAAACATGCAGGCAACACTATCATACGGTTACACCATAGGGAGGGACAAAGATAGTGTTTTCTCTCGACATCACCAAAAATTAGTTATCTCATTGAACCTTGATCTTGGAGCTCCATTCACAAGGTTGAGTGTCCTTCATGGCGATTTATTCTATGAGCTTGAGTCCCATCCCCTTCGATGTGGATCTAACTACCTCTCTAGATAACCCTTTCGTCAAAGGATCTGCAATATTCTCTTTAGACCTTACAAAGTCTATAGATATGATGCCAGTAGAGAGTAGTTGTTTCACTGTCTTGTGTCTTCTTCGAAGATGTATCGACTTTCCGTTGTATACACTATTCTTTGCGCATCCAATAGCAGCTTGACTGTCACAGTGGATTGCGATCGAAGACACAGGCTTGGGCCAGAGTGGAATTCCACCCAGGAAACCTCGTATCCATTCAGCTTCCTCTCCATCTTTCTCCAAGGCTATAAACTCAGACTCCATGGTGGATCGGGCTATACATGTCTGTTTGGTAGACTTCCATGACACAGACGCACCACCAAGTGTGAAGATGTACCCACTAGTGGATTTGCACTCATCTGAGTCTGATATCCAGTTAGCATCACAATACCCTTCTAGCACAGCAGGATACTTCCCAAAACTTAAGCAATAGTTTGAAGTTCCTCTCAGGTACCGTAGAACTCTGTAGAGAGCATTCCAGTGATCCTGCCCAGGGTTGCAAGTGTACCTGCTTAATCTACTCACAGTATAGGCAATATCATGTCTTGTACAGTTCATTAAATACATAAGACTGCCAATAACACGAGAATACTCAAGTTGATAAATACCCTCACCCTTGTTCTTTTTCAATTTGCAATTGGGATCATAAGGAGTAGTTGCAGGTTTAGCATTTTCATGATTAAATCTCTTAAGCACAGTTTCAACATAATGAGATTGACTAAGACTATATCCATCAGACATATTTCTGATTTTCATCCCTAAGATTACATCAGCAGGGCCTAAGTCTTTCATGTCAAAGTTTTCGTTAAGCATGCTTTTAGTGGTATTAATACTATCAAGGTTACTACCTAATATGAGCATATCATCAACATATAGGCACACAATAACATGAGAATCATCCATAGATTTAATGTAAACACATTTATCAGATTCATTAACCTTGAAGCCATTAGATATCATTACATGATTAAATTTTTCATGCCACTGTTTAGGTGCTTGTTTTAAACCATACAAAGATTTTTTCAGTTTGCATACTTTATCTTCAAAACCTTTCACAACAAAACCTTCCGGTTGATCCATATAAATTTCTTCATTCAATTCACCATATAAAAAAGCAGTTTTAACATCCATCTGATGTATATGCAAATCATAAATAGAAGCAATAACAATCAGCATCCGGATAGAAGTGATTCTAGTGACCGGTGAATAGGTATCAAAGAAATCTAATCCTTCCTGTTGTCTGTACCCCTTAGCTACCAACCTAGCTTTGTGTTTTTCTATAGTTCCATCTGTTCTAAGTTTCCTTTTGAAGACCCACTTGCAACCTATGGTTTTACTACCAGGAGGTAAGTCTACAAGCTCCCAAGTTTCATTTTGTTGAATGGAATCCCACTCATTATTTGAAGCTTCTTCCCAGAAGGGAGCTTCCGGAGAAGTCATAGCTTCCTTATAGGTTTGGGGTTCAGACTCTACCGTAAGAGTCACAAAATCTGGACCAAAACCTTTCTCGGTTCTGACCCTCTTACTTCTTCTAGGTTCGGTTTCAGCATCTAGAGACGGGGGTTGACTAGTCGAAGGAACATCTGAGAGATCATCGCGGACCCTTTTATGAGGTCCAGATCCTAAAGGGAAAAAGTGTTCGAAAAACACTGCATCTCTGGATTCCATTATGGTGTTCTCACCAATTACCATGAACCTATAAGCACTAGTGTGCTCAGGATATCCTAGGAAAACACAATCTACAGTTTTAGGTCCTAGTTTGGTTTTCTTGGAACGAGGAGTGGCCACCTTGGCCAAACACCCCCACACTTTAAAGTATGCATAGGACGGTTGTCTTCCTTTCCATAACTCATATGGAGTTTTGTCGGATTTCTTAAATGGAACTCGGTTCAAGATATAGCAAGCAGAGAGAATTGCTTCCCCCCATAGGTTCGAAGGTAGCCCTGAACTAGCTAACATAGCGTTCACCATATCTATGAGTGTTCGGTTTTTCCTTTCAGCTACTCCATTCGACTCAGGTGAAGAAGGTGCAGTAGTTTCATGAATGATGCCATTAAGTTTGCAGAATTCTCCTATAGGTATCACATACTCACCGCCTCGGTCCGACCTAAGAGTTTTAATAGTAACACCTCTTTGGTTTTCTACTTCAAGTTTATATAATTTGAAAGCGTCTAAGGCTTCATCTTTACTTCTAAGAAGATAAACCTGACAGTATCTTGAGTGATCATCTATAAAAGTGATGTACCATTTTTTACCTCCTCTAGTTGGTGTTGATTTCAAATCTCCCAAATCTGAGTGGATTAGTTCTAGGGGAGTTGTATTACGTTCAACCTTTTTGTTAAAGGGTTTTCTAGCATATTTAGATTCAACACAAATTTCACATTTATGACCTCTGTCAAAGTTTATTTTAGGAATGCAGCCTAATTTAGCAAGTCTTTCAATAGATTTGAAATTAACATGTCCTAGTCTATCATGCCAAACATGTGAGGAGTCACAAACATAAGCAGAAGAAGATGCATTATCATTCAAGTTCAAAGAAAGTACACTAAGCTTAATCATGTTATCAGTGACATATCCTTTTCCTACGAAGTCACCACCTTTAGAGATTACAACTTTGTTAGACTCAGCTACAAATTTAAAACCTTTTCCAAGTAAGATGGTTTCTGAGATAAGATTCTTGCATATGTCCGGGACGTGATACACACCCACACCCACACCCACACCCGAACCCGAGCCCGACCCGACCCGACCCGACCGACCGACCGGACGGACGGTGGCGGCGGCGTGCGTGCTTCTGTGCGAAGCACCGCGCGTACGGGAAAGGCAACCTTGCCCTAGTCTAAGCCTCCCCCCCAAGCACAAAAGTCTAATGACCCAAGGGCCATGCCCTTATAGCCAACTCTATGGTATTTATGTCTAAAACTCTTTAGATTTTAGTCAATGTGGGACTATTGTTTTATCTATTCAAAAGAAAAAACAATTAATGGGTAATAGGTCTAGGGATCAAAACATAGTCCATGGAAAAATTGGTAATTTTAAAGCGTTTTTTCTAACAATCCCCCACATGAATGATAAAACATATCGACGAAATACGAGAAAACATAATACATCAATATTAGGCTAAGGTGTCCCAGAGATTGAACCTTAACATAGTGAGAGGTTACCGGAACTGCTTGTTGTTTCGGTGAACACAATGTCTTGAACCGTCAACAGTGAGTGCAATTCAGAAATAACAACCACACTTTGATGTCTCAAAGAAAAAGAAAGCTGCCAAGCTCTTGCCGTTGTGCCCGTTTTGGCCGTGGGCTAAATCCCGGACTTAATGAATGTCTCTAGAGAAAAAGCTCAAATTCTCATAGGAAGCGGCCCCACTTCCAACATCCACATAGGTGAGTCCATTAAGAGTGTCCTGCCACACTCCGCTTTAAGTAAAGCCATGGAACTCATTAAGATCCTGACAGATCATCCTAAAACATGCAGGCAACACTATCATATGGTTACACCATAGGGAGGGACAAAGATAGTGCTTTCTCTCGACATTACCAAAAATTATTTATCTCATTGAACCTTGATCTTGGAGCTCCATTCACAAGGTTGAGTGTCCTTCATGGCGATTTATTCTATGAGCTTGAGTCCCATCCCCTTCGATGTGGATCTAACTACCTCTCTAGATAACCCTTTCGTCAAAGGATCTGCAATATTCTCTTTATACCTTACAAATTCTATAGAGATGATGCCAGTAGAGAGTAGTTGTTTCACTGTCTTGTGTCTTCTTCGAAGATGTATAGACTTTCCGTTGTATACACTATTCTTTGCGCATCCAATAGCAGCTTGACTGTCACAGTGGATTGCGATCGAAGACACAGGCTTGGGCCAGAGTGGAATTCCACCCAGGAAACCTCGTATCCATTCAGCTTCCTCTCCAGCTTTCTCCAAGGCTATAAACTCAGACTCCATGGTGGATCGGGCTATACATGTCTGTTTGGTAGACTTCCATGACACAGACGCACCACCAAGTGTGAAGATGTACCCGCTAGTGGATTTGCACTCATCTGAGTCTGATATCCAGTTAGCATCACAATACCCTTCTAGCACAGCAGGATACTTCCCAAAACTTAGGCAATAGTTTGAAGTTCCTCTCAGGTACCTTAGAACTCTGTAGAGAGCATTCCAGTGATCCTGCCCAGGGTTGCAAGTGTACCTGCTTAATCTACTCACAGTATAGGCAATATCAGGTCTTGTACAGTTCATTAAATACATAAGACTGCCAATAACACGAGAATACTCAAGTTGATAAATACCCTCACCCTTGTTCTTTTTCAATTTGCAATTGGGATCATAAGGAGTAGTTGCAGGTTTAGCATTTTCATGATTAAATCTCTTAAGCACAGTTTCAACATAATGAGATTGACTAAGACTATATCCATCAGACATCTTTCTGATTTTCATCCCTAAGATTACATCAGCAGGGCCTAAGTCTTTCATGTCAAAGTTTTCGTTAAGCATGCTTTTAGTGGTATTAATACTATCAAGGTTACTACCTAATATGAGCATATCATCAACATATAGGCACACAATAACATGAGAATCATCCACAGATTTAATGTAAACACATTTATCAGATTCATTAACCTTGAAGCCATTAGATATCATTACATGATTAAATTTTTCATGCCACTGTTTAGGTGCTTGTTCTAAACCATACAAAGATTTTTTCAGATTGCATACTTTATCTTCAAAACCTTTCACAACAAAACCTTCAGGTTGGTCCATATAAATTTCTTCATTCAATTCACCATATAAAAAAGCAGTTTTAACATCCATATGATGTATATGCAAATCATAAATAGAAGCAATAGCAATCAGCATCCGGATAGAAGTGATTCTAGTGACCGGTGAATAGGTATCAAAGAAATCTAATCCTTCCTGTTGTCTGTACCCCTTAGCTACCAACCTAGCTTTGTGTTTTTCTATAGTTCCATCTGTTCTAAGTTTCCTTTTGAAGACCCACTTGCAACCTATGGTTTTACTACCAGGAGGTAAGTCTACAAGCTCCCAAGTTTCATTTTGTTGAATGGAATCCCACTCATTATTTGAAGCTTCTTCCCAGAAGGGATCTTCCGAAGAAGTCATAGCTTCCTTATAGGTTTGGGGTTCAGACTCTACCGTAAGAGTCACAAAATCTGGACCAAAACCTTTCTCGGTTCTGACCCTCTTACTTCTTCTAGGTTCGGTTTCAGCATCTAGAGACGGGGGTTGACTAGTCGAAGGAACATCTGAGAGATCATCGCGGACCCTTTTATGAGGTCCAGATCCTAAAGGGAAAAAGTGTTCGAAAAACACTGCATCTCTGGATTCCATTATGGTGTTCTCACCAATTACCATGAACCTATAAGCACTAGTGTGCTCAGGATATCCTAGGAAAACACAATCTACAGTTTTAGGTCCTAGTTTGGTTTTCTTGGAACGAGGAGTGGCCACCTTGGCAAAACACCCCCACACTTTAAAGTATGCATAGGACGGTTGTCTTCCTTTCCATAACTCATATGGAGTTTTGTCGGATTTCTTAAATGGAACTCGGTTCAAGATATAGCAAGCAGAGAGAATTGCTTCCCCCCACAGGTTCGAAGGTAGCCCTGAACTAGCTAACATAGCGTTCACCATATCTATGAGTGTTCGGTTTTTCCTTTCAGCTACTCCATTCGACTCAGGTGAAGAAGGTGCAGTAGTTTCATGAATGATGCCATTAAGTTTGCAGAATTCTCCTATAGGTATCACATACTCACCGCCTCGGTCCGACCTAAGAGTTTTAATAGTAACACCTCTTTGGTTTTCTACTTCAAGTTTATATAATTTGAAAGCGTCTAAGGCTTCATCTTTACTTCTAAGAAGATAAACCTGACAGTATCTTGAGTGATCATCTATAAAAGTGATGTACCATTTTTTACCTCCTCTAGTTGGTGTTGATTTCAAATCTCCCAAATCTGAGTGGATTAGTTCTAGGCGAGTTGTACTACGTTCAACCTTTTTGTTAAAGGGTTTTCTAGCATATTTAGATTCAACAAAAATTTCACATTTGTGACCTCTGTCAAAGTTTATTTTAGGAATGCAGCCTAATTTAGCAAGTCTTTCAATAGATTTGAAATTAACATGTCCTAGTCTATCATGCCAAACATGTGAGGAGTCACAAACATAAGCAGAAGAAGATGGTTTCTGAGATAAGATTCTTGCATATGTCCGGGACGTGATACACGTCATTCAATGCGAGAGTTTTTCCTGAAGTGAGCTTCAATTCAACCTTGCCTTTTCCTACCACTTTAGAGGTAGAAGAGTTTCCCATAAACAATTTCTCATCGTCGCCTACTTTGTTATAGGAGGAGAAATCATTTCTGAACTTACAGACATGCCTAGTGGCTCCAGAATCAAGCCACCAGTCTCTCACATTGGTCACATTAGAGACAAGGTTGACTTCAGACACCATGCCAGTAAAATATCCAGAATCATCTACTACGTTTGCCTTATTTTTCTGTTTAGGATCATTTTTGGTCTTTTTAGGTGCCCTACAGTCCTTGGCCATATGACCAGTTTTCCCACAGTTATAGCAGTCGCCTTTGATGGTGTTTCTGGAGACACCACCCTTTGGCTTAAGATGGTTACCTTTGGAGTTACGTTGTTTGTTACGTTTACCATTTTTGCTGGATTCTCCGTGCTTTTTCTTTGACGCAGTGTTATCGTCCAGGACATGAGCTTTGTTTGACATGTCTTTGCTCAGCATCAGGCTCTTGTCCTTGCAGCACAGAAGTTCCTCCACCTGGATCTTTTTCCCCAGCTCCACCATGATGATTTCACGATTCTTGTGTCGCAGCCTCCTCTTGTACTCGTTCCATGAGGGTGGTAGCTTTTCAATCACTGCAGATACTTGTAGAGATTCATCAATATGCATGCCTTCAGCAAGAATTTCGTTGATGAGTAGTTGGAGTTCGACGAATTGTTCTACAACAGGCTTTTCATCAGTCATCTTATATTCCAGGAACCTAGCCACCAAGAACTTCTTGCTTCCAGCTGCCTCAGCAAGATATTTTTCTTCTAAGGCTTCCCATAAATCAAAAGCAGTAAAATTCTCTTTTGCATTATAAAAGTCGTACAAGGAGTCATCCAGACAGTTAAGAATATGGTTTTTGCACATGTAATTCTTCCTAGTCCACCTATCCAGTCTATCTTCATAACCACGGTCATGAAGCCTTCTTGAGGGTCTTTCTAAGGAAACTTCATCTAGACTTTGGTCTTTTAAGAAGAATAGCATTTTGGACTGCCATCGTTTAAAGTCTTTGCCACTAAACTTTGGGGGTTTGTCTACAGTACTCTTTCCCATGTTGTTACAAAATATAGTAAAGAGGATATTGCCTTTAGATTGTTGGAGAAATTACTAATAATGTAACTGAGAAGAAGATACTTAGCTCAAAATAATGTTGCTGATGTTGCTGCACAGAAAATGTAGAGGCACGTAAACTACGCTGTCCTAAAGGCAATATCGCCTGCCACTCCTCTGAGATGCTACAGCAGTTGGCGAGTCACCTCCAGGATACAACTACAGTTAGTACCCCTCAATGTAGCATACAATGAGGGTACCCTTAGAGCTTGGCAGAACTTAAAAACAGTAGAAGAGATGTTTACAGAAAAACAGAGGAAGAGTAGAAGAGATGTTTCTCTGTGGTATGTCTTTTCTGAGCTTACAACTACTCTCTTATATAGTGTTTGTGTAGTTACAAACAAGAAAGAAAACCCATGCGTATGACAGTCAAAGAAAACCCATGCGTATGACAGAAATACTGGTAATGTTGGGTTAAAGATAGTGCATGGAGCAGTGTGTTGCTGCCAAGCCAAATACGTACAGACAAGGGAGCCAGGACAAAACACGTACAGACAAAGAAGCCAAGACAAGCACGTTCAGACAAAGAAGTCAGGACAAAACACGTGCAGACAAAGAAGAGATTCTTCTACTTGTGTGGAAAACACGTACCAAAAATTTCAGCAAAAAGATAGGATCTAATGAACCCACACCCACACCCGGACCCGGACCCGAACCCGAGCCCGACCGACCGACCGGACGGACGGCGGCGGCGTGCGTGCTTCTGTGCGAAGCACCGCGCGTACGGGAAAGGCAACCTTGCCCTAGTCTAGGCCTTCCCTCAAAGCACAAAAGTCTAATGACCCAAGGGCCATGCCCTTATAGCCAATTCTATGGTATTTAAGTCTAAAACTCTTTAGATTTTAGTCAATGTGGGACTATTGTTTTATCTATTCAAATGAAAAAACAATTAATGGGCAATAGGTCTAGGGATCAAAACATAGTCCATGTAAAAAATTGGTATTTTTTAAAGCGTTTTTTCTAACAATCCCCCACATGAAAGATAAAACATATCGACGAAATACGAGAAAACATAATACATCAATATTAGGCTAAGGTGTCCCAGAGATTGAACCTTAACTTAGTGAGAGGTTACCAGAACTGCTTGTTGTTACGGTGAACACAATGTCTTGAACCGTCAACAGTGAGTGCAATTCAGAAATAACAACCACACTTTGATGTCTCAAAGAAAAAGAAAGCTGCCAAGCTCTTGCCGTTGTGCCCGTTTTGGCCGTGGGCTAAATCCCGGACTTAATGAATGTCTCTAGAGAAAAAGCTCAAATTCTCATAGGAAGCGGCCCCACTTCCAACATCCACATAGGTGAGTCCATTAAGAGTGTCCTGCCACACTCCGCTTTAAGCAAAGCCATGGAACTCATTAAGATCTTGACAGATCATCCTAAAACATGCAGGCAACACTATCATACGGTTACACCATAGGGAGGGACAAAGATAGTGTTTTCTCTCGACATCACCAAAAATTAGTTATCTCATTGAAGCTTGATCTTGGAGATCCATTCACAAGGTTGAGTGTCCTTCATGGCGATTTATTCTATGAGCTTGAGTCCCATCCCCTTCGATGTGGATCTAACTACCTCTCTAGATAACCCTTTCGTCAAAGGATCTGCAATATTCTCTTTAGACCTTACAAAGTCTATAGAGATGATGCCAGTAGAGAGTAGTTGTTTCACTGTCTTGTGTCTTCTTCGAAGATGTATCGACTTTCCGTTGTATACACTATTCTTTGCGCATCCAATAGCAGCTTGACTGTCACAGTGGATTGCGATCGAAGACACAGGCTTGGGCCAGAGTGGAATTCCACCCAGGAAACCTCGTATCCATTCAGCTTCCTCTCCAGCTTTCTCCAAGGCTATAAACTCAGACTCCATGGTGGATCGGGCTATACATGTCTGTTTGGTAGACTTCCATGACACAGACGCACCACCAAGTGTGAAGATGTACCCACTAGTGGATTTGCACTCATCTGAGTCTGATATCCAGTTAGCATCACAATACCCTTCTAGCACAGCAGGATACTTCCCAAAACTTAAGCAATAGTTTGAAGTTCCTCTCAGGTACCGTAGAACTCTGTAGAGAGCATTCCAGTGATCCTGCCCAGGGTTGCAAGTGTACCTGCTTAATCTACTCACAGTATAGGCAATATCAGGTCTTGTACAGTTCATTAAATACATAAGACTGCCAATAACACGAGAATACTCAAGTTGATAAATACCTTCACCCTTGTTCTTTTTCAATTTGCAATTGGGATCATAAGGAGTAGTTGCAGGTTTAGCATTTTCATGATTAAATCTCTTAAGCACAGTTTCAACATAATGAGATTGACTAAGACTATATCCATCAGACATCTTTCTGATTTTCATCCCTAAGATTACATCAGCAGGGCCTAAGTCTTTCATGTCAAAGTTTTCGTTAAGCATGCTTTTAGTGGTATTAATACTATCAAGGTTACTACCTAATATGAGCATATCATCAACATATAGGCACACAATAACATGAGAATCATCCACAGATTTAATGTAAACACATTTATCAGATTCATTAACCTTGAAGCCATTAGATATCATTACATGATTAAATTTTTCATGCCACTGTTTAGGTGCTTGTTCTAAACCATACAAAGATTTTTTCAG